>NC_073306.1:142869799-143183966 GCF_027595985.1 Sorex araneus
GGATGCAGGGGACTGAGCATGCTGGGGACTGGCAGGCCCCCCGTGCTTCTGGGAGACGGCAGACATAGGCCTGCTCAGGTGAGACAAGCCCGCCGTGGAGGTGCCCCCAGCCCTCCACTCCTTTCACTGCTTTCCTGCTTATTCGCAGAGACGAGTCTCTCTCGGCCAGGCCTCTCCCTCTGGGTGTACTATGGTACTGGGGCATGAGCGATAAGAACATTTTTGAGTGAAGAGTCAAAAAATATACATGATATACAACCTGAGAGCACAAATCAAGTCACCACCTACTCAGAGCTCGGGGACAAATGACGATTTAAATATGGTTTGCTGAAAGGAAAACTCCAGAAGCCCGTCAGCCTGCTGCCTGCCGGCAGGATGAAGCAGATGTTATTTGCCTTGACCTTGTTGAATAATCTAGAAACAAGAGGCGTGAGCTCAGATCTATCTGAATGTTTATCTCTGCTCGCTTGATTGGAGAGACAGAAATATGAAACTGCCACAGATCCACCTTCCTCCCCCCACGGTGATGTGGCCCGCAGGAGCGTGGCAGGAAGCACTCCTGAAACATCACCTCCGCGCTGGCATGTGGAACTTTGCGTCCAGAATCTTTCTCAGCATTCCTCAAGGAAGCACCTTACCATCTCAAACCTCACAAGCAAGGTTACCTGAGCAGAGAAGCACCATCTTCTTAGGGGACAAAGAACAGATGACCAGTGGACTCCAGGTCATTTGAAAGGAGTTGCTTGTCCACACAAAGTATTCCCAAGCCAACAGTTCCTAGTTTTTAAGCATGTTTACCAATCTTTCTCGGGATTCCGGAGGTAACCCACGTCAGCATGCCCTCTGTTCTGAAGAGCGACACTTCCATAGTGTCCCTTTGGGTGGAGGTGAGGATGACGCCAGCCACTTGTTTTCCTCTCTGAAGCCACTTCAATGAGCTCTACGTCTTCCTTCCGGAAGGTTCTAGAACAGGACAGAGCTGTTTGTTGATTTGTTCAGCCTTTGGCGAGTGGCAGGGTGTCTCCTGTCATGCCCATCAGTCCACTAAAGTGGCAAGGCAAGCTGGCAAGAAACTCTGTAGTAAAGTCCACCCCAGCTGGACCCCCAGGCAGACAGAGCTGCCCTTCACTGTGAGGTCGCGTGGAGAAATCCCAGGGCAAAGACCACGCTTCTCCTGCACGGCTAAAACCAAGTTTAAAGCCCAAGGAAATTAGATCCAAAGATAAAATATCAAAGGAATTAAGTCCTGAAATCGGATCTTCCACCTTCTGCATTCATTATCAGAAATGAAAGCAAAAATGCGTGTCTTTTTCTGTCTTATCTGCTAAGCCGTTCCGGTGGCCTCAGCTGGAAAGGGATCGCCCAGAATGATCCCCTTTAATATTAGGCCTTGGCGAGGTTTGATGTTTTAGGCAGCAGGAGCTGTTTCAACTGGCTGCACCTTGAGCCCGAGGCCATCAGGGTGGACGGGGGAGTTCCTGAGTCGGCTTTCTGTGGAGGGAAGGAGGCTCTGGGGGTCGCACTGCCCGGTCACTGCCCTCTCACCACTCGATGCGGCTCTGTCCAGGGCTCTGTGGGACCAGGGAGAAAGGGGGCCCTGGCAGTCAGGGTGCCTGGAGGCCACAGCGGGCACAGATGCACCTTTTGTGGGGCTGGGAGGAAGGATGGTGGGGATCTGAGGGTACGGAGGCACCAACGCCACGCTGGGGGAGTGAGCACGTGCCAGCCTGGCGGGGAGGCTGACACGGATGCAGCCTCCTCCCCCATAGGAGGCCGGGGGATGCACATGCGTGGACAGAGGCTCTCAAGGAGGTCACCTGTGCTAGGGCGGGAGGGAGAGCCTGGACAGCCACATACCGGAGTGTCTCTCAGGACAGACGGACGCAGGGGCTGGAAGAGGGTGACTGTGATCCCGCTTAATCATGTCATTCTACTGGGACGCTTTTGTTCCCGATGACGTTCGTCTTGCTCCGTAACCCCATTTAACTCCCTGTCCTAACCTTTGTGCTCCGCAGGATCCGGGTACTACAGTGGTTTGACGGGGAATGGGGCTGGCTCCGGCTGAGGCTGCTCCTTGCCACTATGGAAACTGATCCTCAGTGTGTATTCAGGGACAGTCAGCTCATTCTGAATTCACAGAAAACGAAGCAGAAATGGCTGCGGGCCTGGAACGTTCCAGCCGACTGGCTGCTATAGGACAGATATGCAAATGGAGAAAGGTGTGATCCGTGTTCATTAATAACCACCTGCCCGCACAGAGACCAGCAAACACGGGCGAGACGTACCTGAGAAGTGGGGAAGGAAGAACGTGCATTTAAAATCCAACCTGCCCCACTTGGCAAAGGAGCAGGAAACTGTCCTCGGCGCTTGCCTGGGTGCAGAGAAGGCCCGCCGGGCGAGAACAGAGTACAGCGGGGGAGTGAGCGGGACGGACAGCCCGGGGGAGGGGGACCCTGTGGGACCCTGTGGGACCCTGTGGAGAGGGCCGGGCGGAAGTGCCTCCCCGTGCGGGCACTGCTGAGGTGAACTGGGGGACCCCGCACAGGCCACATGCCACGGGAGTCCTCCCCACCCCTCCTCCTCTCTGACTGCTCCACACTGAGCCCCCGTGAGTCCAGCTGGAGGGGCCAAGAGTGGGGGCGCATTTCCCATTCCATTTCAGTGCAGAATCTAGTTTTCTTGTGGAGCAACTTGTGAGATGGATTTCAGCTGTGAAATGTGTTCGGGAACATTCTCTCAAGAGGCACGTGGTGCATTTAAGAACCTTCAGGTGTCACCACTGGCCCTACTGGCTCGCCTATGAGCTACTGTACCTGCCAACTGGCCATGTGAAGCTTCTACAACCTGACACCCAACTGCGGTGAGGAGAGAGGCCCAGATCCGTAGTGCCTGGGGAACAAACAGAATCGGGGGAAATCTCAGGTATGACACATGTGTGGTGGCATATAAGCAACCGAACAAGTGCAACGTAATAAACCAGCCTGCCCATGCAGCGGCAGGACAGACCTGCCCATCGGTGGGGCTGTCTCTGGCAAGAGAGACGTCTCCATCCAACATCAGCCAGCTCTCAGAGCCCTGCCCCAGCCAGGTGTAGCGGGCCCACCTGTCTCCCGCCCAGGACAGCGACTGCCTGCATCCAGGCTGGTCACAAAGAATCCCAGATTCTTCCAATTACCCATGTTCCTAGAGCCCGTGACGGTGCATAGGTGCATCTCGTGTTGTAGGATAAAATATGCATGAAACATGTCACAAAGCATTGTCATCCTTCAAAACCCATTTTCAATGGATTGTGATTATTCCAATATTTAGATGTGACCATGACAACTATCTTTAAATGGGAAAAGATTCTAAAGGAAGTCAGTGTGCAGGAGGGGACCGGAAGCACAGGAGTCAGACTCACACACACACACACACACACACACACACACACACACACACGTCGGTGCTGAGTCAGGGGAGAGACCCCAGAGCATTCTGGGAGGTGGAGGGGAAGTCTTTGCGGGAACGTGGCATTCCGGAGCAGTGAGTCTGTTTCGGTTTATACAGCTCTTGTCCTTCCGGGCGTGACGCTGAGCTGTTCACTGAGTGTGTGACTGAATAAATGAATGAGCATGTAACGGGGAAAGGACGGTCTTAACTAACACTTCACTTCTCAGTGAGCAAATATCTTACTGGCCTTCTCAAGGTCTCTAAACAAACCAATCTGGAAATAAAGCAGTGAGAGGAAAGCGCCCAGCACCCCCTGGAGTTGTGTTCCTGGACCTCAGCTAACAAGTCTGCAGCACCCCAGCGCAGGTGGGGGCCCAGGACAGAAGCCGTGACCCTTTGTTCTGTTTACCTCAGCCACCTTTGGTCCAAGACAGCCCAATTGCTTTTACCAGCTGCATTAGAAAGCCTGAAAAGATGGCACCTGTCGTGGATTCAAAGCAAGGGAACCAGAAAATATGTTACTGGGGGATTTCTCTGGCTGGCAGCTAGCAGAGGGAGACTTATGAAGGCCCCAACTTATCACCGACTTTGCATAGAGCACTTGAGTTTGGGGTCCCTGGTTCTTTGGCTAAGTCTTCCCTTTGACATTCTTTAAGAGTCTTTAAGAGTATTAATCCTGCAAAGTACTTTTCCTAACACCCTAGCTCTGAGAGCACCTGGCAGAACAAAGTTAGTCAGCAGGAGAGGGACAGAAACAGAGTGGGGGGTTACAAATACCCAAAGGCAACAGGAGCTGAGAAATGGTCTTCAGTGGGAAGCTCATACAGGGGAGAACTTGTGAGCAGGGTATAGCAGGGTGGGGGCAGGGGACACCGGGACAGTAGTGGAGGGAAGGGGACACTGGGGGAGGGTGTGATGAGACGTTTCATGTACAAAGCCCTACTATTCACAGTCCGGAAGTCACGATGCCTAAAATTTGGAAACAATCTCTGGATTCAGTTCTCTGCACCATTGAATATCGCTGCCCGCGTGCATCTCTTCAAGTCTTGCCAGGAGCCATCTGACACGGAGCGTGAAGGCCAAAGAGATTGTAGGGGGTAAAGCACTTACCAATCCCGGCACCCAATACGGTCCCTGAGTCCTGTCAGGAGCGATTCCTGAGTGCAGACAGAAGAAAGCCCCAAGCACCACCGGATGTGCCCCCAAAAAATTGAGCATGAAAAATGATCCTTGTCCCTGTGTAAGACACCGCCTAGGTGAGGCGGAGGAATGGAGGGACTCCCTTCAGCAACTCAGCGCCTGGTGCATGCAAGCACCCTCCGCTCCTCTGCACTTAAGATTCCTTATGCTTCTTACGAAAATAACAGAAATATAGAAATGAAAGAAAGTCATAAGAAACAAATATTTCAATGGTGCTATCCAAGCTCTTATCCCGGAGTAATAAGCATCTCCTGCTTTAGTATTCTTTCGCCCTCTTAGTTTTTGAGATCACAACTCTCCATACACCCAGGTTTTCGTCCTGCTCTTCTCTTTGTCAGTAGCACTCGCTGTCCTGGCCCCCCCGCCTGTTGGAAGCACCTTCTGCAGGACAGTGCCCTCTCCCACACATGGGCCCTTCCTGTCCTCCATTGGGAAGGTTGGGTAGGAAATTCTTTCTCAGTATGTTTTATCAAAGTTTCAGGATAGATCCCCTAAAATGGAAACCAGGTATGCACCAAGAGTCTCTCGCTGGTAACTTCGAGAAGGCCATGGGCATCTTTAAGGCTTGTGGAGATTTTTCCTTTCAGGGAGACCACAGACCCCACCCCCACCATCACGATAGACTCAGCTTATACTCCCACACGGGGGACGAGCAGGAGTCAGCACAGCCTCACGCTGGGAAGTCCTGGGGCGGGACTCTAGGACCTCCGTGCCAGGTTTGAGACGCGCAGATAGTTTATGTTAATCCACAGTAGCACTCTCACTCCCAAAGGCAAAGTACCAGGAAGCGTTTCACCGAGTTACACCACCTCCACCAACTGTATATCTTCATAACATGGTGGAAGTTCTCTCCTCGCTCTCCTGTTTTCAGATATAACCTCGAATGGTGTTCCTAGTGCCGCCACATTTGTAGATGCTTGTGGTTAAGTCATCAGGTGAACATTTTCAACTTGGCATTTCTTTGAGGAACTTTTTGAGCTCTTTGAACTTTTGCATGTTCAAACTCAGACACACACACACACACACACACACACACACAGAGGGGCAGAGAGGAGAGAGAGAGAGAGAGAGGGAGAGAGGGAGAGGTAGAGAGCACATCTTTTCATCGTCCTGACTTGCTAATGAAACTGGGCCTTTCTTGCTTTTTATCTGGCACTGGTCCTTCCCTCAGCACTGTGGTGGCTGGACCCATTTCCCCCTGGCCTGGGTCCTCCGTGCCAGTGTGTGTTTCTGATGTTTTGCCTTCAGACTTGATTGTCGGGTTTCTGGTGTTCGGATATGTCCATGATCTCTGCCACCAGACATACGATCTTTTCTTTGGTCATTTTTGCCCTCAGCTGTTAACCCTGAGATATAACTGATCCCCATGAATCGACCCAGCCGCTCCTCCTCCTTCCTCCCGGCTCCCCCACAGCCTCTTCTTCCTGCCCTGCTGACTCACTCATTGACTCACTAGGTTGGTGACTTAGGAGGCCGGGCTTTGTGCAGTGTTGGGTGGGCACTCCCAAGCAGGGAGACTGGCTACCCTGGCATGGGAATGCAGCCTGTTTATCTTGGGCCCCTCCAGGGCGCACGGGAGGCTCTGGGCAGGTCTGTGTCAATAGGCTGATGCCATTTTGAGGGAGCAGCGGCAGCCTTTAGTGTTAATGTTGTGTTAGCGGTGCTCCAACGTTGGCTGTTTAACGTGGTTCTCTCCTCGCTCTCTCGAATGGTGCTCCTGGTGCCACCACGTTTGTAGATATCCATGGTTCAGTCATCAGTGGATAGTCTCACCTTGGCATTTCTTTGAGGAGCTTTTGAGACTTTAATCAAGTCTCACTGATTAAAGACTACAGATCTGCTTCACTGGGAGACCATTTCTGACCCCTGGCTCAGGTGTTCCCTCTGCTACAGTCTGCTGTGCTTGCTTTTCTGGACTTGTCACAGCACCAAAGACAAATCCCTCCAACACAACTTTTCTCCAAAGAATGATTTTACAAAGGTCTTTCTTTTTAACCTTGTATTCTATGCTGTTTTCTTAGAATTCCTTCCCAAGCCCATAAAATATTGGTAATAAATTGATCCATTTAATATTGGAAAAGTCTAACTACAGGGGTGAGTCATGCTCTCTTGAGCAAGAACACAACTATTCTTTTAAAGAAGGAAGTTCTGATTCAATGTTCTTATGGAGAAGATTCAAATAAATATTTTTTCTTTTTGAAGAACTTTGAGGGAACTTCCAAATAAGAAAGAGGATTTGAGGTTTTTGAACTTTATATGATCCATTTTTGGAGTCTCAAAATGATATTACAATAAGCACCTACCTAGAATTTTTAATACAGGTGAAGGCTGAAATAATATTTTTTCAAATAGCAACAACAGAGAAACTCAGTCCGTAGAAAGAAAGAAATGCTTTCAATTGCCTGCAGCGCCCCTTGTTGTATTGACAGCCACTGATCAAACTGTCCCTTCACCAAGAGATCTCTTGAAAGGAGCTTTACTTGAGCCTGGCGGTCTTTGCCCCGGAAGCATTTCTAGCAGAGATCTATCACAAAGGGCAGAGTGTGGCCTCACCAAGGGGCCCCGCCTCTGTTCCAGGGCTGTGTTTCTGTTTGCTGTCTGCGTGGTGTCTGCCATGACTCATGCTGACATGAGGTCAGGTAAGCTTCCCACCTAAAGGTGACTCTGATATTTGAAGAAGTCATGTGAGAATGCTTGCACCCTCCCCAGAAACTGCCCTTCCCAGACAGAAATCCTCAAATACACTCTGCAAACAGAGGTGAACACAGAAGAGTTCAGAGCCAGTGTTTTTGGAACATGAAGTCCTAGTGCCACGTGGAACTATCTCTCCTATGGGTTAGAGGAGTGAGGTTGTTTATTTTTCATGTCTTATCTCCCACGTTCAGAAGCCCAAAGACACAGTAATCTGACTCTTGAGATAAATGAAATTTAGTCATTGCTCTGAGTGTGGTTGCTCGACAGAGTGCTTACCAAAATATGTCACTTTTTGTCAGAGGCATTCACTCAGAAACATTCATCTGTATTGGAAATAGATTTTCAATAATTTATATGGCACTTAAAATATCAATTTCCAAGATTTTACATTTTCATGCAGAGAAAATATCTAGATTTTCTCGTGTTTTTTTTTTTTTTTTTTTTTTTTACTTTGATTCATGTACTTGTGAGGAAAACCTCTCTGTAACTAGAGAGAGATTGGAGACAAGGAGCTATCAGGGATGATCTCTGAAGCTAACCACTGAGCTCACTCAACATAAGCACAGAGTTTGAGTTCATCAAAAGTCAGAGCCCTAGCACAGATTGTAGCTCTAAAGGGGGCGGGGGGCGGTAAGGAATGAACTCACAGGGAATCACCTTTTCCTAAAAATTCAACAGTTTCTTGTTAACACATTTTGTCAATTTTAAGAGGTTTCACATCTTTCATTTCCTAAATATCTGCAGTACTGTCAACTTTTAAATAAAGTTTCCACATAAAACAGTGTTTTATACTTGGGACATCCATTTAAACATGTTTCTCTCCTTGGAGCTATTTGAAATAAACACTCGAGAAAAATGCAACAATTCTCCACATGCTAGTTGGGGCTGGCCCAGCTGCCAAGAAGCCATAGTTGACCCCAACTCCAGATCCAACGAGCACTTTACCCTGAAACGCAAAACAGCTTTGTCATAGAAACATGCCATAAAGCACATGTGGAAGAGTCATTACAAGAACTTTGGAATGTTCAAAATTCCACTCATTTGAAAAATGGCTCAAGGGGGAGGGGGCCTGGGTCAACACAACAGCGTGTGTTGTGGAAGAAGGTCACGCCTTGCTCAGGACTGCACAATGCCTGGGGGTCAGCCCAGGAGGGGCCAAACGGCCAGTGCACAGCTTCCCCTCCGGGGACCTACCCTTTGCAGGGCTGGAGCTTATATGTGAAGGGGAGCAGGGGAGGGATCCAGGTTTCCGGAAGAGTCTCCAAAGGTCGAGACTAACAGTCCCACAGCTCTCCCTTGCTCTCTGGTTCCCAGTGACCCCAGGCCATGTCCCCTGATGTGGCTACAACAGTGCAGGACTGGAGGCCACAATGGGACTAGAACCTTGGGGCACTGGCTCCCCCTGCAGGCTGCTGGGCACAGCTGCAACCCAGCACCAGTCCCCTCTGGCGTGGCCTCAGGCTGCGGGTGGGGGTCTCTTGTCCATCCACAGTTCACTTTGGCTGCCAAGGTTGCTGGTTTTGCTGTCGCCTGATGCCAGGCCCTACTCCGTGCTGCCTTTGACGTGTCACCAGAATAGAACTTTCTGGAGCAGGACCATGGGTGTCCTCTGCCCTCGGGGATGATCCCACAGGAGGGACCCCCGAGTGCAGAACCTGGAGTGAGCCCTGAGCACCAGCAGGTGTGGCCCAAAAAACAAAGCAAAACAAAACAAAAACCAAAAAAAGCAAAGAAAACCGCATGGCGGAAGAGGCCACTCAGAAGGGTGGCACATGCTCGGTGTGCAGAGGTCTGGGTTCAGCCCTGAGTCCCACGAGGTGCCCCTGGCAGCTGCCCCTAAGAACAGAGCCAGGCGCAGCCCGTGAGCGAGTTGGAGTGGCCACGGACACAGAGCTAGGTGGCCGGGTGGAGAGCACGCCTTGCCTGTGCACGGGGCTGGACGCCAGGGATGCCAAACCAGCACCATTCACACACACAAACATCACACAGCAAATGCCCCATACAGGTTACATGGAATTAATGCTTCAATCTTGTTTAAAAGCATATTCGCATCCTAGCAAACCTCACTTACTAAGGGATTTCAGACATGTTGAGATAAAACGATGCTTCCTGTGTCATGATGCAGAAAGAAACAACACGGAGGAAAGAGACTCTGCTTTTAAGTGTATCTGAAAGGCCATTGCCACGCCAACTCTCCCAAGCACAACACGGCATCGGAATCATCCCCACTGCCAGTGACCTAGTGGGACACATGACCCACTTGCTGTTCCGCCGAGACTGTGACCTGCGGCCACACACAGCAGCCGTGCCTGTCCTCATCCCACATGCTCTGCCCACCGGCCCTTCTCTGGGGCCACTCCTCAGAGCTCAGCGCCGGGGGAAGATTCCGGGCAGGAATGAGACAGGCCCAGGCCAGGCTGTTGTGAAGGCAGATGGTTTTGAGAGAAGCGTCTCAGATACAATTCATGGTGGATTTACCTGAGGATTTGGGCAGAAATTGGGATATGAGAGAGAAGTAAGTTCAGCCTCTGAACAGAAAAGGTACGAATAAAACCAGTAGAACTTGAGTTGCTTTACGGTGGCCAGAGCTGCTAAGGGGTTTTCATGGGACCAAGAGAAAACAATGTGTACAGACTGCAGGAGAGGCAGTGTAGGATAACATAGCTTCAGGTAGTTTAGGTTTATTGGGTTACTCCCGTCACAGTGCTCCCATTCATCTGTGTTTATTTGTAGCTTCTTTCTTAGTGTTCTGTTGACTTGTAAATAATGTTTTTCTCTTCTCCTTGAGTCCTTTGCATAGTTTATTCGGAGCAAGTCCTTTTTGTATGGACACAGGAAGACTTAACAAATGTTATGCTTTTGTAACCTGGGAGTCATTTGACTCTACATGATATTTTCCTCCAGGGCATCTATTCTCTTGACCTAAGCCTCAGCTGCCCTTACTTCCTAGCATCCCCAAAGCAGGGTCCCCACGATGAGGGACGAGAAGGGCCCAGGGCAAGTGGTGAGTTATGTGCTACTGTGGCATCGAGATGGGCCTGGCCGAAGTGCCTAATGCTTAACTATAAGTTAAGAGCTTGATCATGGACAAATGTTGTCATGATCCAAACAGTGATAACTAGATTTGGACCCTGCTAGGGTGAGGAATGATTAATCTTGCCTGAGTGCTGTGGTCTGAGCCTGTGGCAAGATGTTGCCAGGAGAGCTGCCTTGCAAACCTCAATGTATCTCTTGCTATGTCCATGCAAAAATAACTAGTATTAAGATATGTTAATGAGTGTTTGGAATGGGGAGAGGAGAAAAAACCCTTAAGAGGTATTTTGCCTACTGGCAGTCAAGAAGGGCTTTGGAATGCCCTGCCCTCAGGAAGGGCTTTCTTATGTTGATTTTGCTACCTGGCTGGGTGTAGCCTAGAAGGCAAGGTGGGAGAGAGAAGGAGGAGGAGACAGAGAAGCCGGAAAGAAGCGGCAGTAGATCCAGAGAGAGGCCTGAGCTGGGAGTGCGGGAGATGAGAAAGATGGAAGATTGAATAAATGGTAACTAATCAGCAACTAGCTTGGTCCTCGTTCTTCCTTCGCCTTTCCTTGACCACCGGCCGTCCCGATCCAGTCCACACACTGCGGTTCCAGAGCACTGAACGCGGGTGGTGAGACAGAGCTGCCCGGAGAGCCTGCGAGTGCACTCGCCCCTCGGCGAGCCTTAGTTTTTTACAAGGCAGAGCGCCTAAAATCAGCACACTCGGCACTTGGAGCAGATGTGGGGTCAGGGGGGAGGGTGTGGGTATTCTCCCACTAAACAGTAAGTCTCAGAGTAACTTGTGCCCATGTCTTTCCTGGTCACCAGAAAAGAGACGGAAGGAATTTTGGTCCATAGCATCTCATATCTGTCTCTACGCCATGCATGCTGAAACCACCTGGCACAGCAAAGTAGTTCTAGCATTTAGGTAACACAGGGTGAGGTATTTGAGGGAGGAGAACTAATTCTGTTAGGGGCGGCAGATCTCTGCCCGGGGGAGGCTCGGAGAGATAAAAGAACAAAACCAAGACAACTCTTTCTGCAAATGCATGGGGTTTATTTAAGCCAATATAGCTATATTGGGACCTTCAATTGTGCCTCAATAGCGTGGCATAACTGAAGGCCCCGAACTCAAAAAGCTAGCTGTTTTTATACCCTTTTGGGGGAGAAATGAAAATCTCACATATCAAAGGGAATCACATAGGTCACTTAATTTGCATATCTAAACATTTGTTGACAAATGAAAATCTCACATATCAAAGGGGATATATTGGGGGGAAATTACATGTATTGAATCAAAGGAGAATCATACATATCAAAGAAAATCACAGGTATTGGATCAATAGGAAAACCATAGGAAACCATAGGAAAACCATACAAAAGGGAAAACCACACCTATTTCACTTAATATGCTAATTTCAACATTTGTTGACCATTCAGAGCAGATGTTTGTTTACAGTTCCTCGGGGCAGTTTGTTGGCCCATTTGGTGACAGAGTCCTGCCCAGCGGAAGGTCCTGAAGACATCTTTCAAAGCAGTCAAGTAGTTACAAAGGGCAACTTCAGCGGTTAACCCTTAACCTGCCCTTCAGTTCTTGACTCTTAACTTGCCCTCCTCTTCAATCCCCACTTCTCCTTGTGAATATCTCTAATCTTAGAGATTGTGAGGGGGTGTCTCCCGTTGTCTGGACATGCCACTAGTAGTCTCTTGTTGTCTGGACATGCCACTAGTCGATGTCATTCTGGTTCCAAGAGGGGAGGCAGCTTTTTTGATTCCATTCTCCTTCAAAGCAGTTGGTGTGTTCAGGATCACAGACCTCTCCAATGGGGTTCTCTGGTGGCAGTTTTTATCACCTGATTGAAACCAGATGTCTCAATGCATACGGATGAGGAGTTCACTCTGGCAGTGTGCTCCCAGCCCCCATGGAGCTTGGCCTTGATACCTGTAAAGACTAGTAATAACTGGAAAAGAGAGAGAGATCATATTCTGGCCTACACTTCCCTTTTCAAGGCTAAGTTGGAACAGTGGCAGTTGACCTCCCCCCCAAATTTTTTAAAAGAGAACAGTTCCTCCATTAATGGGGTTCACACTCACAACAGGGCAGTTGGGATTTTCAAGGCCGGAGGGGCTTCCTTAATCTAGCTACCTACTTCATATTCCCCTAGAGATTCCACCACCTTTAATCCTTAAAGGGAAAGTGGTCGGAAGTTCCGTCTTCTGGAGCTGCTTCATGCTGACAGAGGGGCGCTGGCCCTGCCTGCACAAGGGGTGAAATCTCATGCTACCTTAATTTAGTGTGCCCCAGGCAATGAATTTGTTGGGTTCCTCAAGTTATCTGAAAGAAAAGATCAGATCAATTAGACGGAGGGGTGGCACTTAGACCCTGGAGATGTGGAAGGTCCTTTTCTGACATAGTAACAACAATATAGTTTGCTATCTTAGAAAACATAAGAGTTAAAGCAACAGAAACCAAAGCAACGTAATGCCATACCCATTTCTATCATAAAAGCAATGGAAAGGAATAACTGCTTTACCCATGGTTGATAGAAAATGACTTCTTATGTTCAGATTTTTCTAGTAACATAGAAGCACCAAGCTACTTCTCAGATAGGAAAAGCTATCCATTCACTGAAACTATCAGTTGGAGCCAGTAGATACCTTGAATATAAGTGTTTGATCATTTGCATGTCAAGCTGCCAATCCTCTCCTTGATAAGTTCCTTGAAGTTACAAGTGTTAGGAAAGGAGGCCCACTGTAAGAAATCACGCAACCCGGAGATTCTTCTTGCAGTGATTTATTCAGAGACCTTCTCGGGAAAGAGGACCGAGGGATGAATGAGAAGAAAACCATACCTAGCTAGGCAGCTTCCCTCCTTATCTACCACTCGCTGCCTGCTTAAGCCCAAGTGTCTGCAGCTAGTTACAGCTCGTGGCGTGACAAGACATCCTGATTCCTTATCAGGTGTTATCTACGAAGCAGGGTGTAATTAACAAGAAACAGGTGTCCACGAAGCATGGTCCCGTGGCGGCTCTCCACAGCCCACGATTCATTAATGAAACAGAAAGCACATTTCTGAGTTCCTTTCCATGAAAGATGGCTTTCACTAGGGTTGGAAGCCTAGTGAAACCCTTTATCTATCAATTTCCTTTTGAAAACATTGTTCCAATGCCCATTGTCCCTCTTTTGCAGAGTATTTTAGATGAGTATTCTCTGGATGGGGTATTAATCCCATGATGGAACGAGAATTAAGAGCTGTTAAAATTCTAGTTCTCTCCAAATGACTGTGTTCATAGAACTAAGAGTGAATACTTAGATGCCCACTCTTGGCACTGTAGCCAATTGACAGGTTGGGGGGAAAGTAATTAATTCTGCACTTTGAGCTGAGGTTCCCCCACTAAAGCTCTGGCTTCCAATACCCTGGTCAGACTAGTGACAGCATCTTCAACATTGAGTCTCACAGACTAGACTGCTTACTTTACAGTCAGCAAAACACATTGTACCTGAATTACTCAAAAGGGATACCTTATAGATCAAGATTAGAATACATTTACTAGATCACTCTATAGAATTTGAATCTAATTCTTTAAAAAGCAAGTTACAGAAACATGGTTTTCTCTTCACCTTCATTTTAAAATTTGCCTGACGGCTTAACAAATCTGACTTGTTCTTTTGCATAAACACAGCAAGATTGGAGAACTCTCCATTTGGGGTACCCCATTATTTACTGAGAAGTCCTGGGGGTTGGCTAAAGACAGGAGGCATACCAATAACGGCATTAATCTTATGTGGCACGTCAGAGTTACCCAGGCCTGGCCATAAATGTCCCACGATGAACTGGATGGCTTCAGGTCTTCAGGTTGAACTGGAGGTAACCTTGAGCCTCATTTGCCATAGAGGCATCCTGGCAGAAAGGAGTCCCTCCCCTCCCTTCTTCAGGGCTGGGAGAGATCCTAGTTTCCAGGGTTTTTCTTGATGCTGAGAGTAGGCCGGGCCATGTCAGTCACATAGATTTCCGGATTCCTCATTCTCCATAGCAGTGATGATTTCCATTCTTTCCTTGAGCCGGCCTGCCTCTAGGGTCTCCCTGAGGTTTGTAGGGTACTTGAAACAGTACCTGTTAAATACATGCTCCTGTCATTTAGACCAATCCCTTGCTGTTTCCCTGGAAGAGGGTTTTGGGGTCCCATAACTGATTTTCCTGTCTGCATGAGGGGTTGACCCTATTACAGAGAGGAAAGACTTTTATCTGGATTTATGCAAACCAACACAGTGCCATGAAACATCAAAAACATACTGAAGGTACAAAAGAAGAGAAAAGCAAACGTTTTACTTTACTCACAGTGAGATGCAACACACTCATTTGTTGTGGGTCCTAGTCAAAGAAGCTAAAATCTGTAGAGGAAAAGTGTACAATTTAACATCGTATTTAACCCATTCAATTCTATGTTGAGAACCTTGACTTCCCATTAATAAAAGCACTGTACTGGGAGTACTAGAACAATTCCGCATGAGATTTAAAGAGTTTCTTAAAACAGTGATCAATTTCTTTCCTTCAAACACAACTTCAAACCTTCTACACATTCCTCTATATTCATTCTGTCCTGTAACTTTCCTTCAACTCATTTCAAAATCAACTTCACTTTAACAGGATTCCTTGCCTTTTTTCAACTGATGATATCTGCATCCATTATCTTTCTGACTTAAGACATACATCTATATTCCTTATAGTCATCCCATAAGTTTAAACTTTTATTTTACTGAACTTAGTATAACATAATCTCCCAATTTAGACAATAGTTACCAATCATTTCATTTAACATGACAAAACTACTCTGCAGTACCATTTCAAAAGCATTAGGTTAGTTCTATAGATATTCATTTTACTGAACTTAGTACAACCTAATCTCCCAAATTTGGACACTAGTTACCAATCATCTCATTTAACATGACAAAATTACTTGCAGTGCTATTTCAAAAGCATTAGGTCAATTCTATAGATATTAAAAAAAAAACTTTAAAGATGCTCACACCTAAAGTTCTTAAAACATATTCATTGGGCAAAGGTTCAGTTCACATTAGAAATTAACCAGGAGACATCCTAGAATTCTGATTTCTAGGAAAACACAAATATAAAGATTAAAACACTCATAGATTACCATAAAACATTAAGGATCTCACACTTGCATACAAAGTTCTCTAGGTTCAGGATAAGGTTGGTACCGTAAAACCCAGACTAAGTCCTCAGGCCAATTCGGCCTGTCCTTTCTTCCTCAGATTTCCTTGTGACTTCCAGCTGAGATCTGTTTGAGGTGGTTTGGGGTCTTTATCAGGAAAATGAAGTTTACTCCAGATGAAGCCAAGCCATAGCAGGACCCAGAGTACATTAGTAGGTGTTATCTGTTAAAATATAAGCATAGACTTTTCCTCCTACAAGGGGTTTCACACTATTTCTTTTTTGTGTGTTTGTCAGATTTTAATGCAAATATAAGAATCAATTATTTTCCCAGACCCTTTCTCATTCACAAAGTTGCAAGAACCAGATACCTGGAAGAGTTAAGAAACCCGATTAGCAAGTCTTATTTGCTGGGCAAACCTGTAATTAGAATTCATTGTTGAGGGAGGGTCTGCATATCCAGTCCGACTGAGGCAGAGCCTGCTGAGCTGGAAAAGCAGGGGGATGGGTAGACCCAGGGAAAATCTTAAAAAAAAAAAAAATCTCTCAAACTGACATCTAAGATTAACCCTTCATTACCCTGAGCTAAGTAGCTTTAAAAAGTTTTGTTACCGGAAATCTCAGAGATCTAATAAAACACAGGTACGATAAGTTTTTCAACCAATATTGCAACTCTAGAAAATAATATTTTAAACCTAAGCATTACTCTTTGAGCCTGTTTTCATATATCAGTTATTTCAACTCACAAGATTCTCTAGGTCAAATAATTCTAATCCAGTGCAGATACAAATATATACATTGGTATTCTAGCATAAGACCTCTGGACCATCAATTTTTGTGAAACACAGTAAAACCTTCTTTGACTTAAGTCCAATAGTTCTCGTACCTTAGTTAGTTCAAATCATGAGCTTTCTAACTTTAAACAAGTCCACCATACAGACATGCTTTCAAATACAGAGAGAGAGCCTCCACCTCCCCTTTATTTTTTTTAAACCAACCTTTGATATTAGCACAGAAAAAAAAAAACAAAACACTCAGACCATCAATGTTTATGGAAACATAAGAAAACTTTGTCTATTTTGGTGGTTTCTATACCTCTGTTGCTTTAAAAACAGCTAAATTCCTCATTAAAATTAGCTGAGGCTTGTAAGATAAAGCCTTGCATCCTCTGAATTGTTATTTCACTTTAGTTTTAGGCTAGTTTTAGGAGCTACTTCCTCAGCTCTTCCTAGATAGTACAGACTATGAATTTCAGAAGAGTTACAACTGTTAATAAACATTAATGTTCTTCCAATAAGAAATCTAGATTGAGAATTTCAATCCCTTCGTGGTTACCACATTCTGATTAGAAATCTTTGTTTAAACCTGATCTAACAAGTTCCAAAGATACCTAAATCTTTTAAATTGCTGGACTACATATCACTCTGACTTCCTTGATTTTGTTTGCTCAGTTCTAAGAATTAATGACTTCAAACTAGCTCTAACACTCGAGTGTTCCACAGACAGACAGACAGACAGACAGACAGACAGTCAGACAATGAACTGACTAAAAAACACCACTACACGTGCACACATTTGCAGTTGATCGATCGATCTGACCCTTCAAAAATGGCAGGGAGAAAAACTGATAGACAGAGAAAGGAAAGAGCAGTCCCCAGGGCAAATTGAGCCCTGTCGGCCGATTGGGAACATTGCTCCCCGTTTCTCTGTCTGACCAGCCAGTTTCCTGCTTGTTAAAAACAGGTCAAGAAAGCGCTTTTGTTGATATACAATGGCAAAACAACAAATTATGACAAAGTTGCTGAAACCTGAGGTTGTCAGATGTTACCCTTTTAAGGTCAAGACTACTTCTGAGGCAGAGAGCTAGTCTCTTCTTATCAACCATAGGGATAGACTGCCTTCTTTTATAGGGAGAGAGAGATGAGCTCTAGCCCGAACCTCAGACCAATGTGCTAGGGTTAGGGACAGGGGAGTTGATGTGTTTTGTCCCATCTCGACGTACAGGAAGATTCCTGCGATCAAACCTAAAACAAAACAGTACGCAAGCGCTTATCCCTTAGGGGACTTCAGAAGGAGAGAGAAACAGATGGTGCAGAGGCAGAGAAAGGGGAGTTTTAGCTGAGAATATAGGGGTTGCCGGAAGCTTGTGGAGCGGTCAATCTCAGAATTGAGATAGAAGCAAGAAGCAGGTATGGGAGTCAATATGCTAGAGGGGGTAAGAAAGGTTTAAATGACTCCTTTCACCTGCAAAATAAGGGGGAGGTGAAAAGATCCCTCAGGGGGGCCAGTTAACCTTAAAGGAAGGCCATTCAGCAGAACAAAGAGTTAACTATGAGAGAGTGAGAGAGAGATTCTGAGCCATTGAGCAGACTTCAGACCAGTGAGAGAGAGAGTCAGAGACAGCCGGGTGGAGGTGGACTGTCCATCCTCAGGAGATCTCTGTGGAGAAGGAGTCCGAAGGTGATAGAACAAACCAAATGCCAGAAGGAGGGACAAATAGAAAAGCGGCCGATGTTCAGATTTAAAGCGGCCGATGTCCTGGGATAGACCAGACGTAGATCCTCTGGACCTACCAGATGGAGGCAAGCCAGGCGTCCCTGGGTCTCCCTTTATCATCCTGGGGCGTCCCCCAGGGCTGTAGCTAATGTCAACCGGACACGTCTGTCAGACACAAAGCTACTTCAGATCCCAGGACCGGTATACCACAGATACACAGATACAGAATAATTGTGCACATAAAGTCGGTACCGAAAAAAGTTGGCGCCAGTACTTACCCCAAAGAGAAGCTCGGGACTGTCCGGCGTCCCTCAGGCAGAGTCAGATCTCGGTGGAACCTCCAAATGTTAGGGGCGGCAGATCTCTGCCCGGGGGAGGCTCGGAGAGATAAAAGAACAAAACCAAGACAACTCTTTCTGCAAATGCATGGGGTTTATTTAAGCCAATATAGCTATATTGGGACCTTCAATTGTGCCTCAATAGCGTGGCATAACTGAAGGCCCCGAACTCAAAAAGCTAGCTGTTTTTATACCCTTTTGGGGGAGAAATGAAAATCTCACATATCAAAGGGAATCACATAGGTCACTTAATTTGCATATCTAAACATTTGTTGACAAATGAAAATCTCACATATCAAAGGGGATATATTGGGGGGAAATTACATGTATTGAATCAAAGGAGAATCATACATATCAAAGAAAATCACAGGTATTGGATCAATAGGAAAACCATAGGAAACCATAGGAAAACCATACAAAAGGGAAAACCACACCTATTTCACTTAATATGCTAATTTCAACATTTGTTGACCATTCAGAGCAGATGTTTGTTTACAGTTCTCGGGGCAGTTTGTTGGCCCATTTGGTGACAGAGTCCTGCCCAGCGGAAGGTCCTGAAGACATCTTTCAAAGCAGTCAAGTAGTTACAAAGGGCAACTTCAGCGGTTAACCCTTAACCTGCCCTTCAGTTCTTGACTCTTAACTTGCCCTCCTCTTCAATTCCAGGGAAAAACATGCATTATTCTCCACTAAGAGATCAAATGATGGTTCCCGGTACTGGCAGTACTGTGTTGGCTTACCTTTTGGGTTTGATTTTTGTTGAAATCATAGTAGTTTTATGCCATCCATTCTACAGCTCTGACATGCAACTGATTTGTTTGTAAATGTGTTTCTATGTGGTCTGAAGCTATTCCAATATGTCCACATTCTTTATAAGCACATGACCTTCAAGAGCTTTCATTGCCTAATACTTAAGAAAAACCATCATCATTCCAAATGTCAAAAACAAAAGACGTTGAATGGAATGTGAGGGCAATTCAGTAAATAGTTATAACACGTTGTGGTCCACCATGTTGGAAATCTCTCTGTTTGCACAGGCCCAAACAGTCAGTTAGCTGGCATGCACAGCACAGGATTCAAACAAATGCATGCCAGGTATGTTACTGAATGGTCTCCAAGCATCGAATTGTGTGTGTGTGTGTGTGTGTGTGTGTGTGTGTGTGTGTGTTTAATCTGGTTGCTATTTTTTCCCCGGCATACCGTGACTGTACAATATTGAGCAGTGACTGTACAATGGAAAGAAGAGAAACATGGAGACCAAAATGAAAGTCCCAGTAGCCACATGAACAAATAAAAGCAACTGAATTTCAACTCGCTTTGCTTAGCCCAGTGTCGAGGACTATGGGTCCACTCAGAACTGACCTGGAAGTATGAACGGAGGCATTGCAGAGCTCTCCCTCCAGCTGAGGTGTGGGGGGTGGGGCATGGACCCTTCCAGCTGCTTCCAAAGCCCTTGTGACTCAGAAGCTGGAGGCTCCCAGCTGGGCAGAACTGAGCAGCTCACATTCGAATCGGCATCCTGTTCAGTACCCCTCGTCCTCTGTCCTGAAAGCATTTAGAGTGACTTTCCTGTCGGTCTGCACTTTTCCTCTCATTCATGGCTCATACACGCAGATCTCTGAGCTGTGTCTCTATGTGAAGGAATAATTGCGTCACTTAGCAGAAAGTGCCAGGAAATTTCTTCGTGTCCTCATTGTGAAAATAGTTTCTTATCGCCTAACAAGCTGACATGTGCTTGGTGCTTTCTGACTTTGAGACACATCCCTGATTTTCTCAACTGCTGATTTGACGTTTTCCTTTGTTCGCAATTACAAAGATCATACACTTCAGGTCTAATGAAAACATATTTATGGACTTGGCTAAGGTTTTTTTTTTTATTATTAACCTTTTCACAACTGATTAGGAGCAAAAGCTAATTTCCTAGCTGGACAATCTTTCGTTTCCCTGGACCTATATGCTCTAGTCCACAAAAGAAATGTCTTCCTTCCACATTATGGCTTGAATTCATTTGGCAAAATTATCCATTTTCATCGAAATGTACTTTGGGTAAGGCTTGTCCTAAATGTGAAAAATTGCAAAATATTTTCAGAATGTTTACACAATGTGTTATTTTGAAAACTTGGATGAACCAAGAATTCCATTTTTAAAACCATTCTAGTTCATTAGCTAGTGTATTAGTAAGTTTTCACTGTGACAAATTTAAAATCAAATTAAACAACCACTGCAAAATCTTGTGTGTCCTGCAGACAACCACCTGACCTGGGATTCCTTAAAGCCCATTTCCTGTGACCTTTCTCTGCTACTGCCATTCCTTTTTAAGCTGTTTGGAGCTAAATCCCTGCCCCTCCAGAATCTCAGCTGCTACCTTCTTTGGAAATGGGGTCTTTTCAGCTGTAGTTAAGGGAAGAATTTGGGTGGGATGGTGCAGGATTCAAGAGGTCCCTGATGTCTTGTCTTCCAGGGAGACAGAGAGGATTCACGAAGTCACACCCAGATGTGGCAGGCCCATCAGTGCCCCCAGCCAGGACACGCTGTGCTTCAAAGGTGCCCACGACTATTCATCGCTTCTCCCTGATTTTAAACGTGGTTTGCTGGTTTTTCTTCGTGTGAAATTCTGCCAGTGCTGAATGTATCTTGGATCTGAACCCTTTACCAGATGAGCAGTAAGAACATTTTTCCCTCTCTGTGGGTTATCTTTTTATTCTGTTCCTTGTTTCTTTTGCTGTGCCGATGCTTCTTTGTTTGATGCATGTGTCTGTCTTTGCTTCTGTTTGTTTGGCCAATAGCACTGAGTCACGGAAGAAGACGCTAACTTTATTGCCATGAATTGTTTTGCCTGTGATTCCCTCAAAATAACTTATGATTCAGGTCTAATATCAAGGTCATTAACCCACTTTGACTTAAATTTTGTTCATGTCTGAATTCACTGATCCAACCAGTTTTCTCAACACCATTTGTTGAAGAGGCTTTCCTTGGTCCACTTCACACTTTTTTCATCTCTATCTGAAATGGGGAAGGGGAAGAAGGTGAACAGAAATACCTTCAAGAAAGAAATACAACTGGCCAGAAAGACAAATGAAAAGCATCTGCATCACCAGCCATCAGAAAACACAAACCCAAACAAAGACATATCACCTCATGCCAGAAAGACAGGCACACATGACAAATAAATAAATAACCAGCGTCGGCATGGATGTGGGTTAAAAGGAACCCTCATTCATTACTGGTGAGAACGCTCACTGGTTCTGCCTTTTAGAAAACAGTATAAACACTTTTCAAAAAAACAGGAATTGAGCTTCCATATGACCCAGAAATTTCACTTCTTGGCATCTGCCCAAGGGCCTAAAAACTCTGTTCAGGGTTTTAAAAATATTTGTACTCACATGTTCGTGGCAGTGCTATTCCCAATAGCCACACTCTGGAAACAACCCAAGTGTCCGAGAGCAAATGATTGGATAAAGAAATTCTTAGGTTTATGTGTACACACACACACACACACACACACACACACACACACACACACACACACACACACACTGAAACACTGCTCCGCTTTAAGAACAGATGGAATCAAGCAATTTGCAGCGATTGGATGCATCTGAAGAGTATCATCCTGGGGAAGTCACCTAGAAGGAGAGGGACAGACATAGTGATCTCTCAAGAAAGGGAACAGGAAGAAACAAAACAGGAGCATAACAAGTACCCAGAAGCAACAGAAATTGAGAACTGATCTTGTGTAAGAAGCTTATGGGAAGGAAAGAAGCGTGGGAGGATTAGGATTTGGGGACGTGAGGACAGTGGCAGAGAGACATGAGCATTCTGGCGGACAGTGGTCATGGGTATGTCATGCATGAAACTTTCCAGTGATAATATTGTTAACCATGCAGCTTAAAATTAAATTAAATTTAAAAATAAGGGTAGGGGCTGGAGTAGGTAGGGCTTTTGCCTCACATGTGGCTGACCTGGGTTCAATTCCCAGCATCCCATAGGGTCCCCCAAGCACTGCCAAGAGTAACTCCTGAGTGCAGAGCCAGGAGAAACCCCTGTGCATGGCCGGGTGTGACCCAAAAGCAAATAAATAATAATAATAATAATAATAAAATAAGGGTAGCTAATATTCTGTAGTGTATTGAATTTTTACCCTGGGTTTTCCATGGAAAGTGGACATGGACAAAATCCAATAAAGGTTGCCTACTGTTTGTCAGTTTTTTTTGTCCTGAGTATAAATTTTATTTCCTCAGTAGAATGGTCAGAGTGCAAATATTTTTGTCTTTTTGCTTTTATTAAAGCTTTTTCATCACATTATTTTGCCACAATAAAAGCATGAACATGACAGTGCCCATGCCACTGTAGGGGATCTTCTAGGCTGGTTTTTCATGTTCTCATTTTCTGATATGTTTACACATTTATGTACATACTCAAATGTAAAATATGTGCCCTTCCAGCTACGTAAGATGGATGGAATATGCACACCTGAATTAGACAGCATCAATACTAGCGTACTGGAGCTTTAGCCCGGGTGCCCTTGGCCCTGTGGGGTGTTTCTGAGATGAGGGGCGGTGCCAGCAGGCAGGCCCCTTCCCCTGACTCGTCACCCACACTCCTGGGGAGACCCTGGGCAGTGGGCAGCTTCACTGCGCCTTGCGGCCACAGCGAAGGGCTGGAATAAGACCCACCATGCCACACGTGAGAAATATTTACATCATTTATAAGCTCTTGTTCTGATAACAGATCACTCATAGTGTTAGACTAACTAGAAGCTAAATTATCAGTAAGTTCGGGCCTTAGCATTAGTTAAGACCTAAAGATCAATAAACAGTAACCTAATGATATACTGAATGCGTTTGGATAGTCAAAATAATATTCTACAATTATTAAATACTTAAATTCTATTAAAATAATAAAATATTAAAGTAATACTATTAAGTAATAAATTTACTACTAGTATTAAAATAATAAAATTCTACTTCCAGGATATTATTATTTATAAATTGTTTGGGAAAGTTTTCTTTTATAATGGTAGAAGTTTTCATTATTTTTTAATTTAGGGGGAAATTACAGCCTACTTCCCTTCCCAAGAGAAGCTATGCCCAGATGTCCTGCCAATGGCCCTTTCCTCTGGCTCGTGCCCTTCTTCTCTCCCCCTGCCAGGCATAGATCCCCTGGTTTTCATTTATTTTTCGGCAAGAGCCAATGAGAACACTAACATCCTATCCAAATTCTACTTAAACTTTCCTAATATTTATGTAAAGGGGCATGAAAATGTCAAACATTCTCCCTGATGAGTGTATATGAGTTAATAAGGAAAGTGTTTCATATTAAATTATTTCCCTTGAATTATATAAACTCTTCAAAGATGTGTTAAAGATGTTGAAATCCACTATGGTTGGCTAAATCTTCTGCACTCTGCTCATAGGACTTGGGCTCTGAACAGTTGCTGGTTCAATAAATAACAGACCTCATTTTAAACATAACCACATTTTTGAACTGCAAGCTTAACTTGTACTATAAAAGCTACTGCTGAAAAATAATATCTGAATGAAGAAGCATTTCCAGTGGAGCCAAAGAATGAGAATAATATGTTAAGATGGCAAAGAACTTATATTGGAATTGTAATTACATGAGATTCCTTACTTGGAAAGTGAAAATACAAATACTAAAGAAGATGGTAAACATTTTAAGAAATATTTAAGTATGAATAAAATTGTTATAGTACTTCAAAATTTTCACTTGGTTTTGGACTACACCTGCCAATGCTCGGGGTTGACTCCTGGCTCTGTGCTCAGGGTTCACTCATGTCAGTGCTCGGGGGACCATATGTGGTGCTGGGGATCAAACTGGGTCAGCCATGTGCAAGGCAAATGCCACCCTCCGTCCTATCTCTCTGGCACCTAGACATATGGACCGTCATGCTCAGAACACTCACCTGGCCTGAGGAACAGTGACGGGTTGGGACGCAGGTTTGCTCTCCAGCCACACTGCCCCTGAGCACCCCAGGGGTGCCCTGGAGCACCCCCTTGGCAGGGCCCTGGGAGCTCTGTTTCCTCTTGCTGGAGCACTGGATGGCCTGCTTACTGGGGTATGCTAGGGAAGGCTCCACAGGAGAGGCCTCTCGGAAAACATCAGGAAAAAAGAAACAAATAATATTTTCCAAAAATTTTTTTAATAAGAGTTATTCATATCCTTTTCAACTTCAATCATTTGAAGTTGAAACAAAGGATGAAAAGAATCAAGAGAAGGAGTCCTGGCCTGGTCACATGGTCCCATGCCTGTCTGTACTGATCAGGTTCCTGTAAATAAGAAATGGAATTGGTATCCATGGGTGTTTTCCAAAGCCTTTTTTTTTTTAATATGGAAAAGAACCATCATCTTCTTCATTTTTATTTCTTTGGATTTCTACTTTATTTAAACACCATGGCTTACAATGCTGTTCATTGTACGGTTGTTAGGGGCTTTTGATACTCCAACCCTAACCCCACTGCTGAGAGACCCCCCTCCAACATTGTCCGCATTTTCCCAACCACCCTCAAGCCTGCCCTTTTAGCAGGCGAAAAATAATTTGTTTTATATTTCTTGTGGCAACCAAATGGCTAAAGAAATTATCAAAAATACTTCAGTAAAGAAAATTTCTGAGAACTGCTATGTCAGGATTAAGTGTTCGTCTGAGGAGTGACTGGGAGTTGGTCCCCAGCTGAGCTTTCCGTGCTGTTGTCTCCATTTGCTGGGTCTAGTTTGGCCTCTGTGTGACTTTCTCACTTAACCTGGTGCGCTCCCACTGGAACTGCAGCCTTGTGTTACCTGGAGGGTTGCGTGGTCCAGACACTTCAGGACCTGCAGGACGGGGGTGAGTCTCAGACATTCTTAGTGGAGGCGTGAAGGCCGGCTGCGGGGGCTTTTCTAGGGCGGGGACTCGGCCCACCCCCTCCCAGGGCACCCCGGACTCGTCAGGCGGGGGACAAGTCCGCCCATGAGGTTCAGCTGCTGGATTGCATTTCCTCAGAGATCTGGGTGGACCCTGAGGGGCCAGCGGAATGGGGGTGGCAGCCAGATGCCAGCCTCCGGGGCCCTGGGTGCTCGCTCAGGGGCGGAGTGGAGGGAGTGGAGGCACACACCTGGCACCGCCCAGCAAAGTCCTCGGTAGCGCTGAGCTCACAGGTCACTCTGTCCCAGCCACCAGCCCAGTCGCAGGACAGAGTCCAGGTACTCTTCCCACTGTGCTCTTCTCCTGTGACAGCCAAGGGGACATCACAGGTGAAAATCCTGGGACGCGCACAGGAACCCGACTAGCTGTCTCGCCTCCACATAAATTGCCACATCATCCACGTCAGTGGAGCAGGGCCCCGCGGAGCAACCTGGAGCCAGGGTGGGAATCTGGGTCCTGAGGGTCAGACCAAGTGTCCGTCTGTCTGTGGGAAGCAGCCGGCAGCCGCCCGCATGGAAGAGGACGTGCTCCTTGTTTGACGCCTGTGACCTTCCTCCATGGAAACAGCGCAGAAGCATCGCCGCCTTCTCTGAGACGCTCGGGGCTCCTGTCAGGAAGCTCAGCGTGTCCGTGCTGGCAGAGCAGCAGGGCAGATGGCGGCAGAGCAGGAGGGCTTGCTGGGGAGAGGACGCGGGTCCCCTTGCAGAATGCCCGTAGCCGGTGTTGCTATAGGCCACGGGGTCCTTTGTTTTATTGAAGTCACAAGGATATGGAGTTCATGCCCGATTCAATCAGCTTAATCAACGGCTGAGCAAACAGCAGTACTCCTACATTATTAGAAATAATAATAATAATAAAGTCACAAGGATTTGTGCCCGATGAAACGAAGTCGATCTCACCTGTTTACTCCGTATTGGCAACCGCAGTCAGCAGAGAGAGCTGATTTATGGAGAACCTTCAGAGCTGTGCGATCCTGGACCCACGTTGCTCGCTGCTTTCTCTTACTTCCCTCCTTGTTCCTCCAGAACACACGCACACGCGTGCACACACACAGATGTGTGCACACAAGTGCGCGCACACATGCACACACTCACGCACAGCCTCGCTTGCTACTGAGGGGAGCTGGTGCCTCGGAACAAGGGGGTGGGGGCTCCGGGCAGTGTTACACGGCAACGAGCCTGAGCTCAGCCGCCGGCCGAGACGCACAGAGACAGGGCAGACACTCAAGGTTTCAGTCGCACACCAGTACACACTCATGCAAGGGGCTCCGTGGGTGGGAACCCGCTGGCCCTCTCGGGGAAGGTGTAAGCACCGTGCCCTCCTGCCGGCGGGTCTGGGTGCCCCCTACCAGGGACATTCTCACGGCCCGGAGCAAGCAAGCAGAGGACAGATGCGGTTCACGCATGTCTTCACGTTGACTCAAATCGCCCTTGTTGCTTGCGGTCAGAGGTCTGGGTGTCCAGGCCCTTGGGCTCCGGCAGGTTTTCCTCACTAGGTGGTAAACGCATGACCCTGAGGCACAAGCTGGAGTCTGGACTTCCAGAGTGGAGCCGCGATGACTCTTTCAGCAGGAGAAAATCTGGCAGAGGCTGAGTGTGCACGGACTGCTCCAAGGGCCCGCAGAGGGCCCTGACCCCTCGGGGCCTGCGCATCAGGGCAAACACGCCATGACAGCTTTGTGACCGCGGGGCACGACCTGGAGCGTCCGGTGCTAGTAGGAGGCCTCGTCATGTAAGTCAGGGCCTTTGCGGCCTATGCGGCAAGTCACCCCACCCACCCACAGGCGCTTCAGCCTGTGCGGAACTCGGGGCAACATACACTGTGTTTGTCTTACTGCGATGTGTGAACCAATGCAGGAGTCACGGGTACTAATAACCACGGAGAGAGCAAGTGAGAGCGAGAACACACATACTCCCGAGAGGAAGGCGGGGCACGGAAGGCGGGGCACTAACTCTGGACACTGAGGCTTCTCTTGCCCCAGTAGCCCCCAATGCAGTTATTCTGCCACTTAATGAAATCACTTGGATTCTGGGGAGGACTGTTTGTCTGAGAAGTCAATTAGCTGGACTTAGCCAATCTGCTGTGGGTTTGACTTGGTGGCGCTTGCCCAGAACCCCACTGGCCCGTCTTTCTCACGGGGCTGCAGCGTGTCCACCCTGGTCTCAGCCACCCTCTGCCCACTGGTGGGAATTACTCAGCTTGTGCGCTGGCTGGAAGCTGCTTTCCCGTGGCAAGGGACTGTCTTCTCTGGGGTCGGCGTGCATGCGCTCTCCCAGTGGCGTCTTGCTGTTCATGCCGTCAGTGGAGCAGCCACCTGATGGAATCGGCGAATTAGGGCAGCAGCCCCCCACTCTGCAAATCTAGGGGGAGCATGTCTGGATATCACTAGCACCAGGAAGACTCTGCGACAGTCGGTGCTCAGAGCACTGCACCCGGAGCCTCTCAGACCTCCATCCAGGAAGTCAGCCTCCCGCTCTCTCCTTGCAGGAGCCCTGGGCACCTCCAGGAACTCCCTTCTGCCAAGACTAAAGGGCAGAGGGTCACAGGCCCGCGGAGGTCAACGTAGTCCCTGCACCCAGGGCTGCCTCTGGGAGCCCCTTCCAGCTCACACCTGCCCCGAGCTCAGGGCTTCCAGGGCTCTGGAGGGCCCCTGGGGCACGGTCAGGTGTTTCCCACCTCAGGAAGGGGAAGCCCACTGGGCTCACTCCCGGACCTTCATGTGCCTGTCGGTCACTGGGAGCACAGAGTCAGGAGTATCCCCCGAGTGCTCAGGTGTGGTCCAAAAACAAAAGAGTAAGAACCCCAGTCTCTTCAGCGTTAAACAGAGGGCTTGGAGGGACCCTTTGGTTCCAAAGTGAGCTGTCACCCGCACTGGTCCCACCGCTGCTCTGGCACAGTTCCTAGGGCGCCGGAGTGGCCAGCGCTGGGACCTGGGGGTCCCTGTCTGTTTCCTGCCTTGAGGAGTGACAGCTAAACCGGTTTCTAAGCCTTCCTGCGGATTGCGGGCGGGCTGTTGCGCCACCTGCTGGCAGTTCTGAGATTGTCTCACGAGGCAACCTCGGGTCCTTGTTTTAATAGTACATTTTCTTTTTCTCCTTTTTTCAAAAAAAAAAAAATTGGGCGGGGGCTGGAGGGGTCTTTCCTGTACAATGATATAAATGCCCACCTCATTGTCACAGTCTAAAGATTTAAAATCATGAACTTTTACGCACACATTTTTATCTCAAATTTCTCTTAAAAGATTCTGGGACTTTTCTTTTTCCCAAAAGAGATGGCTGAGTTCCATGTATTGGTACATTTAAGGATTGCAGCCAAACTCATAGCACCCAAACCCTTCTCTTTCGAGCCGTCTGGAGGAACTGCGTGTCTTCCACGCCGTGTGAGCTGTGCCCTGAACAGATCAGAGGCCAGGCTGAGCCAGGAGCGGGCTGGCAAAGGGCTGGTTTGACCTCAAGCTGTGATGGGAAGTGTGTGAGTGAATAAAGTAGAAGAAAATGCTTTCTTGTAAAAAAAAAAATACCCTTGGGGAAAGGGTAGAATTGTGGAGGGGATGAACGAAGGAACCCTCCAGAACTTAATCAGTTCTGAACACTGGATTTAACCCCCTAGAGTGCGTTTGAAGGCGTTTATTCTCTGGGAGCACAGAGAATCTGTCCCTTCTCACGGCGGGCCGGGTACTGCCAACATCACGTGCCTGGTAGCTGGCAGCTGCAGCCGAGAGGGGAGGGCGTCTTTCAACGCCGAAGGCCCTCTCTGAGGACGCCCAGCTCTGAAGGCTGTGCAGCGACTGTCCTTGCGCGGAGCCAGAAACACTGAGCCCTGGGCTGTGGGAATGGGAGGCAGGGAAGGCGGGGCACTGAGGGAGCCAAAGACGAGCATTCCCGGGGCCCGGGGCCACCTGCCTTCCAGGTGGCAACCAGAAAGGCTGGATGGGATCTAAGGGCTGCTCAAGTCACGCCTTATCAAGAAGGCGACGCCAAGCCCCTCGCTTCACCTCACAGAACGGCAGAGGACACAGCAGGGCTCAGCCTGGCCCGCCGGGGGCCTGAGGCCCAGGCAGTCTGTTCAAATGTCAGCATTTCCCCGCGTTTTCCAGCAAGTGTCTCTTCGCTGTGAGGATATAACCAGCATCACATCGAAAGCCTGTGTCAACCCTGTGTCAGCCCCGGCGCTGACCCGGCACCTCCAGCCCAGCATGTCCATAATTCCTGGCTGTGCTGAGAGCATTTCCCTTTTCTCCCCCACCCTTCCACACCCCCACAATCCCTGGTCTCCAGATTCCGCACACTTTCACAGTTTGTGAAGGCCGTCGAAGGCCCACACGTTAACAATCTTTCCATCAGCTTGGCAGCATGTAAGATCCATTTAAATGGTTCCTATCACGTTGAACAATATAAGTTGTTTCCCTGTTCCCTTTTCAAGATAGCATTCGGAAGTGACCTCACAAGGAAAAAGAACCTGAGTTGCTAATGGTTGGCCTTGTAAGGCAGGGACCACAGGGTCAACCTGAGTTATAGGTTTTTTAAGGTTTTTAAAATCATATACTTAGACTCACACATGAGCAAAGGAAATGGCCCAGGCTTCTCAGGACGGCCACACGGCCAGGTCCCTCCCGTAGGACGGAAACGGACTCCTTCCTGCGGTCTCAACAGCTTCCTAAACACATGAAGTTCAAATAATTACAAAGGTTTTCATAATGAAGACCCTCTGCAAATCAATAGACGATTGCTAACTGGCCTGAGAGAGGACACAGGCCGGAAAGCCATTTATTTTAATGGAATCTTGAGAAAAATTCATATGAAAGAAACAGCCTTTAATACCTTCTTAATAAATCAAGTGGTTATTTGTATCATAATAAATGTCACTTTGAGAAAAGTGAATGTTCCTGTTGCAGAGAATAATCCTTAAAATAATTTTAAGAACCACAGATTTCATAATTTCCCTCTCTTAAGGCCAATATTTTTCTTTACTCCTCTAAACTTCAAAAATTAATACTGAATGATATAGCTGAGTGCTAGTCAGCCCATGAAATTGAGTAATTCACTATTTTGAAATTTATTTGAATTATAAACCTAAATCATTTTTTTAAATCTTTTGGATTTGGGGCTATACTGGTGGCGCTCAGGGTTCACTTCTGGTTCTGTGCTCAGGGCACACTCCTGGTGGTGGGTGGTGCTCAGGGTTGACTCCTTGTTCTGTGCTCAGGACTCACTCCTGGTCGGGCTCATGGGACCCTACATGACACCGGGGATCAAACAGGGGTTGGCCGCATGCCAGGCAAATGCCAAAACCCCTGTACTATCTCTCTGACCATATAGCTCACATAATAATGAAGCTAATAAAATCTGAAAATTAATGTTTAAATTTAAAAAATCTGTGTGATTATTGAAATTGACATGTCTTCAGAGTTAAAGGGTGAAGGAGACACGAAAGGGTCTTCCAAGCAGCTGAAATACATGGGGCATGAAACTGACTTTGCTGCCAGCATCTCTTGCTTCCTAAACTTCAAAATAATTCTGATGACTCATGCACAAGAGCATTTTTCAGATCATAATTAACATTGCTGGATCATTTTTATTTTGCCTGTGATTTACTGTACTAGCTTCAAATTTGGAAGCTAACAGGAAAGGAAAGGAAAACTTGAAGGCTTTGGGGAGGGTCCGTTTCCCCTTGTTTCAAGACGTAAAGTGTACTTGATGTCTAGCCGGTTTTTTTGTTTTTTTTTTTTTTGCTTTTTGGGTCACACCCAACGATGCTCAGGGGTTACTCCTGGCTTTGCACTCAGGAATTACTCATGGCGATGCTTGGGGGACCATATGGGATGCCGGGGATCGGACCCGGGTCGGCCGCGTGCAAGGCAAACGCCCTACCCGCTGTGCTATCACTCCGGCCCCTCTAGCCGGTATTTTAAAAGGCGTCAGTACCACTAGGCTACAGCAAAGTGGATGTCTGACATCCTGCATCTGCAATAACGTAGACCCACAGGTACTACTGCCCTGTTTGGATCAGACGGCAGGAGAAAGACACCTGCTGATTCCACTCAGAGGTGCCACAGGGGAGACAAACAGACGGAGTAGAAAACACACTTCCCGGCTGTAAGAAGGACGAGTACTTCCGACCAAGGGGTCACGGACACGGCACAGCATCAGTTCTGGCGGGCACAGAGGTAAGTGCAGACGCCGCTGTGAGAAACGGTGCCAGTTCTCGGACCTGTGCGGCATGCCAGGCACAGGGACAGTCACAATCAACACGTTTTAGAAGTCCCTTCCGCGTGCTCTGTCCTTTCCTGGAGCCCACTGATCGGACCCGGGGCGGCCTGCCGTGCAGTGTGCGTTTCTGAGCTCCGGGACCCTAGCCTAGGGAACCCCCCGGGAGGACTGCCCTGGCGAGGGCCTCTGGCCGCCCGGCCTCAGGGCTCAGGCACGGGCAGTGACCGCTGCGGCACAACAGGCCTGAGTGAACGGCCACTTAGGGCTCATCCTGCCCTGGGACCACCCACAGCCGGGGAGCAGCGGGGCCAGCCAGGTGTGGCGTGTTTCTCCAGCGGGAGGGACATCAGCTCCTCCCTGGCATCGGGGACTGTCACCACACCTGATCGCGAAGCGCCCTCTACCTGGAGCAGGGAGCTGCGCACCCTCTAAGTGACGCCACCCGGGAGAGAGAAGGCAAGTGAGGGGAAGGGCAGTCCCCACTCGGACAGGACACACAGTAAGTCTCTCGGCCAAGACTCCGGGTTTGCTCGGGATCTTTGTGAGCCATCTCCAAGAGGAATGGGTGCCACCCACCGTGGGGTGCTGAGGGGAGGAGAGCGTGGCGGAGGGGTGGGGGGCCTCGGGGCTCCTCCCAGTCAGCCTGGCAAGGCGTGAGCTGGCTCCAGAGGAGACGAGGAGACGGGGGTCTTACAGCAAGCAGGAAGGGCCCAGCAGGGTTTCTGAGGGGCCAGGGTGCCGGTGGGCATTACATTTGGGCACTGCCCCTGGGCTAATGGCTTTGTAGTGGTGCATTGTAGCTTTGAGGATGAAGCTTCCCCTCAGCCCTTCCCATGTGCAAACAGTCATGCCCATGACCACAAGTCACACACGGTCATTGCTCAATGAACCCATGGGCAGACCCCCGCCGCCCCTCCCCTGCCCCTCTAGCCCACCTTCCCACCTCAGGGTAAGTGGAGGGGTGGGGAGCGCCAAAGGCATGAGACGGCCTCCCTCTGTTCCCCAAGTTCTTGTCACAGTGGCGGTGGGTGAAGACGAGCACGGCTTCCCACGCGCAGGAGGGTCTGTGCGAACAGAATGCCCGGGACGTGCCCGGTTCCAGAAATCCCACCTTTGTGGGTTTCACGCCCCGTCCTGCGCCAACACTTGCTTCCCCGGTGCCGAGCCAGATCCCAGAACCAAAGAGGATAAAACGAAATTAAAGTAGTTGATCAGTGCACTCACTTTGTATACCCAGAGCAGAGCATTAACACTCTGAGCTGTGTGGCCTTAAAATAAAATTCAAAAAGAAGCAGAAGGAAAGGTTCTGCTGTGTCAGGCCTTGTGTGGCCAAGGACAGGGTGGGGCCCATGCCCGTGACGCGTAGCCCAGGTCCAGATCTCACTGCCATGAGATCGACTCAGCCTGGCCCACCCTCACCATGTTCCTGGACACCCTGCACACGCGGTGGGCTAGATCTCCAGGAACTGGGGAAACCATTTCACAGCATGCGCTCTATAAAATTGGGTTAATTTTTTTTATTTGTTGCGACTATTTTTGGAGTTCACGTCTTTCATATTTTCCTTCTGAACAAGGAAGGTCAGAGAAGTGCTTGACTGCCAAGAGCAGTGGGTTCTCCCTCCGACACGGGGTGCCCAGTGAGCCTGGACAGCTCAGCACGGACAGCTGGCACAAAGGGTCCGACTCTCACTGCGCCTCCACCCAGGAGTAGACCTGAGAGTCTGAGGTCTGTCCCTGTCACCCAGGCCATCCGTGCTCATTGCCATGGCTTTGCCACATCCTCTCCAGCATACTGATTCCTAGCTTACAAACGAGTGCAGCAAAGGAAGACGTGTGGGCCGGACATGCTGTTCAGTGGCAGGGAATGACACCATCAATATTGTCTCTATTTAATAGCTAATCAATGGTTTTAGATGATTTTTAAAAATAAACTATGATCCAGTGACTCACATTATTTCCAGCTATTTTGTAGGTGAGTAAAAGGTAGTTGAGTACACACGGAACTGAAAGCAGCAGAAACAATGATCTAAAAGGCATTTTTTAAAGTTCACGATTTCTGAACTACAAAGCAAAAATTATCTGTATTTTGACATTGAGTTCCAGGAAAGAAGATTACACATGTATATATGCAAGTGCATTTCAGAACCCCTTATTAAGATTTTAATTTGCTGTCAAGGGTAACTTGTCATAGGAACAGGAAACTGTTTCATGATTCATTTGCCAACTGTGACAGCCGAGATTAATTTAATCTGGGCTTTTAGACATTAGTATTCAAGAGGAATCTTAAACAGAGAAAAGCACTTTTGTGGTTTTTATTTTTTTAACAAGGAAGGAAATGTTTTGTGTGTCTACTGTGATGATTACAATGAGCGGGTGGATTAAATGGTTTTGTGGTCAAACACAAAGATGCACTGGGAATGAAAGCTACTCGAAAGATGTATTTCTGTCGTCTGGATGAGTGTGTGAATGACACACAGCTGTGCACGGCAGTGGCTGGACATTTACCTGGAAAAGAAAAGCCTCCCTCCCGCCATCATTTCCCTTCCCGCCGTCAGCTTGCTCTCCAGACACTTTCCACACGCCATCTGGTGGCACGGCCTCGTGCCCTAGGCCAGGATCAGACGATCACCCTTAATCCTCCTTCTGAGAAATTTACATGCAAGTCATGCGTCAGGAGCACAATCAGTAAATTCATAGTCTCAGGCTTTCCGAGCTGAAAGAAGGCAGCGGAAACCATGGAAACAGGGATGCTGCAGGGAGAATGGCTTGATCGGCCCCCACCCAGAGACCTTTGGGCAACAGAGGCCTCCCGTGCCACCAGATGTCCACACCGCCTGTTTGGAACCGGGTAAGCCCCACCCTTGTCACCTACTGGGTACCCTTCCCGACATGAAGCACTATCTCAGATCCCCTTCTTAGACCTTTAGGCCAACAAAGTCCCAAGTCTCCTCATTCTTTGTAAGAAGATGGAATGTGCTTTATGGATTCAAAAACGAAGAGAGCCGTCTGTAAGATTCCTAGGAGCAGGACAGGAAAGAGCCACCAGCACTGGGGGAATCTGTGGCCCTAAGTCACCAGCCTTGGCATCAGAATGTCCCCTGCATCTGTCTCTATGCAGATCACCATGATCACTGCTGGAGCACTGGACCCAAGAACAGGCACAGCCCAGGGGCAGTTGACTCGTCTCCCGAGTGACATGAGGTGGCAGAAGCCCCCCAACCTCATCGGGACATGCCGGCATGATGAGTCACTGGGGAGGACCACTCTGAGGGCTGAGTGCCTCGCTCCGGGTCAGTGAGGAGTGCTCCTACAAGCAGCATCTGAGGGCTGGCGGGATCATGCTGGGCAGGGCATTCTGTTCTAGAACATTCCCTTGCAGCAGGGTGTAAATGTAAAGTTGGATGGGAAAAGCCAAGTGTTTTCTGAGTTACTAGTTCACTGACTAGTTCTGTGTTTTATGGAACCGCTTTTTGTCCTTCTGACCTTCAGGCTTACATGCATTTTTAAGAGAAACACCGACAGTTTTGTTCGAGGATTTCCCCAAGCCTCAAAACTGGTTTCTTCAAGGAACCAGCAGTGCCCCCAGCCCTCCCCCAAGCCCGGCTCAGGTGCTGTTAGGGATGTGAGCTTTCACTCCCACCGGGCCCTTTCAGCCTGACTCAGAGGTCGGGGTCTCCGGGCAGAAATGGCTTCTGGCAGAGCCCACGCCTGCCCAGGCTGAAGGGGTGGCTGGGGCCGGCAGGTGCAGTGGCGGTGGGGGGGGAGGGGGCGCGCTTCAGCCAGCAAGTGTGAGCAGGACTGGGGTAGAAAGGAAATGGGAAACTCGCTTAGAGTATCATTTTTTGGAGCCAGCGACCTTCCAAGACGGTAAAGGCCAGACGCCAGATTCCCTGATGCTCGTCCTTGGCTCCTGCCTGCGGAACCTGCAAAGTGCGGCCCCTTCCACGTGCTTTAGGCATTTTCAGGGTCAGAAAACTGCAAGGCAGGAGTGAGCGAGTTTTCTATAAAGAATCATTACTCAGTGGGTGTCAGCAGAAAAGCAAGGCCACCCTCTCAATAACCCGTGACACATGATGGCAGGAGACTTCTGTGGCCCACTCTAGGCCCAGTGCTAACACGACCCACTCCCTGCAGACCTGCACCTCAGTCTTGCGACATCACTGTTACTTACCTAGACACACTTCTCAAAAGGTGTCTGGGATCTTAGGCCAGCTCGAGTAAAAATAGGTGACACATACCTGCCTTGAACTCATGTAATTTCCCCATTGTGTTTTATTAAAACTGCTGGCTACCCCTTCCTGACAAACTGCGTGTATCCCAGGTGCAGGCTCCGGGTAACCTCAGAACATTCCCGAGGCTGGAGACAGCAGAGGTTAAGGAACTGCCTTGCACGCAGCCAACCTTAGTTTGATCCGGGCACGATATGCTCCCCCGAACACTGCCATGAGTGGCCCCAGAGGGTGGGGTGCAAACCCCCTCCGCCCCCCATGAAAAGTAACAGCATTTCTGTGGTACTTGTGATCAACCCTTAGCGCATCTCGCCCTACGCCACTGAAGGGGCAGTGTGCCTCAGGCAGCGCTGCTCGAGCGCCTGGTGCCAGCTGGACGGGACATGTCCTCTCATCTTGGGTCCTTTTGGCCGGTTCCGGGGGTTCCAGCACCTCAACTCTAGCATGTAGGGGATAGTGTAAGCCCATTCACAGATGCACCGTTACCTAAGCGGACCCCAACGAGGCCAGTGATAACCTGCAGTGAGACACCTGAACTCAGCCCCGGGACAGGAGCAGATGGTCACCACGGGAACGTCACCTCGAACACCTCAGTCCCCAAGCCCGCACTGTGGGGTGGGCGGAACAGGCCGCCAAGACCATCCTGGCGTGACTATGGGCGTGAAGCCCAGCAGGGCTCTGCGGACCTCGCCATCCTGGACACCCCAGCCTGCACTGGAAGGTCTGGAAGGTTCTGCCTGTCTCCCATCTCTCCTCGCTCGCCTGCCTCACGTGACGGGCTGAGTCAGGGAGGTGCTGCTCTCCTCAGGCCTTGCACACGGGAGACGCAAAGCTACTTCCAAGAGTCACCACGCTGCTGTGGAAAGTAAGGGCCGGGGAGACCCTGCAGGCCCAGCACTGCGGCTGAGTGGGACTGCATCCGTCCCACCCCCCAAATCGAGTGACAGCAGTGTCGGGGTCTCAGCTGTGTGGCCCCGGCACATTGTGACGGGAGAAAGCATGTCTTTCTAAGCTCTCCCCCAAACGTGTGCTTGAAAATGTGATCTTCTGCATAGTCAGAAAGACTTTTTCTGCTTAGAAAATGTTTTCCTGTAACACAGATGTGCTCTTCAAAACCTCGGAATTTCCTCTTTTGAGAATATGTTGAGTCAACTGAATTTTTAAAGGAAATAATTATACCCTGAATTTAGCTCTGCTGAAAGAGCACACAAGAATTGCAATCATGCGCTTTGTGAATGTTTCAAAGTTGAAATTTATCATGTGAGAAATGAAGGAAGCGGGGCTGGAGGTCTTACACGGGATCTGAAAGCGGGAAAACCACAAAGGTGTGTCTCAGATAGATGCACTGAGACGGACATTCTTTCCCATCTTCACATGGCTGGCATTTGAGAGCGTCTACCTGTAAATCAAAATTCCGACAGGCCCCTGTCTGTACTATTCACTGTCAGAAAACCTTCATTGTGTTTAGAAAATCGTAGCCCTCAAAGGGAACCGGTTTGTTCCTGTCCTGCACCTCCACTGAACCTCTCCAAACCCTGCTGGGATTCTGTGCACTGGCTCCCTTCGCAGGTCGGTGTGGCCATGCAGGGGACCGACCACCTCCCCTTGGCAAATGGGGTTCTCTAGGCGGGGACAAGGTGCCCTGGCCATTCACACCTTGAGGTGGTTCGGGCCCTGGGCTCTAGGGTAGGGGCAGGCTCGCCTGGTGCACTGCAGGCCACTGCGGTCCAGGCGGCGGCGCGACAACCAGCGGCCCAGCTGACTGCACAGGTCCAAGGCCGGGATCCCAGCCCACCCCCCAGGGCGACTCAGATGAGATGTGGGCATATGCGCATGCACGTGTCTGGGAGTGAAACTGTTTGTCTCCTACCTGGGTGCTCTGGCCAGGCTGGCCCTGAGGCCCCTGGTGCCCAGCTGAGCTGGGTCCCGGAGCACTGGCAGGTGGCTGTGGGCGGCCGCACCCACGAGGTCAGCACCCAGCTCGGCATCCCCCCGTCGGCCGTGAATGCTATGACCGCCCTCTTCTGAGGACTGACACGCAGGTGCCGCCTCCGGTGCGAGTCCGGAGCCGCTGTCCACGGGCCTGCTCTGTGCCCACCCGGGGCTGCAGGCTGCGCTGGGCCCTCGCCCGCGGCTCTCAGAACCGTTCCACCAACGGTGGCCTGCACCCGGCACCTGCCCACCAAGGGGCAGGACCGGGTCCGAATGCCCCAGTGCCCCTGAGTGGAGGGGCGTGTTCTCGGCGTTGGACACACGTGCTCGCAGCGCCCGGCCTGGGCGACGCTGCTGCGGAGACCCTGGGCAGGGGCCACCCCCGGCAAGCGGGGGCCGCGGGGCGCCCTTTCTCCCCGCCCCCCGGCCGAGGGCGCTGGGGGCTCGCGGCGGGCCCCCCGCCTCCCCGGCCCCGCGCGGGAAGCGCCCGCCCGCCTCCCGAGCACCGTCCCGGGAGTCCCGACCCCACGCACGCGCACACACACGCACGGACACGCGGGCCGGGGCAACGCTTTACTGGGTCACTTGTACGTCTTCATGTGCCACAGCCCGTCGTTGAGGTAGTGGATGTTCTCCACGCCGATGCCCTTGTTGACGCGGCCGATGTCGTCGGCCGACAGCTTCATGACGCCCACGCAGAGCGCGTGGCGCTTGCCCTCGGCCATGATGGCCACGACGGTCTCGGCGGCGGCGGGGAAGAGGCGCGCGCCGGGCGACGTGAGCCCCGGGCACATGATGTTGGCGCCGCTGAGCACGAACTTGATGGCGCCCTTGTCCACCTGCTGGCGCGGCAGCAGGCACGGGTACTTGTGCAGCAGGCGCAGCGTGGGGTAGAAGGGCCCGTCGCGCTGCCGGAAGAAGAGCAGCTCGCCGTTGACCGTGAGGATCTCCACGTGCTCGTGGCAGCGCACCATCTTCACGGGGTCCTTGCGCGGCATGATCTGCCCGAGCCACGGCTCCACGCCCGGGAACTGCTCCAGCAGCTGGCTCTTGATGCCCTTGATCACCGACGTCTTCAGCTGGATGCAGTTGGACACGTTCTCCTTCTCGTCGAACTTCTTGAACATGGTGGCGGCGCGCGCGGCCCGCGGCCTCCCCCGAGCGAGCGGCGGGATCGCCTCGGCGGGCGGCGGCGACGCGGCGGCGGGCGGCCGAGCTGCTTCCGGGAGCGCGGGCGGCCGCGGGGCGGGGCCCGAGGGGCTGCTTCCGGGGCACGCGGGCGGGCTGCTTCCGGGGCACGCGGGCGGGGCGGGGCCCGAGCGGGCTGCTTCCGGGACGCGCGGGGGGGGCGGGGCCAGGCTGCTTCCGGGGCGCGCGGCGGAGGCGGGGCTCCCGAGGGCGCGCGCGCGGCTGGCGCCGGGGAGGCTGCGCGCGGCCGGAGCCCGACCCCGTTTCGCCGCTGGGGGCGACCGTTCGGATCCGGGCGCTCCGGCCTCCTGGGCCTCCCGGGCCCGCCGCTCCTCTCTCGGGCTCTGCACGGCGCCCTCAGGTGTGCACGGCTGGCGCTGCTGGTCTCTCCGGTTGGGCCTGCGGCGTCACCGTGGTGGTCCGTCTTGGGGACCCTCCCAGGGGCCTGCGGCGTCACCGTGGTGGTCCGTCTTGGGGACCCTCCCAGGGGCCTGCGGCGTCACCGTGGGGGTCTGTCTTGGGGACCCTCCCAGGTGCTTGTGGTGTCTCCGTTGGGGTCTTGGGGACCCTCCCAAAGGCCCGCAGTGTCTCCGTGGGGGTCTGTCGGGGACCCTCCCAGGGCCCGCAGTGTCACTGTGGGGTTCCGTCTCGGGGACCCTCCCAGGGCCCGCAGTGTCACCGTGGGCTTCCGTCTCGGGGACCCTCCCAGGGCCCGCAGTGTCACCGTGGGGGTCTCGGGGACCCTCCCAGGGCCCGCGGTGTCACCGTGGGGGTCTCGGGGACCCTCCCAGGGCCCGCGGTGTCACTGTGGGGTTCCGTCTCGGGGACCCTCCCAGGGCCCGCGGTGTCACCGTGGGCGTCCGTCTCGGGGACCCTCCCAGGGCCCGCGGTGTCACCGTGGGGGTCCGTCTCGGGGACCCTCCCAGGGCCCGCGGTGTCACCGTGGGGGTCCGTCTCGGGGACCCTCCCAGGGCCCGCGGTGTCACCGTGGGGGTCCGTCTCGGGGACCCTCCCAGGGCCCGCGGTGTCACCGTGGGCGTCCGTCTCGGGGACCCTCCCAGGGCCCGCGGTGTCACCGTGGGCTTCCGTCTCGGGGACCCTCCCAGGGCCCGCGGTGTCACCGTGGGGGTCTCGGGGACCCTCCCAGGGCCCGCGGTGTCACCGTGGGGGTCTCGGGGACCCTCCCAGGGCCCGCGGTGTCACCGTGGGGGTCTCGGGGACCCTCCCAGGGCCCGCGGTGTCACCGTGGGGGTTCGTCTCGGGGACCCTCCCAGGGCCCGCGGTGTCACCGTGGGATTTCGTCTCGGGGACCCTCCCAGGGCCCGCGGTGTCACCGTGGGCGTCCGTCTCGGGGACCCTCCCAGGGCCCGCGGTGTCACCGTGGGGGTCCGTCTCGGGGACCCTCCCAGGGCCCGCGGTGTCACCGTGGGATTTCGTCTCCGGGACCCTCCCAGGGCCCGCGGTGTCACCGTGGGGTTCCGTCTCGGGGACCCTCCCAGGGCCCGCATTGTCACCGTGGGGTTCCGTCTCGGGGGGGCCCCCCCAGCGGCCGGCCCTGCTGCCCCTGCGCCTCCCCTGCAGCCACACCTGCCCTGTTCGCTCCACACAGCTGGGTGGCATAAACCCCGCTGGTGGCTTTATTATTTATTTTTTAAGTCCTCTTTATCAAGGCACCGTGATTCTCAGAGTTGTTGGTGATAGGAGTTGTCTCGGGTGCGGTGTCATGGATGTTCCAACAGCAGTCCCAGCGCCAGCGTGACCGTCTCTCCTCTCCACCACTGTCCCCAGGCCCCCTCCCACCCCCCCAGCCTGCCCTCCTGGCAGACGTTTACCGAGCGAATTTCACATTGCTGGCTCCAACAAAAGGTAAAAGAACCGCGAATGGAATTTTCAGAAGGTGGATCTATCAAAGTCAATACGGGGCGGTTGCTGTACGATTTTAATTTATGTAAATAAATTCAAATCATTTGACACACCAGAATATGCCTGTTCATTTGCATAAATAAGTCTTCGTTTCTGGCATCTAAAACAAGCTGCATTAATTGTAGCCTGCACTGATCTCACTGTGGCAATTACCAGGCCTTCCCCGTCATTAGTAAAACCTTTACATTCTGTGCACATACACGTTCGAGTGTACATGAACTAGGTCAATGGGTCCTGCCCTGGTGAGGACCCAGCACAGTGGCCCTGACCCCACGTTTCCCTGAGCAGCATTCGGCCTTGACTGTGCAGCCGCGTGGGCGGCAAGCAGATGCCCAGAACGACCCCCCGTGTCCCCTCCCGGCCGCTGGTTCCGCCGCGCACAGCGCCGAGGACACAGGCAGCCCCGCGCGGCCGGTGCCCGCGTGCTCGGGGGTGGGACTCCAGGCGGGGGCGGGGGCACCTCCTTCCTCCCTCGGGATGTCCTGTTCCCGCGGGTCTGACCCGCGGTCCCGACGCGGTCCTTGTTCCGGCCCAGCAGCCCTGCCCTGGGGCCCCGGGGGGCTCGGCTGCAAGGACGTCCTCCCGCGTCCTCAGGTCACGGCCCCTGGCTCGGACCCACGCCCCGCGGCGGCGCGTTGCTAGGAGCAGGAGCCGCGGCTGGCCCGGCGCGTGCGCACACGCCGCCCGGACGCCCGCCCGGGCGGCCTCTGGAGGGCCGGGCAGACGCACGGCCACGCTCAGCGACGGCCCCGCCCCCGCAACGCCAGCCAATGAGGCCCTGTCTGCTCCGGGCCCCCCGCCAATCGGCACGCCCAGCGCTAGTGCGGTCAGCCAATCGGAGCGCCCGCGCGCCAGGTGACCCTGGCAGTCCCGCGGGTGCTGCGGACGCGTGAAGATGATGGGAAAGATCCCTCTCCTGGGGCTGGGCACCTGGAAGGTGAGGGGCTGCGCGCGCGGCCAGCCCCCCGCGGGGACTCCGGCCAGAGTGCCCAGGCCGTCTCTGGGCCTCCGCCGGTGTCTAGCCCCGGTGCCCGCAGCCCGGCTGGCCCCTCGTTAGTTACCGGGGACCGCTTTCTGGAAGTGCGGTCGCCCTCGGGGGCCAGCAGGGTCGGGGGAGGAAGGCAGAGCCCGGCAGGGGGGCACACGGGGCAGAGCACGGGAGCCGCGGGAAGGGGACAGGCAGCCCTCCCAGGTCTGACGAAGGGACTGGAGCGAGCCTCCCCTCCACCCCCCCTCTGCACTTGGAACCCGCCCGCGCCCGGACAGTGGCGCCGGGCAGCCGCGGGAGTGCCAGCCCTGTTCGCGTGTGCGTCGCTACTTTCTCCCCTGAATAACAAACGCCTAGATGGAGCGATCACCAGCACCCGGCCTCCCTATAGGCCCCCCTTAATGAGTTGTGATAGTGACACCCACTTGCTACGTTGTAGCCTCCTGGCTCTTGCTTCTATGCAGGGTCAGCCTGCGTTTTTCCAGGAATTTGCCTATTTCCCCCCAAAGTGTCGGTTTACGTATTGTTGGTATTTTCTTCTCTTTGGCTAATCCAGTTTTACCAGGGTTTTGTTTTTCATTTTTTGCCATTTTTTTTTATTTAAAAAAATGGTCTGTGTCTAAGTTCTCATCGAGTCAGTGTTTCCATTGCTCTCCTACCTTTATCTGATGCTCATCCTTATCTTTATTTTCTCTCTCCCGATCTCTCAGTGGTTCCTTCTCATGCTGGTGTGGGCGCTGCTTCCTTTCCTTGCAGCCCCTCCCGGTGAGTGGCTTATGAAGTGAATGTCATGAGCCCGTATTCTCTCCTGGGGTCCCTGTGCAGTTCTGGTGAAAAGTGCTTGAGAAGCCCAAGCCCAGTGTGTTGGTGCTGGTTGGAGCTTCAGGCCCTCAGGGTCTGAGCTGCTGGTCCCCCGGGGTGCATCCCACCCCCACCTCCGTGACGCCGCCCGGCCCCCCTAGCACTTGCCCGTCTTCTGCCACTCCTGCTCTTTCTTTGTGCTTGGACTTGGCCAGGCAGGGCTGCCTGTCGCCTGGCCGCTTCTGTCGTGCTCACTGGGACTCTGGGGTAGGGTACGGTTCCAGGACTACCCCTGCTGTGCTGGTTCCTTCCTCTGATGATTCCGGAAGGCAGCATGTCTAGGCGGATATTAGCAGGAATGCAAATCTCTGTGGGTTCCCCAAGTAAGTAGGGTGTTGGGGTTGATGAGCTGCAGGTCTTGTCTGAGTCGACGGCCCAGCCTTGCTTTGGAGACTGGAGGGAAAGCCGGGGCCAGCGCGGGGTGTGCGGCATGTGCCGGGGCACAGCGGGGTGTGCGGGTGCGAGTGGGAAGCCGGGGCGCGGCACGGGGTGTGCGGGTGCGAGTGGGAAGCCGGGGTGCGGCGTGGGGTGTGCGGGTGCGAGTGGGAAGCCGGGGCGCGGCGCGGGGTGTGCGGGTGCGAGTGGGAAACCGGGGCGCGGCGCGGGGTGTGCGGGTGCGAGTGGGAAGCCGGGGCGCGGCGCGGGGTGTGCGGGTGCGAGTGGGAAGCCGGGGCGCGGCGCGGGGTGTGCGGGTGCGAGTGGGAAGCCGGGGTGCGGCGCGGGGTGTGCGGGTGCGAGTGGGAAGCCGGGGCGCAGCGGGGTGCGCGGGTGCGAGTGGGAAGCTGGGGCGCGGCGCGGGGTGTGCGGGTGCGAGTGGGAAGCCGGGGTGCGGCGCGGGGTGCGCGGGTGCGAGTGGGAAGCCGGGGCGCGGCGCGGGGTGTGCGGGTGCGAGTGGAAAGCCGGGGTGCGGCGTGCGGTGTGCGGGTGCGAGTGGGAAGCCGGGGCGCGGCACGGGGTGTGCGCGTGCGAGTGGGAAGCCGGGGTGCGGCGCGGGGTGTGCGGGTGCGAGTGGGAAGCCGGGGCGCAGCGGGGTGCGCGGGTGTGAGTGGGAAGCCGGGGCGCAGCGGGGTGCGCGGGTGCGAGTGGGAAGCCGGGGCGCAGCGGGGTGCTCGGGTGGGAGTGGGAAGCCGGGGCACAGCGCGGGGTGCGTGGGTGGGAGTGGGAAGCCGGGGCGCGGCGGGGTGCGCACGCGCGCTGACAAGCCCCTCGTTCTCCTGCAGGCGGCCCCGGAGGAAGTGGTGGAGGCGGTGCGGGCGGCCATCGACGTGGGCTACAGGCACATCGACTGCGCCTACTTCTACCACAACGAGAGCGACGTGGGGGCAGCGGTGCACTCCAAGATCAAGGAAGGTGTGGTGACGCGCCAGGACATGTTCATCGTCAGCAAGGTGTGGCGGGCAGGTTGAGGGTCTGGTAGCATGTGTTGGGGCGTCACCAGCAGAGGGACAGTCAAGCCAAGGCACGAAGCTGCCACGTGCAGGGGGGACCCACTCAGGTCTCGGTGGAGGGAATGCTCTGGACAGGCCGGGGTGGGGCTCCTGCTGCCCACAGCGGCACTGGGGGTGGAGGGGCTGCCGGGTGCGTCTGCAGAGCAGCGCGTGTGGTGGAAACACCTGTCTGAGGTGTTGGGGTGGGGGAGAGGAAAGGGCCTGGAGAGGCAAAGACAGGCCCTAGGAAACGTAAGTGGGTGGGAGGGAGGCAGACAGACAGACAGGCACAGCGGACCCATTCCCGGGCCCTTGACATCACTCATCAGAGCCGAGGCTGCCATCCAGTCCTGTGCCCTTCCGAGGCCAAGAGATGGACTCCGGGTGCAGTTGGCTCTGGACTTGGTCCCTGCGTGTTTATTGTGTGTGCACGGGCAGGGTGTGTGCATGGACTGTGTGTTTGGACCATGTATGTGCATGTACGGAGTGTGTGTGCACGGACGGTGTGTGTGCACAGACTATGTGTATGGATGGTGTATGTGCACGGACTGTGTGCATGGACTGTGTATGGATTGTGTGTGCATGGGCTGTGTGTGTGTGTGCAAACTCTGCGTGTGGGTTGTGTATATGATGGACTGTGTGCGCGTGGACTGTGTGTTCATGTGTGCGTGGACTGTGTGCATGTGTGCACACATGTGTGCCCGTGGGAGGTGCGACTCTGCTCACCTGCCCGCAGCTCTGGTGCACCAGCCACAAGAAGTCCTTGGTGAGGAACGCGTGCAGCAGGAGTCTCAAGGCCTTGCGCCTGGACTACCTGGACCTCTACCTCATGCACTGGCCCATGGGCTTCAAGGTACCGTCCGGGAGGGGACGATGCCCCATGACGCCCTCCCAGCACGCCCTGCTGCCGCTGCCGAGCCCCATCTGCCATGAGCCTGCGGCTCTCTGCTGCCCCCAGTGGCCACTCACGGTCCTTGCAGCGCAGTGAGGTGCCTCCGGCCCCTCAGTAAGGGCCAGGAGGCACATCCCTCAAGGTCACTGATTCCCACTAGTTGACTGTCCCTGTCCCCATGGTGGCCTTGCGGGCAGAGAAAACCCAGCGGTGGCCAGAACAGGGGCTGGAGCGCCAGGGACTGGTCCCAGCTGAGACCCTTGTGTCAGGTCTGGCAGTGGCATGCGTCCTCCCTCCCTGACCCAGATGGTGGTGGATGGGGCGGAGGAGCTCCCGGGGCTCCTCCCTCACGCACTGTCCCACCCATCCCCCCCGCCCCGGCCCTGCAGTCCGGACAGGAGGACCTTCCCGTGGAGCGCAGCGGGATGGTCATCCCCAGTGACACGAGCTTCCTGGACACCTGGGAGGTAAGCAGGAGCCCGGCAGGGGGAGGGTCACGTGCCCAGGCTCTGCTCTGCCACTCTGTCCCCGCCCTGGGCTGGGAGCCGGTCATTCCCCGCCCCCCCCCGCCCACCGTGCCTCCCGCATCCTCAGCTCAGGCGTGGGCACTGGGCACGGCACAGCCTGGCTCAGGGGGTGACCCTGCTGGGGGCCAGGCTGGCTGCAGGGCCCACAGCCGAGTCCCGGGAAGAAGAGGGGCGCGGTCTCCCCTCGCCCGCTGCCCACGCTCCAGCCGGAGGCAGAGTGTCGGGAGCAGCCCTGCCCCATGCCCCTGTCCACTCTGCAGGCCATGGAGGAGCTGGTGACAGAGGGGCTGGTCAGGGCCATCGGCGTGTCCAACTTCAACCACGAGCAGCTCGAGAGGCTCCTGACGAAGCCCGGCCTGAGGGTCAAGCCGCTGACCAACCAGGTGAGCCGGACACGCTGTCCACCCGTGTCCAGGCTCACGCTGGGCTCTCCCTCACCGTCCGCCCACCTCCCGACTCGCACTGGGCACTGTCCCTCGCTGTCTACCCATGTCCCGGCTCACACTGGGCTCTCCCTCACCGTCCGCCCACCTCCTGACTCGTGCTGAGCACTGTCCCTCGCTGTCCACCGTGTCCCGCCTTGCGCTGGGCACTGTCCCTCGCTGTCCACCATGTCCCGGCTCGTGCTGGGCTCTGCCCGGCTGCCCCACCCTGTCTCAGTTGCACCCACCGTGTGTGCAGCCTGTCTCCCTGGGGCTCAGAGTGGCCGCGGGCAGCGCCCCGCCTGCCTGTGAGGCATGAACCCGGCCCCTGTGGGGCTAGAGGGGAGGGTGCCCTCCCAGACCGGGCAGTGCCCGCCTGTGTGGGGCTTGGAGCCTGGGAGACGTGGCGAGAGGGTGAGGGAGGAGGGCAGGGTCCACGCGGGCCCCGGGACTTCCAGGAGATGGTCAGGGCCGGGGGCTCCCTGGGAGCATGAGGGGTCGCCCCTCCAGCCCCGCGAGGCTCCGCTCCTGGGCACCCGGTGGCCCCTGCAGCAGGTCATGCGGGAGAACTTGGTCCCTGCCCGTGTTGGACACCCCCAGCCCCTCCCGGGCTGCTGTGGACGTGCCCGGCTGGTCTCTGCAGATCGAGTGCCACCCGTACCTGACCCAGGAGAAGCTCATCGAGTTCTGCCGCGCCAGAGACGTGGCCGTGACTGCCTACCGGCCCCTGGGTGGGTCCAGGTAGGGGTGCCGGGTGTCTGTGGGTCTCAGCAGAGGGCCGGACAGGAGCGGGAGCACCTTCGGGAGGAGCCGGCTGCCCGGATGCTGGGGACCGGGAGCTGCGCCTGAGCAGGGGAGCCCTGAGGACTGCCTGGAGAAGGTGGTAATGCATCCTGGCTCGTACATCGGTCGGGATGGTGGACAGGCTCTTTGTCTGGCGTCCAGACTCCACACGCCACCCCCTGCCCCCCAGAACTGGCCCACCGAGTCACGCGCCTCCACTCCAGCACCCACATAGGAACGGGCCCCATCCCTCCCCACACTGGGTGTCGGCGCCCCCACCCCCGTGTCCAGCCTGCTGGCTGCCCCCGCCTGCCTGGTACTGCCCGGGGGGGCGGCCTCACGTGGAGGGGCGCGCCCTGCCCCTGCTCTCCCGTAGTGGCGGGGCGGACCTGATGGACAATCCCGTCATCCAGGAGATGGCTCGGAAGCACCAGAAGTCGCCGGCGCAGGTGGGTCCCCTCGGCCTGCGAGCCTCCTCACGGGGGGCTGCAGCACAGGAGCAGCTGCCCGGACACTGCCCACTCGTCCCGCTCTGTCCCGCAGATCCTGATCCGCTTCCACATCCAGAGGGACGTGGTCGTCATCCCCAAGTCCGTCAACCCAAAGCGGATCCAGGAGAATTTCCAGGCAGGTGCCGCCCTCTCGCATGCAGGCGGCTGGTGTGGGCGAGGCCGCGCGTCCTCCACTACCCACGGGGACCCTGACCCCGCCCTCCCGGGGCTGCCATGGGGAGGGGGAGGGGCGGGCGCTGCTGGGGCTCCCGGAACCTCCCAGCACTCCTGTCGGCCACCCCAGCTCCCGCGGGTCACACTTTGCCACCCAGCCCCTCGTCTCTGCCCCCTGGTGCAGGTGGTCCTGTGGGTGAAGCCGGGCGGGAGGGGGGCGGGCTCCCATGACACCTGGGCGTCAGCGTGGCTCCCTGGGTGCAAAGCTGCCCTTGTAGGTGCCAGGTGCTGTCCCGGTGCCCAGGGGTGAGAAGAGCAGAAGGGGGTTAGAACATTCTAGAAGAACAGGTGGTCACTTAAAACTTACGTCACATTATGGATACTGCTTGAGGTCACAATCCCAGGGCCGAGCACCCGCCAGCTGTGTGTGTGTTTGTGTATGTGTGGTGTTTGACTGTGTGTGTGATTGTGAGTGTGACTGTGTGTGCAGCTGTGCTTGTGTGCATGTGACTGTATGTGATTGTGCCTGTGACTATGCATGTGTGATTGTGTACATGTGTGATTGCTCGTGACTGTGTGTATGTGATTGTGTGTGTGATTGCATGTGTGACTGCATGTATGATTGTGTGACTGCATGTATGATTGTGTGACTGCATGTATGATTGTGTGATTGTTACTGTGCATGTGACTGCACATGTAATTATGTTTTTGTATGTGTGTAATTGTGTATGTAACTGGTTGTGTGTTTGTGTGTATGGTTGTGCATGTGACAGTGGTCGTGCATGTGGCTGTGCATAATTGTGCATGTGACTGTGTGGTTGTGCATGTTACTCTGGTTGTGTGTTTGACTGTGTGTAGTTGTGCGTATGACTGTGTGGTTGTGCGTGTGATTGTGTGGTTGTGCGTGTGTGTGTTTGTGTGTAGTGTGTATGACTGTGTGTGGTTGTGCGTGTGACTGTGAGTGTGCACGCGCGTGTGCGTGTGTGTGTGTGTGTGAGACGGGATGGCGTGGGGTCGAGTCGGCCTTCTCCTGTGGGCCGTCTCGGGAGGGGTCCGTCGGTGGTGCTGCCATGCAGGGTGGCAGCGTGCTCGCCCCCTGTGTGGCCGGGGCCACCTGTGAAGCGCTCACGCACCGCCTCTGCCCCTTCCCTTGGCTGCAGGTGTTTGACTTTCACCTGTCGGAGGAAGACATGAGTGCCCTCCTGGGCCTGGACAAGAACCTGCGTTTGGCCGCCTTCCCCATGTAAGCCGGCCCTGCCGCCCGGCCCGCCCCGTCAGCTGGCCCCTGGACACTGCCCCCGCCGACCCCCGCCCCCCGCCCCCCTGTCTCTGGCCCTCAGTCTCCCGGGCCACGTGCCCACATTCGTACGGGCTGCCCGTCCCTGGGGAGTCTGGCCTTGGGCGCCCGGCACGGGCCCGGGTGCTGGGGGTGCTGGTGCCAGCGGCCTCCCCAGTCTCGCCCCCGCAGCCTTCAGCACTGCCCTTGGCGTGTTTGTCTTCCAGAGCTCGGAACCACAAGGACTACCCGTTCAACATCGAGTACTGAGTGCTGGGGCAGCCCAGGCGCCCCCGAGGCCGAGAGGCAGCCTGAGACGGGCCTGCTGGCCCCTCGTCCCCGTGGCGCTGTGGGACGCGCATCTCTTCTCATTAAACTCAAGGCTGGCATCTTGTCTCCGCACGCGCGTCTGCGGCTGCCGCAGGCCGGCCCTCGCCCCTTCCCCATCAGGACCCTGGGCCCCGCGTGGTCCCCAGAGCTCAGTGCAGGCCGCTCGCCTTCCCACCAGCCTCAGACGCCGTCCCGGGGCCTATCCAGGCCATGAGTGACCTTAGACTAGGGCGGGGGCCAGCTGTGCTCAGCTCTGACCGCTTCACCCTTGGTGCCTCCACTCTCCCTGCTGTGACACTCGGGCACTCACCGGGGGCCCAGGGTCACCAGCCTGCACCCCTCCACCCCGTCTCTACTGCATGCAGGACCCTGGCTGCTTTGGGTGGGTGGTTTGGGCGAGTTTTCTCTCTCTCTCTCTCTCTCTCTCTCTCTCTCTCTCTCTCTCTCTCTCTCTCTCTCTCTCTCTCTCTCTAACACACACACACACACACACACACACACACACACACACATATTTCCATGGGAGATTCTGCGGTGCAGCCCTGGGTGGGCTCTTGGGCCCTCTCTGCCATCTTACCCGTCTGTGGCTCTCCGCACCCCCGAAGCAAGACTGAGATCTTGGTACCCCCTCACCCTTGTCCCCAGGGCCCCCAGGAGCCTTCCCAGAGGGCCTGGCCATGTCCTCTAGCCCAGACACCCACAGATGTCATGAAGAAAAAAATACTTGTCGGCAGAGAAATGCAAGAGTGCCTTGCACACAGCTGACCCCGGCTTGATCCCTGATGTCATACTCCACCCCACTCCACCAAGGTCACTCCTGGGTACAGAGCCAGGAATAGACCCTGAGCGTCACTGGCTGTGGCCCCAAAACACAAAATGAAAATTTGTCACCAGAAAGAGGACAGGGCAGGGGAAGCAGCATGAGAACACACCAGTGCAGGTTAGTTGTTTTGTTTGACCCGACTGTAACGAGAGGTAGAACCATTTAGGAAAATGAGGCAGGTGTGTTCTTAGGCACATTGTTCTTCCTTCCTTTTGGGAAACCATACTTAGGCATCTATCTGAGGAAAAATATAGGCACGTAGGACTTGTACTTGAGGAAACAGGTGTATAAGCATCACCATTAAGGAAAAGGAAACCGTCTTTACTCACAGGAAATGGAGCTCAATCTTTTCACTTTGAGAAACAACGGCACCAGAGAATCACTGCCCAAATGGCCTTCCAGAGGAAAATGAGGGACACATGTTCTCTCCCCAGGAAACAGTCACACACAGTTTATCATATAGGAAACAGGTACACGAGGCATTCTTCCTGAGAACACTGAGACATACACTGCCCTATCCCTGAGGTAACTGATTCATACATTGCCATCTCCCTGAAGAAACTGGGACACTTCAGAGGAACACTTAAGAAAATGAAACACAGCTTCCTCCCTGAAGAAACAGCATCTTGACCTTCTCTCTGAAAAATGGGTAAACAAGGTGTTCATGAGGACAAGAACACAAATGCTCTGCCAAGGTCTGTGAAAACAGTCACACATGGCCTTTATGTGAGGAAAAGGAGGCGCACATGGCTTTGTCCATGAGGAAATAGCACAGGCAGTATTCTTCCTGAGGAAATGAACGCAATATGTTCTTCCCAGAAAACAAAGGCAAACAACACATGGAGGCCAGTGAGAAAATTGAGCCACAAATGGCCTCCCTGAGGAAACGGACACATCCAACCTTTTCTGTGAGGAAACTGAGGTAGCATCTTTTCCCTGAAGAAAGCAAGGTACACACGATATTCTCCCATAGAAGAATGAGGTATTGATGCTTTTTCTAAGAGGAAACAGATATAGCCTCCATTTCCATGAGGAAACTGAGGCATGGACAGCATTCTTTCTGACAAATAGTGCATAGGCATTCCCCCTGAGCAACAGTAGAAAAATGGACTTGTCCTTAAGGAGACAAGGCACAGAGCATTCATCTTGAGGAAACAGGAACACAAGAGTAACATGGGTAGTCTATGAGAAATTTGAACCATGGCTGATCTTCTCACTGAGGAATCGGCCTTAAGTAGACACCCCCTGAGGATACAGGCACACATTAACAATTTCCTAAACAAATAAAGGCACACAAAGTCTTCTCCCTGGGGGAACTCAGCCACACATAATTTTCTCCATGAAAAAAAATGGGGGAGCATGGTCTTTTTGTGAAGAAATGGGCACACTGCATCTTCCCTGAGGAAAAGGAGAGAGCATGGCCTTATCTTTGAGGTAGCTGAGGGCACATATGGCACGCTGAGGAAAGAGTAGAGCACAAAAACTTCCTGAAAAAACGAGATGAGCACATGGAGTTCCATGAGAAACTGAGCCAAAGATGACTTCCCTGAGGAAACAGGCAAACATGCCTTCTCTATGGAAATGGTGGCACAGCCTTTTTCTGTTGGAAAACTGGAGAACACAGGGGAATTATGCCTGAGGAAAATAAGACAACTTAACCTCATCTGTGAGGAAAATGAGGACACATGTGGCACTCTTTCTGAGTCAATACGCACACATGGATTTCTCCCTGCGGAATCCTGAGCCACACACAGCCATCTTCCTGAAGAAACAGAAGCGCACATGACCTTCTCTGTGAATAAACTTAGGCACATTGTTCTCCCTGAGGAAACTGAGGTACTTGGGGTTTTTTCTGAGCAAAAGGAGGTAAAGTAGCTCCTTAGAACACTGAGCCATACATGACCTACCTGAAAAACAGTGGTAAGAATTTGAGAATTACACACGGTTCTCCTTGAGAAGAGAGAGGCTCCCTGAGAAAAGTAGTATTTGTTGCTTTTTACCTTCGGAACAACACTCCACACTTTGTTCTAAGTGGGGAACTTTCTTGTAGCACAGTTCCCACAACCCTCAGTGGAGGAGAAATTCTGTTCACTGACTTATCTGTAGAGGCTGTGTTGCAAACTGTTGCTGTGTGAAGTTGCTCAACCTTGGTGAGCTGGACTCTGATACCTCTGAATATTGTGATTTTCACATGTTCTGGAATGATAAGTGTTGCTTGAGAAGTTCATTTAGAACATTAATTTTAGCAGATAGGGAATCCACAATCTGGCTATGCACTGTCACAAATTAGCCACTAGGTGGCACCAGATCCCACGATCAAGTTTTGGGTTTTTTGTTTTGTTTTGTTTTTTCTTTTTGGGTCACACCTGGCAATGCACAGGGGTTACTCCTGGCTCTGCACTCAGGAATCACTCCTGGCAGTGCTCAGAGGACCATATGGGATCCTGGGAATCGAACCCGGATAGGCCGCGTGCAAGGCAAACGCCTACCCGCTGTGCTATTGCTCCAGCCCCCTCCTACGATCAAGTGGGAGGCTGAAACTAGATTGTTGGACTATCTCTGCCCCATGCCGTTCTTTCTATCTAGTTTGATAGCTTCCTTGTTTGGGAAGAAAAATAAGCATTTTCTTCCTTTATAAAAATTTATAAGATAGGGGCTAGAGCGATAGCCTTCGTCTTAGACGAAGGCTCATGGAGATCTAAGAACTCTGCTTAAGAAACGTCCTGGTCAGGTATTAACAAACTCAAACTCAGAGTTCCTGAAACTGTGAAACCTGCACTTTCTAACGTAGCGGTGTCCTCCCTCGTGTGAGGGCCAAGACATACTAAGCTGGTCTGTCAATATTTGAATGGGGCGAGTTGAAAAAGCCATTCTTCCCTGAGTTTTAAAAATATGATAATCAGGCCCTAGCTCCGCCGCTTCCCTGAACAGGTGCGTGGCACCCTCCCAGCCCCATTGGGCCTGATGAAGCTGTCCCGCCAGTTCAGAGCACCATCCCTGTAGCCCCTCAGAACCCCGGTTTCTAGCCCCAGGTCCCCCTAGCTCTGCCACTTCCCTGAACAAGCTGCTGGAGGCGTGGCCTCTATATCAAGGGACGTGGCTTCAACAGAAGGGGTGTTGCCTCATGTGGGGCCAGTGACCCCTAACACGTGGGAAGTTATTTTCCCCCCTTTCTGGCACTGCAGACTTAGGTCACAATCTGTATAACCTGTTTCTTTGAAGAACACCTTGGCTATCTCAATCACTATATGCCAATAGTCCATTAGCCTATTCTAATTTCACAAAAACTGTCAGTGAACACAAGAAGCTGCACAAGCCCTTCATAAAGAGAGCCTTAAGTCCTAACCAGAGGCCCCACATAAATCAGGAGGAGCACCTGAGAGTAAGGAAGTACTCTAGAAAGCGAAAAAGGCTACCATCACCTTCTTAGCTCATCCAGAATCCACTCTTGCAGCAAGAGGGAATAGGGATAGAGAACTGGAAGGTTCCACCTCTATAGTTCCATAACAATATGAAGAAACAGCAAAAATCCCCACCACGAAGAGAGGATGAACAAAAGGTTCCAGAAGCCCCAACAGGGGTTACCCACAAATACTATCTCTCAGATAAAGAATTCAGAGAGGAAATGTTGAAGATGTTAAATGAACTCAAAGTAACAATGGAACAGACATCCAATAAATTAATGGAGGATATGAAAGAAAGAATGGAAGGGTCCACCAAGAAAATACAGGAAGAAATAAGAGCAGAAATTTCTGTATGCTACATACAGAAGTGACATGAATAAAGGAATCAGTAGATGAAATTAAAAACTCAGTAGGTGCCCTCAACAGTAGAAAGGCTACAGCCAAAGACAGAATCAGTGAGCTTGAAGATGAGCTGCAGAAAACTTACAGGCAACAACAAATAATGGCAAAAGACCTCAAAATAGCTTTAGGGCTAATCAGAGTCCTAGGGATGACTTTTGAGGTCATCCAACATAAGAATCTCCAACATAATTTTCCAACATATATTCTTTTTTTTGTTTTGTTTTTGTTTTTTGCTTTTTGGGTCACACCTGGCAATGCACAGGGGTTACTCCTGGCTCTGCACTCAGGAATTACCCCTGGCCATGCTCAGGGGACAATATGGGATGCTGGGATTTGAACCCGGGTCAGCCGCGTGCAAGGCAAACGCCCTACCCACTGTGCTATCTCTCCAGCCCCTTCCAACATATATTCTACAACATAAGAATCATTGGAGTACCAGAAGCACAAGGAAGTAACCCCAATGGGAAAAAAAACACAGTTAAAGATGTCATTGCTAAGAAATTCCCAGAGCTGGAGAAGACAGGCATCCAGATCCAAGGAGCCCAAAGGGTTCCAGCAAAGAGACCCTAATAAAAAGACTCCAAAACATATCATAGTCAGAACGATGGATGCCGTGGATAGAGACACAATACCGCAAGCAGCAAGGTTAAAGAAGGAAATCACATACAAAGGAGCACCCCTAGATTTACAGCTGACCTATCAGAGGAAAACCTCCAAGCCCGAAGACAATGGTGGGATATAGTGAAAAAACTCAACGAAATGAATGCCTCACCAAGAATACTTTATCTGACTAAGCTCTCACTAAAACACAAAGGAACGATACACTATTTCACGGATAAACAACAACTCAGGAAATTTATAGATTCAAAACCAAACTTAAAAGAAAGACTAAAGGGGCTACTGTAAGACAAGGAAAGACCCTACAAGAACAACAAACCCTACAGAAAGATGGCACAAAACCCCATGACAATAATCTCTCTCAATGTCCATTGTCTAAATGCACCAATTAAGAGACACTGAGTGGCAAAATGGATTAGGAAACTAAACCCAACCTTTTGCTGCTTACAAGAAACACACCTGAACAGTCAGAGCAAACACAAGCTCAAAGTCAAAGGATGGAAAACAATCCTGCAAGCAAACAACTCCCTCAAAAAAGCTGAGGTGGCCATACTAGTATCTGACAACATAGATTTCAGGCTGAAAACGATTAGAAGGAACAGCAAAGGTCATTTTCTATTTATCAAGGGGTATGTACAACAGGAAGAAATCACACTCTTAAATGTATACGCACCTAATGAGTGACCAGCTAAATTCTTAAAACAGCTGTTAACAGACATTAAGGAGGACATCTCTAGCAACACAATAGTAGTCAGAGACTTCAACACTGCCTTATCACCTCTGGATAGATCAACAAGAACAAAACTCAGCAAGGAAACATTGACTCTGAAGGAAGAAATGGAAGAGAGGGGGCTAATAGAACTATACAGGGCTTTACACCCCAAAAAGAAAGAATACACATTCCTTTTTAGTGCACATGGAACATTTTCCAAAATAGACCACGTAATGGGTTACAAAACATACCTCAATAGAATCGGGAAGATTCTATTGTATTTGTATCAACTATCTTTTCAGACTGAAAATGATGCACTGAAGATAGAAGCTAATTACACACAGATGCGGAGAACCAACTCAAACACCTGGAAATTAAACAACTCAATGTTGAGCGATGAGAGGATCAGGAAGGAAATCAAAGAAGAAATCAAAAGATACCCTGAAACAAACAAGAATGAAGACACGAGCTACAGAACCTGTGGGACGCAGCTAAAGCCATGTTAAGGGGAAAAATTTATAGCCCTGCAGGCATTCCTCAGGAAGAAAGAAAGGGCCTACATAGATAGCTTGACTTCACAGCTCAAGATCTTAGAAAAGGACCAGCAAAAAGAACCCAAACCAGACTGAAGGAAAGAAATAATAAAACTTAGAGCAGAAATTAATGACATGGAAACCCAGAAACAATACGAAAGGTCAATGAAACCAAGAGCTGGTTTTTTTAGAAAATAAACAAGATTGATAAACCACTAGCAAGACTTACAAAGAAAGAGAGAGAGAGAGAGAGAGAAAACCCTAATAAACAGAATCAGAAATGAAAAGGGGGTCATCACAACAGAAACTACTGAAATTCAAAAGATCACCAGAGACTACTTTGAGAGTCTGTATGCCACGAAACAAGAGAATCTAAAAGAAATGGATAAATTTCTTGATGCCTACAATCTCCCAAGACTGAACCAAGAAGACTTGGAATACCAGAATAGACCCATAAATATCAAGGAAACTGAAACTGTAATCAAAAGTCTTCCCAAAACCAAAAGCCCAGGTCCAGATGGATTCACTGGTGAGTTCTTACAAACATTTAAAGAGGACCTGTTGCCAGTTCTCCCCAAGCTTTTCAGGAAATTGAAGAAACAGGAACTCTCCCAAACAGTTTATATGAGGCACATAACTCCCTACTACCAAAAGCAAACAAAGACACCACTAACAAAGAAAATTATAGACCAATATCCCTGATGAACACCGATGCGAAGATTCTCAACAAAATATTAGCAAATAGAATCCAACAACTCATCTAAAAGATCATACACCATGACCAAGTGGGATTCATCCCAGGGATGCAAGGATGGTTTAACATTCGGAAATCAATCAACATAATTCATCATATCAACAAAAGTAAAGATAAAAACTATATTATCATATCAACAGATGCAGAGAAAGCATTTAACAAGATCCGGCATCCGTTCATGATGAAAACTCTCACCAAAATGTGTTTTGGAGGAACTTTCCGCAAGATAGTCAAAATCATCTACCACAAACCTATGGCAGGCATTATCCTCAATAAGGGAAAAACTAAGGGCCTTTCCTCTAAGATCAGGGACAAGACAAGGATGCCCACTCTCACCACTTCTGTTCAATATAGTACTGAAAGTACTTGCAATAGCGATTAGGCAAGAAAAAGATATTAAGGGCATCCAGATAGGAAAGGAAGAAATTAAACTCTCACTATTCACAGGCAATATGATACTATATCTAGAGAAGCCTAAAGCTTCTACCAAGAAACTCTTAGAAACTATAGACTTGTACAGTAAAGTCACAGGTTATAAAATCAATACCCAAAAGTCCATGGCCTTCCTATGCACAAACAATGAGACAGAGGAAAAGGACATGAAAAAAAATCCCGTTCACAATCATTCCCCAGAAAATCAAGGACGTCGGAATCAGCTGAACTAAGGAAGCAACGGACCTCTACAAAGAAAACTATAAACTCTACTCCATGAAATAAAAGAGGATATGAAGAAATGGAAACATATCCCCTGCTCATGGATAGGAAGAATCAACATTGTCAAAATGGCAATACTCCCTAAAGCTTTATACAAAATCAACGCGATCCCTATAAGAATATCCATGAAATTCTTAAGAAATTGATCATACAATCCTGAAATTCATATGGAACAACAATGCCCCGGATAGCTAAAACAATTCTTGGGGAAAAAACGATGGGAGGCATCACCATCCCCAACCTTAAACTTTACTATAAAGCGGTAATAATTAAAACAGCATGGTACTGGAACAAAGGCAGAGCCGTAGACCAATGGAACAGGGTCGAATACCCCTATACACAACCCCAATTGTATGATAATCTAATCTTTTATAAGGGAGCAAGAAATGTGAAGTGGAGCAAGGAAATTCTCTTTAACAAGTGGTGCTGGCATAACTGGAAAACCACATGCAAAAGAATGGCTTAGACCTCGACCTGACACCATACAAAAAAGTCAGATCAAAATGGATTAAAGACTCCAACATCAGACCAGAATCCTTAAGGTACACTGAAGACAAGTTTGGCAAAACCCTCCACGATATTGAAGCTAAAGGTATCTTCAAAGATGGCATGCAACTGAGCAACCAAATGAAAACAGAGATAAACAAATGGGACTATATTAAACTAAGAAGCTTCTGCACCACAAAAGATACAGCAATCAGAATACAAAAACAATCTACAGAATGGGAAAGAATATTCACCCAATACCCATCTGATAAGGGGTTGACGTCAAGGGTATATAAGGCACTAGCTGAACTCTACAAGAAGAAAACATCCAACCCCATCAGAAAATGGGCCGAAGAAATGAACAGAAACTATCCCAAGGGAGAGATACGAATGACCACAAGGCACATGAAAAAATGCTCTCATCAATAATCATCAGGTAGATGCAGACCAAAACAACCATGTGATACCACCTCACACCACAGAGACTGGCATACATGCAAAAGAACAAAAGCAACCGGTGTTGGCGAGGATGTGGGGAGAAAGGTACTTCTTCTAATTGCTAGTGGGAATGCCGACTGATTCAGCCCTTTTGGAAAACAATATGAATGCTTCTCAAAAAATTAGAAATTGAGCTCCCATTTGACCCAGCAATACCACTTCTGGGAATATACCCAGAGAAGCAAAAAAGTATAGTCAACATGACATCTGCACTAATATGTTCATCACAGCACTGTTTATAATAGCCAGAATCTGGGAAAAAAAACTCTGAGTGCCCGAGAACAAATGACTGGTTAAAGAAACTTTGGTACATCTACACAATGGAATACTATGCAGCTGTTAGAAAACATGAAGTAATGAACTTTGCATATAAGTGGATCAACATGGAAAGTATCATGCTAAGTGAAATGAGTCAGAAAGAGAGAGACAGACATAGAAAGATTGCACTCATCTGGAATATAGAATGACAGAATAGGAGACTGACACTCAAGAATAGGAGAATTAAGTGCCAGGTGGTTTACTCCATGGCTTGGAAGCCGGCCTCACATGTTGCGGGAAAAGGCAGATCAGAGAGAGAAGGGAACACCAAGTAAAATGTGGTTGGAGAACCCACTTGGGAAGGGAGATGCGTGCTGAAAGTAGACTATAGATCGAACACGATGGCCACCCAATACCCATATTGCAAACCACAACACCCAAAAGGAGAGAGAAAAAAGGGAATTCCCTACCACAGGAGCGGGATGGGGTGGGGGTGGGGGATACTGGTTTCATTGGTGGGAGAGAATGAGCACTGGTGGAGGGATGGGTTCTCAAACATTGTATGACGGAAACACAAGCATGAAAATGTGTAAATATATAACTGTACCCTCACGGTGATTCACTGATTAAAAATAAAAGTAAATTAAAAAAGAAAAAACCTCTAACCCCATCAAAAAAATGGGGAGAAGAAATGAGCAGAAGTTTCCTCAAAAAAGAAATGGTCAAAAGGCACATGAAAAAATGCTCCAGATCGCTAGTCATCAGGGAGATATAAATCAAAACAACAATGAGATATCATCCTACACCACAGAGACTGGCACACATTCAAAGAACAAGGGCAACAGTGCTGGCATGGATGTGGAGGAAAAAGGGACACTCTTTCACTGTTGATGGGAATGCTGACTGGTCCAGCCTTTCTGGAAAACAATATGAACAGTCCTTCAAAAACAAGAAATTGAGCTTCCATGTGACCCCTCAATACCACTTCTGTGACTATATCCCGAGGATGTAAAAAAGCATAGTAGAAATGACATCTGTACCTATATATTCATTGCAGCACTATTCACAATAGCCAAAATATGGAAACAATCCAAATGCCCTAGAACAGATGACTAGTTAAAGAAACTTTGGTACATCTATACAATGGAATACTATGCAGCTGTTAGGAGAGATGAAGTAAAGAAATTTCCTTACAAATGGATAGACATGGAGAGTCTCATGCTAAGTGAAATGAGTTAGAAATAGAGGGACAGACATAAAGGGACTGCACTCATCTGTGAAGTATAGAATAACATCACATGAGGTTGACACCCAAGGACAGTAGATACAAGGGCCAGGAGGATTGCCCCATAGCTGGAAGCCTGCTTCATGAGCGGAGGGGAGAAGGCAGATGGAATAGAGAAGGGATCACTAAGAAAATGATGGCTGGAGAAACCAGTCGGGATGGGAGATGTGTGCCGAAAGTAGATAATGGACCAAACATGATGACCTCTCAGTGTCTGTGTTGCAAGCCATAATGCCCAAAAGTAGAGAGAGAGTATGGGGAATATTGTCTTCCATGGAGGCAGGGGGAGGGTGGGAAAGGGGGGGATATACCTGGGATATTGGTGGTGGGGAATGTGCACTGGTGGAGGGATGGGTGTTTGATATTGTGAGATTGTAACCCAAACATGAAAGCTTGTAACTATCTCACGGTGATTCAATAATTTTATTTTTTTAAAAGAAGTTAAAAAAACCCAACAAAAAAATCTAACATGTTATTCTATACTCCACAAATGAGTGCAGTCCTTTTATGTCTGTCCCTAGGGACAGCGGGTGCCAAGCTTCCTGGGAAGACCTCCTGCTGACAGTGATGACAGTTGGCCCTTAGCGAGCACAGCGACGGCACAGCTAAGAAATGTCCTTCTCGTCATGACTCAGAGCCATGACAAGGGACCAACGTGGTCACATCTTCAGATCTAACCTCCAACTACAGGAATGTCTCTGGAATCAGTGAGAATAATCTCAATCTTGTTGAAGAATTAAGGGGGAACGGCTGGGTTTCCTTTGCAAGTAAATAAGAGGAGAGATAAGAAGCAAGAGAAGGGGGAGGGAGGAGAGGGAAGGCAGAGATAAAGATGGGGAGTCAGAAGAAGAGAAGAAACGAGAAGTGGAATGTATAAATTAGAGCTATTTCAAGTGATCAAACAGCTGTGATGTATGGACCTTTTTTATACCCCCTGTGAATAATAGCTAAAAACTTAGACAGCAATGCTTCAGTCCGCGTAGGTGTTGGTGAGGAAGCACTGCAGAAAAAAACCCGTTTGCTCATTCGCCCTTCCAGGTGAGATTCATCTCCGGCTGACGGAGAGCAGAATCCCTACCTCCAGGCTAAATCCAGCAGTCTCCATGGCCAAGGTCTGCTGTGCTAACAGGCCCACACCACAGCTGCTGAAAACGGGCAGCAGGCCCCATCTTAATACTTCAGCACCTTCCACTGGGTGCGACCACAACGACCCGCGGGGGCTCTGCAACACTAGGACACAAGTGGGGAAAACAGACGCCTGCCTAGTTCCATAAGCAAAACAGTAACCAGAAGGCATCAGACACCAAGAATCTCTGCCCAGACAGCAGAGAGAGGGTGTTCAATGAGCTCCAAGAAATGCTGGCACACATCATCTGGGAAGTCTAAGAAACTGCATGGCTATTGTGCTCTTGAAATGAGAAAACCCAGCAGAAACCCAGCAGGTGGCAGGGGCTACCAGACTCACTAGCTCTGTGGAAGAATCATGGCAGCTGAGGAAAGAAACTGAGAAGATGAGAGAAAGTCTGCAAATACATGAGCAGTGCACCAGATATGTATGGGATGGCTCAGTAAGGACACCAGAAGAATCAGTAGGCTCCCTGAGGGCCAGAAAGGTGATTTGATGAAGAATCAATAGTTAAAGGCATCATAGATAATTGGGATGCTAGTACAGCAGGGAGGCCGTTTACCTTACACGTGGCTGACCAGTGTTCAATCCTTGGCATCCCATATGGGCCCCCAAGCAAGGGGGCTGAGAGTAATTCCTGAGTGCAGATTCAGGAGTCAGCCCTGCTCATCACTGGCGTGACCCAAAAAAGAAAAAAAAAGTAATAAAAATCAAAATAAAGGGAAAAAAATCATAGATAAAAATTACCCAGACTTGTAGAATTCAGGCAACCAAATACAAGAGGTCAGTAGAGTTCCAGGGAAAATAGATTCAACCAGGAAAACTCCAAGACACATAATGCTCAGAATGATAGAAGCCAAAACTAGAGACAGAGTAGAGAACGCAGCAAAATCCAAAGGTGGGAATTGCCATACGAAGGAAAAGCCATGAGCCTCAGGCATCTATCAGACAGGACTCTGTGCCTGGGGGGTCTGAGGGACACAGGAGGGAACACAAGGGCTGGGAACCTCACCACGGACAGCCTCTCCCTGGAGCCTCACTCAGATGTGAGGGACAGCACAGACAGGCAACGGCTCAGGGATTCAGAGCCTCGGAACCAGTTTTACAAGAAGCAGTAAAGGAGCTTCTCGAAAGCAGGACAGACTTCCCAGACGTGGCTCTGGGCCTGGCACTCACGGAGCTCAGGGGCTCCCTGAGCTGTTTGGAAATGTGTGTTTCCACAACTTGCTAAGGGCTTTTTATAAATTTTCAATATGAATTAAATCCCACTTATATTGATTGTTCTATGTCTGATTTCTTGCATGCATCATCATCATCATCATCATCCCGTTGATTGTTGAATTTCTCGAGTGGTCTCAGCAACCTCTCCATTCGTCCTATCCCTGAGATTTTAGAAGCCTCTCTCTACTCGGCCTTTCCAACGATGCTGCATTGGAGGCTCTTTCAGGGTCAGGGGAATGAGACCCAGCTTGTTACTGGCTTTGGCATATGAATACACCATGGGAAGCTTGCGAGGCTGTCCCATGTGGGCAGCAAACTCTCAGTAGCTTTCCAGTTTCTCCCAGAGGGAGAAGTAGGTTATAAGATATCTGGGAGCTTGCTTTTACGTCTCTGGATGTTGTCTGTTGATGGGATTACACACACCTGAGTTCCTCTGTGGGTACCTTCATGCGTGAGGCCTGTCCAAACCTGTGGAGAGGGGCCTTGAGCATGGCTGTGGCTAGGTTCCAGAGGTCTTCGGCTGCTGGGAGCTCTGCTCGGGGCGGGGAGAGAAGCTGGAGTCCATCCCCTCCGAGGGGTCCCAGGGAAGATAGCCAGATGTGTGGGCAAAAGACTCTCTGCATGCATAGAGATTTTTACTGCAATTTTTATTATTATACTATATATTGTATTATAATATATGGTATGTATTTTACTATATTACTATATACCTTACTATGTTATACCATTATACTATATTATTTACTATTATACTATACGATTACTATATTTGTGGCCACGTGACATCTGATAGCCTAGTCCTCCCTCTTGGAGAGCCTGGTAAGCTACCAAGAGTTTACTGCCTGCATGGAAGAACCTGGCAAACTTCCCATAGCATATTTATATGCCAAATACAGTAACAATGATGAGTCTCATTCCCCTGACCCTGAAAGAGCCTCCAATGTGGCACCGTTGGGAAGGACAAGTTAAAAAAGGCTGGTAAAATCTCAGGGCTAGGATTAATGGAGACATTACTGGGCCCGCACGAGCAAATCGTTGATCAATGGGATGACAGTGATACAGTGAATTACCACACTCAGATACTATATTAAGCAGTATCAATAATATAATGTTCCCTAATATAAAGCCAGTGTTCCCGTTTTGAGGACAAACATTTTGTATCTATAGGGGCACAGCAGGTAGGGTGTTTGTCTTGCACGCAGCTGACCCGGGTTCGATTCCCAGCATCCCATATGGTCCCCTGAGCACTGCCAGGGATAATTCGTGATTGCAGAGCCAGGAGTAACCCCTGTGCAATGCTGGGTGTGACCCAAAAAGAAAAAAATTGTATTTATAGAGGCCTATTCAGATATTTCATGTTTAAACATTCTTCTGTTCATTCTTACTAAATTTGACATTCTTAGGTTTCACCTATCTCATCTAAATTCTAAAATGTATTAGTGGAGAATTTTTTTAAAGTTTTATTTCTGATAGGGAAGATATGATAATTACCACAATAATGTTCAGGCACAAAATAAAATTTAATGCAATGGATTTTAGATGCCAGGGTTAAAACTTACTTGTGTGACAATAGGCATAACATTATGTTGTATTAAATAATTTGAAGTTTTGTTGGTGGAGCAAGGAAAGCCTCTTCAACAAATGGTGCTGGCATAACTGGAAAACCACATGCAAAAGAATGGGTTTAGACCTCGACCTGACACCATGCACAAAAATCAGATCAAAATGGATTAAGGACCTCAACATCAGACCACAATCCATAAGGTACATCGAAGACAAGATCGGCAAAACCCTTCACAATATTGAAGCTAAAGGTATCTTCAAAGATGACACGGAAGTAAGCAATCAAGTAAAAACGGAGATAAACAAATGGGACTACATTAAACTAAGAAGTTCCTGCACCGCAAAAGACACAGGGATCAGAATACAAAGGCAATCTACAGAGTGAGAAAAAATATTCACCCAATACCCTTCCTATAAAGGATTGATATCAAGGGTATATAAAGCACTGGTGGAACTCTACCATAAGAAAACATCCAACCCCATCAGAAAATGGGCCGAAGAAATGAATAGAAACTTTTCCAAGAAAGAGATATGAATGGCTAAAAGGTACATGAAAAAATGCTCTGAATCACTAATCATCAGGGAGATGCAGATCTAAACAACCATGATATACCACCTCACACCACAGAGAATAGCACACATCCAAAAGAACAATAGCAACCGGTGTTGGCGAGGATATGGGGAGAAAGGGACCCTTTTACACTGCTGGTGGGAATGCTGACTGGTCCAGCCCCTTTGGAAAACAATATGGACACTACTCAAAAAATTAGAAATTGAGCTTCCATTTGATCCAGCAATACCACTTCTGGGAATATATCCTGGAGAAACAAAAAAATATAGTCGACATGACATCTGCACTTATATGTTCATTGCGGCACTGTTTACAATAGCCAGAATCTGGAAAAAACCCGAGCGCCCGAGAACAGATGACTGGTTAAAGAAACTTTGGTAAATCTATACAATGGAATACTATGCAGCTGTTAGAAAAGATGAAGTCACGAACTTTGCATATAAGTGGATCAACATGGAAAATATCATGCTAAGTGAAATGAGCCAGAAAGAGAGGTTCAGATATAGAAAGATTGCACTCATCTGTGGAATATAAAATGGCAGAGTAGGAGACCAATACCCAAGAATAGTAGTATATAATACCAGGAGGTTGGCTCCATGACATGGAAGCTAGCCTCACATGCTGAGGGAAAGTCATCCCAGATAGAGAAGGGAGCACCAAGTAAAATGTGATTGGATATCCCGAGCGGGGAGGGAGATGCACACTGAAAGTAGACTAGAGACTGAACATGATGGCCACTCAATACCCCTATTGCAAACCACAATTCCCAGAAGAAGAGAGAGAACAAATTGGAATGCTCTGCCACAGAGGCGGAGCGGGGTGGGGGGGTGGGGTGGGGGGTGGGAGGGATACTGGGTTCATAAGTGGTGGAGAATGGACACTGGTGGAGGGATGGGCTCTCGAACATTGCATGAGGGAAAAACAAGCACGAAAATGTGTGAATCTGTGACTGTACCCTCACTGTGACTCACCAATTAAAAAATAAATAAATTATAAAAATAATAAAAAATAAAAAAATAAAAATAAATAAAAAATAAACTATGGTACATTTATGCAATGGACTGCTATACAGCTTAGAAAATATGAAATCATGGAATTCACTTATAAAAGGATGAAAATGGAGAGTATCATGCTAAGTAAAATGAGTCAGGAGAAGGACAGACATAGAATGACTGCACTCACTTGTGAGTTATTTTTTAAAAAGTAAGAAATAAACAAAACATAGTAAGAGACTAACCCCTCAGGACAGTAGAAACAAGAGTCAGGACGGATGGTCTACAGTTGGTAGCCTGTCTCAAGGGCTGGAGGAAAGGATAGTTGGGACAGAGAAGGGATCATTATGACAATAATGGTGGAAGGGATTGCTCTGGATTGGAGATGTGTGCTGAAAGTGGGAAAACAACCAAAGAGGATGGCATAGTAGTATCTATATTGCAAACAATAATGCTATAATGGGAAGAATACAATTAATACTCATTTTTCACCTTCAAAATTATACTCATTTTTCTTTTCAAGAGGAAGTGTGTGTGTGCAAGACAGAGAGAGAGAGAGAGAGAAAGGGAGAAAGAGAGAGAAGAAAGGTGCCTGTCATAAAGTCAGGCTTGGGGGGGCTATGGATACGGGGATATTGGTGGTGGGAAATGTACACTAGTGGAGGGTATTAGAACACTGTATGACTGAAAATCATGAAAGCTTTGTAAGTATATCTCACAATGATATGTTGAGTCAATTAAAAAATAAATTAAAAAAAACAACTTTGAATAATGGCTTACTTTCTAATGTCTGGTGAAGCACTTTGGGTCCTGTAAGCATAGATTCTGGGCCCTGGAAATGAATAGGCTGAATGACGCAAACATCACACATACGCAACTCACTAACTGTGGTATAGGCTCCATGCAGCTAAACCGTTTGAAAATCATTTTCTGTAAGTTAAAATCTTAACATTTTGTTAAGTGAAGTAAATTAGCCAAATCGCTACATGATTTACAAATAAAAGAAATAATTAGTGAATCTTCATTTGTCTACTTGTGATTTCTCTGCAGAAGTGTGAGCTTAGTAGAATATATATTTTGCGTGGTATCAGAAGTCACGCTATGATGAATATTACTTTTGGAAATTCTAAAATGTATTTCTAGCCCTGCAGACCAGAGAATGCTAGCATAAGTGAGAATTGTTTACCACTCAGTTTACACTGGAAATTAAGTCATTTAGGAGGTAAGGACTTTAGGGGATGCCTGTGATCAGAACACTAGACTTCGACCCTCTGCACCTAAAGACTTTGATTCCAGAGGCATTCTAACCCATTTTGGCATCCAGAGCAGCTTCTTACAGCAATGCACTGGGACTGCGAGCTGGGCTACAACTCCACGCTGCCCGGGGATGGATCTTTCCACTCCAACCTGTTTTTCTGCATGGAAAATGGCGGTGGCAGCAACATCCACGTGGTGGGAGCCACCTTCTAAGACTCCTAACCCAGAGGCATACAGTTTTTACAGTTTGGGGCTCCTAGGGAATCATGGGAAGTGGGTGTTACCGGCACGCCCTCAGCCCAGATAAATCTGGAGCTGCTGAGAGTGAATCGGACCCTCTGCACCTAAAGACTTTGATTCCAGAGGCCTAACCCATTTTGGCATCCAGAGCAGCTTCTTACAGCAATGCACTGGGACTGTGAGCTGGGCTATGCAATTTCTGGCAGAATTTTCCCTGGACTTTATACAGAAATCCAAAACCGCGCGGCCGCAATAGCAGCCACACGACTTAACATCTCTTAATTGTCAGCAATATAAAATGGTTCCTTTTTAGCAGGTCTGACTTTGGGGGGAAACTCCAAACAATAACAGTGAGTTTTTTGTTGAAATATTGAAGGTAATCAAAGTAGCAGCCATTTCTCTAGACTGTGAACTAAGCAATAGCCCCACACTGGCTGAGAAAGAGGAAATATCCCTCTTTCCCGGTTGTTTCCCATTTTCGGGGAGAAACGTGGTGTGGCGTCCACCATACTATGAGGCATGGGAAGGGGGAGGAGAAAAAAAAGGAAAAGAGAAAATGAAAATAAAATAGTTATGTACTTGGAGCAGTTGGGCTACATATCTCTTCATTCTCAGCAATGGAAAACTAATTATCAAATGCTTCCTTGGTAGTAGGGCTATCTTTCTTGGGGGGAAACTCCAACAATAGTGAGTTTTGTGTTGAAATATGGAATGTAATCAAGGTAAAGAGAAAATGAAGTGAAATTCATCAGTTACGCAGTTGGAGGTGGAGGGGCGGGAGTGGGGGGTATACTGGGGTTTTTGGTGGTGGAATATGGGCACTGGTGAAGGGATGGGTGTTTGAATATTGTATAACTGAGACATAAGTCTGAGAACTTTGTAACTTTCCACTTGGTGATTCAATAAAAAAAAAAAAACACTAGACTTATTGTCCTATTCAGGGACTGTTTCTTCTGTCTTAGCAGAGGTGGGAGCAATAGAGATCGAGTCTGGGGGGAAACATTCTCTACGTAAGCTGCCTGATCTCGAAGGGGGCAAAGAAAGTCCAAACGCAGCAGAGAGTCATGAAGAGCACTGGGGAAGGGAACATCATGTGTGACCCAGCTAGGCCAGATTTGGTTAGTATGGAGTAGCGCTTTAATATAAGTCTATATGTATAATTCAATCTTAGTTGTATTTTATCTGCTAGAAAGACATGTCGTCTTAGGAACTGCAGTGTGCCAGATCATTTTTCTGACTTTGGAAAGTATCGATCTTTTAACTACCCTGCACAGCAGCACTGCTTTTCCAGAACCGAGTCTCATGTTTCATTGCAGACTCTGATTCCCCTGGAAAATGGAGACTCTTTGATTCATCTAAGACAAGTGAAGATTCTTGAGCACCCCTCAGTGGAGGAGGGTGCTGGTTGGACCCCAGGCTCCCTAAGCACCACTTGGCAGGTCCCACCGATCAATATCCCGCAGCCAGAAAAGATCAGTGAAGGTTTGTACAATCAGGCAACTTTCTCCTTTGCCTGAAGCTTATCATCTCGGCTCTAGTGAAACAGGTTCATTGATGAGTCACAGTGACTGGGACCTTATTGGGCAATGCAGACTTTCAGCCATGCACTTTTTCAGTCTTATCATTTATACAAGTTACTGTTCTACTGTGAGACTTTGGAATTTTGACTCATAAATAGGAACTGACAATATGACAAAGATAAAACTGCACTTGTTGAGAAGTTAATGAACCCTAATTGAGAAATCTCTAACTATAGACCAGTGGCAAGAATTTATTACAAGGTTGTGAGAGAACTCGCAGTAGGAAGAATTATGATTTTGTGATTTTTATTTAAAGAATTCCTGGCTCTATAATGTTTTATTTTCCAGACCTAACTAAACCTTTTCTTATAAACTATCTGTGACTTAAAAAATTATGTCTACACTGTGTAGGAATAAATTTAACAATGATAATAATGCTTCTACAGGAAATAGAGTAATATGTCATTTAACATACAAAATAATATTTAAACATCAAAAATTCCTGCCAATGTTTAATATGAAAGACACTTTATGCTTTTCTGCTGCCCTACGAGCTCGATCCCGGCGGCAACTGAGCTACTTTGGACATGAGCAGCTCCCGGAGTGGCCCCCAGACTGGGATGGGAGTCCCTGGCCCATTCGCCACCAGTGGGGCAGGGCTTTCTCTCTCAACTCTTCCTTATTGGGCGCAGCAAGGCAACAGCCGGTTTTAGAACGCTGAATGCAGGTACCAGCGGAACGTCCAGGTGATCCCAGAGGGCGGGTTTGCCGGTCCCGCCCCTTACCAATATTTAAGCACAGCGCCACGCGGGCCCGGCCTTTTCTGCTGCCCTATGAGCTCAACCCAGGTGGCAACTGAGCTACTTTGGACACGAGCAGCTCCCGGAGAGGCCCCCAGACTGGGATGGGAGCCCCTGGCCCATTCGCCGCCAGCGGGGCAGGGTTTTTCTCTCCAGGCTTCTCCATATGAGCACCACAAAAGGGAAGTAAAAGCTTGCAGGGATGCAAATACTGGCAGAATTTTCCCTGGACTTCATACAAAAAAAATCAAAACCTATTATATCTTTATTGTCAGCAATGTGAAAGTGTTCCTTTTTAGCAGGTCTGACTGTGGGGGTTAACTCCAAACAATAATACTGAGTTTTTTGTTGAAATATAGAAGGTAATCAAAGTAGCAACCATTTCTCTAGACTGTAAACTAAGCCATAGCCCCACGCCGGCCGACGAGAGGAAATATCCTCCTTTCTCATTTTTTTCCCCTTTTCTGGGAGAAACGTGGTGTGGCGTCCACCATATTATGAGGTCTATGAAGCAGGCACGAACTTAGAGGCGAGGGAATGGGGGGGGAATTAAAATTTTAAAAAATTATGTACTTGGAACAGCAGGACACTTGGGGAGTCTCGGGCCAATACTAGCGCATGCTCCGCCGAGATTAGACCTGGGTGGCCACACTCTTGTGCGGCTGTATTGCTGCAGATCAACCAGAATCCGGATGAACTACTTTTGGTTCCAGAAACTGCTTGCAGCCATGTCTCTGGACTGTGAACTAAGCCATAGCCCCACTCTGGCCAAGGGCAGGAAATATCTCTTTCTCTCGTCCGGCGGTGTGGTGTCAACCATAATATGAGGACTATTTATTAAGCAGGCATGAACTTGGTGGCGCGGGAAGGAGGGGGAAAAAATTCTATGTACTTGACAGTGGAACTTCATATCTCTCCAGTCTCAGCAATGGAAAACTAATGATCAAATGCTTCATTGGCAGTAGGGCTGTCTTTCTTGGGGGAAAACTCCAACAATAGTGAGTTTTGTGTTGAATTATGGAAAGTAATCAAGGTAAAGAGAAAATGAAGTGAAATTTATCAATTATGCAGGCGGGGATGGGGGTGGGGGGACGGGTGTTGGCAGGTAGACTGGGGTCTTTGGTGGTGGAATATGGGCACAGGTGAAGGGACGGGTGTTTGAGTATTGTATAACCGAGACATAAGTCTGAGAACTTTGTAACTTTCCACATGGTGATTCAATAAAATAAAATTTTTTAAAAAGACACTTTATATATATATATATTTTTTGCTTTTTGGGTCATACCCAGTGATGCTCAGGGGCTACTCCTGGTTCTGCACTCAGGAATTACCCCTGGCAGTGCTCAGGGGACCATATGGGATGCTGGGAATCGAACCCGGGTTGGCCACGTGCAAGGCAAATGCCCTATCCGCCGTGCTATCGCTCCAGCCCCACTTTATATTCTTTTAACATTTAAATTCTCTTAATGTAACTCAACTTCTATCAGTATTGTTTGAACTAGAAGCAATTGCTTCAAATGTATACAAAGAAATTAATGCCAGAGAGCAAAAATTTGGAAACAAAAGGTAGTGATGGTAAACTTTCACTTGACCTTAAATCTTTTTTAAAACCTAATGTCATCTGAGCAAGAATATTGGAATAAGTCTGCAATGGAGTTTCAGAAGGCGCTCGAAAAAAGAATTCATTTTGATTAATCTGAGCAGTTAGAATATGGAAAGAAGAATAGAGTTATTCAGAAGAATAAATTCTTTAACACTACTTGCTCTCCACCACAAGGAAAATGGGATTAGTCTCCTGTATAACTGTGTCCAATAATAAATGATAAAAGGCATTAAAAGAGAGAATGCAAACACAAGATTCTCTAAGGGACAGTGTAAAAGAAGATCATGCCAAGAGACCAGAAAAACAAATACTATGAAAGAGAAAGTAAAAATATTGGACTGTATAAAAAAAACAAAAACTTTTGCCTGACAAAATGTACTATTAACAGAGTTAATAAGCAAATGTTAAATTTGGGAAATACTTATAAGGAAGATAAAAAGAGACATAAAGTCTAAGAGAATGCTTCAAAATGAACATGAAGAGCCAGAGATGTTAATCAAGATGGACTAATTTTAAAATTAACAATAAAATTACACACACAAATGTTATACATATATTTGACCGTGGTGGTGGTAAGAAATCATAGAGCCTTAAATCACAGGCAGATGAGAGGTGAGGCCAAGATGGCATTGGAATAGCCCCATAATCCACACCAGGTCTCAAAATCATGAAGCAGAAACAGTAAATATTCATTGGGAGAGGGATGCAGGGAAGGAAATCGAGAAACTCAGATTAATCCCTTATAGAGGAAAGTGAAAATTAATCAAAAACAGAGGGAAACTCAAACACTTAGAAATTAAACAAAAGTAAATTTAAAAGGATTTTGTGAATACGTAGCAAACATTATGGGAAAGGAAAAGAGAAAGAAGGAAAGAAGGAAGGGAGGGAGGGAGAGTACGAGGAAGGGAGGGAGGGACAAAGGGAGGAAGGAAGGAAGGAAGGAAGGAAGGAAGGAAGGAAGGAAGGAAGGAAGGAAGGAAGGAAGGAAGGAAGGAAGGAAGGAAGGAAGGAAGGAAAGAAGGAAGGAAGAGAGGGAGGGAAGGAGGGAGGGAGAGGAGAGATAAAATTGACACCAGAACTGTGGAGTTTGCCAAGAGACTTGAGCTGACCTGCAGGTGGTGGGTGGGGAAGGGTGTGGACAGTGTGGAAGGATGTGGACAGTGTGGAGGCAAGTGGGCGCTGGGCGGTGCAGCATCACAGGCCCTCATCACTAACGTGACCCTAAGGAAAGAGCAGCCGGCCAGAGAGCTCCCTTGGGAGAAGGCTTTGTGTGCAGGAGGCCCAGGTGGAACCGGCCCCATGCCAGCTACAGACAGTCGGAAAGACTCCCGGAGCACCAGCAGACACTGCACCCAGATGACTCAAAACTAACCAAAAGGAAAGAGAAAGTTTTTTTAAAAAAAAACAAATTAAACCAACCCCAGTATATGACCCAGCATTTGACCCAGCAATTGGCCTTTCATCTGATGCCCTTGGGACACTGAACGGAAGTTACTGCCCATCTCACGACATTGTGCTTCTCAGCCGCCCAAAGACAGAAGGAAGCTAAACGCCCAGTGACAGAGCAGGCGAGAGCTCCAGAGAGCACTGTGCGCAGACGTCGAAGGCACTGCATGGATGATGCTTGGGGAAGGAAGAGCCGTTACTCGTGGTTTCACACACACGGCACGGAAAGAACCAGCAAAAGAAACCAAGAAAACCTGCCAAACTCTGACAACACAGTAGGGTGACAGGAGGGAGAACAGGTGTACGTCAGTGGGGGCGGGGGACCTTGGGGCTGGGTGGAACACACCTGTCACTCATCCTGGACGGAACCAGAGCTCCTGAAGGTATAAACTAAGGCAATATGGACAGAACAAGAAACAGGGAGGAGCCCATGAAGGAAAACGGTCCCAAGTGTAGCAAAGGATTTCTTGTTGTTGTTCTCTTTCTCCTCCTCCTCCTCCTCCTCCTCCTCCTCCTCCTTCTCCTCCTCCTCCTCCTCTTCTTCCTCTTCTTCCTCCTCCTCCTCCTCCTCCTCCTCCTCCTCCTCCTCCTCCTCCTCCTCCTCCTCCTCCTCCTCCTCCTCCTCCTCCTCCTCCTCCTTCTTCTTCTTCTTCTTCTTCTTCTTCTTCTTCTTCTTCTTCTTCTTCTTCTTCTTCTTCTTCTTCTTCTTCTTCTTCTTCTTCTTCTTCTGTTTCTGCTTCTGCTTCTTCTGCTTCTGCTTCTGCTTTTGGCTACACCTTGTGATGCTCAGGGCTTCTCCTGGATTTGTAGTCAGAGGCCAGTCGATCATTCCTGGCTGGCTCTGGGAACCATGTGGCATGCGAGGGATTGAATCTGGGTTGGTTGCATGTAAGGAAAGTTCCTGACCTGCTGTACAATCTCTCTAACCCCTAAATTGTGTAATTGTCATGTGGAAAATTGAGGTTGTTTCATTCTTATTCTTTCTCCTTAATCTTCAAAATAAATGTAGTTTGCATGCCGAGTAATCTATGACTGAATAATCAGGACACAGTAACTTCAGTCTGCGTCTTTATTATTTCACTGTGAGAAACGGACAAGAGCGGCCGGGCTGACCTCTAAGGCACTGACCTTCCGTGCAGGCGGGTCCCTCCACACAGGCCCGGAGCTCCTGCCATGGGGTCCGTGACAGTGGTCTAGCTCAGTACTCATCAGCAAACAGGTGGTTGGGGCGGCCCATCGCACTGCGGGTGGAGGATGGGTCAGTGTGGCGGCCACCTTCTTGTGGCATCGACCAGGGTGCTCGAGGGGGGGTCAGAAACTCCCTTTACCTACCATGAAAAATTCTCCCAACACACGGAGAGGCCTGAGCAAGTCCCCCATCCCCTCTGAGTTCCACAGTCCAGGGGACACGGTGCCAAGGCCATGGGCGTGACAGAGACCCCAGTGTCTGAGCTGAAAGGGCCACGGCCCCAGGTTAGTCCCTCCTCGGGGCTCACGTGGTCCCTGGACAGGAGGGGCCCACGGGACCGCACTGAACTTCCCTCCCCCGAAGAACACTCAGCCCTGCCCCCTTGGGCCACTCTAAGGGACTTGGGGGTCCCAGAAACACCCCCACATGGGACCCCAGAGGGCGTTCAGCTCCTGACCTTGGAATGTTCCTTCTCTGTCACTCTGTGGTCAGCTCTCTCCTCTGCCTCCTTCTACATGTCTCTCCTTTGGGTGCCCTGCCCTGTCCCCCAGCTGTCCCGCAGCCCCTGGGGGTGGCCTTTGTGTGTGAGACAGAATCAGGGAGCATGTCCCTGAACAAAATGTCCAGGTTCAGGTCACAACAGTGATTTTACAGAGGTAATCAGGGTATTTTACGGTGGTTTCTAGGCCCAGTCCACCCGCTGTTGTCCACTCTGCTCCTTGGGCTGGACATCAGGTCTGTGAAGTCCAGAAGCTCAGTTCCAAGCCTCTAACTCCGAAAAACCTGTTCCCCCCAAACTCCTCACCCCCAACCCCTCCATTAGAATCAGGTACTTTTCCTTTTTAGATTCACTTACAAGCCCATTCTGAAACAGTGGAAGTTTCTGTTGAGGCCATCAATGACTTTTATGTCCTCCAGGTCAGTTCAAAGTCAAACACCTGCAGGAAGGAGAGAATTTCAGGGATCCTCCCCACCCTCACCAGGCAGTGCTTCTCCTGGCACAGGACACTCGGGATTGGGGGGGGGTGGCCAGCCTCCAGGGCTGCTGACCGCAGAGCCTGTCCCTCGCTTTCCTGCCTTGACTCTCCCGCATCCTGCTGTTTTCACTCACGAAACAAAGTCACTAGACTCAGCCACCCCAAGTCGAAGTGAATTTCTGTGAATTCAAGGGAAGTTTTTTTCTCTTTTAAACAGAAACTTGGGCCAACTGGGAAGTGTCCAGTCACTGAGCCACTTTTTTGGAGACTTTCCTTGCTCCACCTCCACTGGAATTGCAGCAAATATGCAGGGAGCAAGAACCCATTTGAAGGGTCTCTCCAGAATTGTTGGTTTCAGAAAAATCGCTCCCTGACCAACTGTGTGAGCACCCCACCTGCCAGGGCCCCCAAGTCTGGCTCCTTAGGTGCTGAGCCCTCGCAGTGTGTTTGAGTCTCACAGATCTAAGAGGCTGTGAGGAAGGTCTGTCTTCCCCAGGCTACAGCCCTCCCGTCTCCGGTAGGCAGTCCTGTCTGCATGGAGACTCCGCAGAGCAGACGTTAGCACCAAGAGTCTCAAAGGGGGAGGGCAATTTCAAGGGGAAAAGGCAGAGGCCCCTCACCACCACTTAGAGCAGCCCTGTTGCTCCTGAAAAGTCGCTCCAGACATCAAAGGGGCCATGGGCTCCGGAGGAGCTGCCCAGCTGAATGCCGACAGGAAGGCGGTGCTTGTCTCTCACTGCCTCGACGCCATCGAGCCACCCTGCAGATAGCTCCAAGGTTGCAGTGCACACCTTATAAATCAAGGCTAAATGTCCTCTTCTGCAAACACGCAGTGGACGCTGGCACACTGAGCCTCTTCTCAAACTGTGGTCAGTGAGCACGGTTCCGCAGAGTGCCCAAGGGTCTCGGAGAGCAGAGAGCACTGTCCATCCGAGGCATCAGGAGAGAGGAGTGGACTTGGGAGGACCCCTCCCCCGTGAACCTGCTCAGTCTCTGACCGGCAGGAGCTGGGCAGGGCCAGTGATCACGATGACCCAGAGGCTGACACTGTCCCCAGGTCCTGGCTGGTGTTCTCCTAATACCCAACTTCCATCTCAGGAGGAGAAGCTGGCAGAGCCGTGGCAGCACCATGGTGCCTCGGGTGGGACTGGGCAACCCTTGAGTCCTCAAAATAAGTACAACGTGTGTGGGCCGAGATGCCAAAAGGCTTCAGGAGGTGGAGAAGGAAGAGAGGAAACTGAATACCTTTGTGACTGGAGGGACCCAAAATTGGTGCCAGCCAGAGCTGAAGTGAGCTCATGTCACACCCAGGTGGGGACAGACAGGCCACAATTCACCAGACACTGCTCAGAGTCTCACGGCCCACTCTTGCCCACCCACAGGCACAAGGAGAAGAATGAACAGAAGGACGAGGGTCTTTGCTCAGAGGCGCGAGCCAGAGGGCCCAGCACCCTGCTCACTCACCACAGTGACCGCACCTGGAAGTTCTTCTTGATCCTCTTCTCACTGAAGCTCATGGCCAGCACCTCCTGCCCCCTACCTGCTGCAGATGGCAGCGCAGGGCCACCTGGGCGGGGCTGTGACTGTGTTTCTTGGAGATGGCCGTTAGGACCGGCTCCTCCAGGAGATACAGACTGTCCTTGGCGATCCTTAACAAAATACTAAATGTGGATGTGAAGTGTGTAAGGTGCATATTGGTTCCCCACCACCCCTATCCCTCAGGTCCCCAGAGAGACAATAATGTGTGCAGTCTCGGCACATGCCACAGACCTTCCTACACAGCCTCACCAGCCTGAAATAACCAACGTTTGCACCAGTGCACAGCTGGAAACAAGTATAGGTTCTGTGTCTGTTCCACGGGAGTACACGGTGCATGTGGAGTAGAGGATGAGGAGACAGCGTCTGGGACTCCTCTGCCCTGTGTTACCACAGCAGGTCGATGAGGTGGCTGAGAAAGAACTCACAGACAGGGGCCGCGGCGTGAAGGAGACAGCGGTGGGGAGCATGCCCGACACTTCGGAGGTGGCAGTGTTAGTTTCGCCACAGGGTGTAGACCACCCGTTTGCCAGACTTGGAGCATCCAGCGGACTCATAACTAGGCGAGCGTCTCTCCAGCCCGAGCAGAGCAGGCACGACCAAGAACCCGACATCCGTCCCCGGCACCTAAGAGCCCTAGAACTGTCGGTAGTGCCCGCGCGTCAATACCAAAACTCAGCTGCATAGTCAGCGGGTTGGGGTGAAGCAAGGCTGAGCAAAAGGCGGGAGCGTCGCCCTCACAGTAGGGGTCTGGCCGCGGGAGCTCACGGCTGTGCTGGGCCCTCGCTCCGCAGTCGGTCGCTGAACACCAGCACTAGGAGCTGACGCAGGAAACAGACGCTCTCATTAACATCGAGGGTCCCTGTGGGACCCCAGGGCGCTGTAGGCCACAAGAATGATGTCCCTGGCCCTGCAGAAGTCCAGCAGCTCCTGCTGGTTCAGGTAGGGGTGACACTCCACCTGCAGGACCGAGACACAGACTCAGGCCCCCAGGAAGCTCTCTGAGTCAGGAGCAGATGGGGAGCTTGTTCGGGTGCATCCTTCCCACAGACCCTCTCGCGGCCCGGGCATCTTTGCACTCGGCTGCGGAGAGTGCCGGCGGACCCCTGGGCACAGAGAGGGCAGGGAGGGGGCAGGGGCCCGCCCACGCCTCACCTGGTTGCACACGGGCTTGTACTTGAGCCCCGGCTTGCTGAGGATCATCTCCAGCAGTTTGCGGTTGAAGTTGGACACGCCGATGGACCTGGTCAGCCCGGCGTCTTTGCAGCTCTCCAGGGCCTGGAGACGGCGCACGGGAAGCCCTGTCGTCTGTGTGCGCCCGGTGACCGGGTCCCCAAGACCTCCCTTTCCACAGGCGGGTCCCTGCTGCTGCGGCCATGTCCCTGCCCTCACCCCAGCCGTGTCCATGCATGGGACCTGGTTTAGGGGGCCCTCAGGGGGTGCTCTGGGCTCATGCAGGGCCAGGATAGGACTTCTTCAGGCCAGGTGCATCCTCAACACCTCGGGCTTCTCCTTGCCCCGTGGAAGCTCCCTAACAGGCACCAGCATGGCCGAGAGACTGGGGCATGTCCGCGGCGGGTGTGTGCCTGCCCCAGGATGGGGGGCCTGGACAGGTTCCCAGGGTTCTTGACCCCCAACCTAGCACAACCACTGCTGAAGCCACAGCCCCTGCCTCCTGGGGAGTGAAGACTGCCACTTAGCCCCCCCCCACGGGCAGTCTCAGCCAAGCCCAGTTAGGGGTCTTGCTCCTGAGACGAAGAGCCCCAGCACCCCCAGAGCTCAGGGGAGAGCTCTATCTGCACAGAGAGGGAACAGCCAGTCCTGAGTGCCGGCGACAGAGGACAAGCCTCTTCCTCCTGACACTGACTGTCCGGGTGGCGGGCATCCCCGGCTGTGGGGCCGCACTCACCTCCCACGTCTGACACAGGTCCAGTGTCAAGGATCAACTTCCCCCTGGTGTCCTTGGGCAGGAGGTCCTCCCGCGGCTGCAGGGCAGAGAGAGGACAGGGGAGACGTCTCACTCACAGCAGCTTCACAGCTCAAACATGCACAGAGAGTGTGTACACGTGTCATATGCTTGTCCTTGTGTGCACATACGTGTACATGCGACCATGGCCCGTCCCCAGGGCCCCATCTGCCCTGTCTTTGGGAACAGGCCCTTTAGTGCGAGGGTGGGGACGCAGGGGGCAGCTGTGGGGGCAGCATCTGTGCTGACAGCTTTGCTGGGCGCCCTCAGTCTGCCCCGGGTCTTTGAGGAGCCTGGTGGCAAGGGCCTGGTGGCACCTGTGTGTCTGTCACAAATGGCAGCAGGGCTTGGCTGTTCTGGGCGGGGAGCTGAGAGGTCCCTGATTTTATTCCCTGGGACGGAGGAGCAAACATCTGGAGGTGCTGAGAGAGATCCTCATTACAGGTCCTCATGCTCAGCAACCTTCAGTTTTCCCTTAGGCTGTGAAAACAGTATTTGCGTCTCCTCTTTATCCTCTTGAGTTTCCATTTTTGTTTTCCGGCTTCTCCCAGCAGCGCTCAGGACTTGGTTTCGACTCTGCCCTCTGGGATCACTCATGGTGGGCTCGGGGACCTTATGTGGTACCAGGGATGGAACCCATGTCAGCCACCAAGACAAGTGCCCCCCCTGCTGTGCTGTTGCTCTGGCCTCCAAATTCATGGTTTTTGTTTGAACTTCTCTAGCAAACGCATAGAGCCCAGTTTACTATGGCCCACATTCATTCCGCTCCCTGTCCGTTTCCCCCTTTAAAACTTTTTTCTCTCATTATATTTTTATTTTGAATTTCAAGTCTTGGGCATTTCCTATTTATCATGTGAGGACACTGGTTAATCACAGAAGGTCACTGATGGGGAGTCACGACCCTTTGCTGGCATGAGGTAACTGGGTACAACAAATCCCAAAGGGTTAACCCTGCTGTGGATGAGCAAGCCAGGCTAAAACCTAAATAATTAAGAATGTTTAAAGTTGGCCTGTCGTTATAGCTCAGCATGTAGGGCATTGGCCTTGCACATGGCCAGCCTGGGTTCGATCCCTGGTATCCCATGTGGTCCCCCAAGCACTACTAGGAGAAATTCCTGAGCACAGAGTCAGGAGTAACCCCTGAGCATCGCCAGGTGTGACCTAAACAGAAAAAAAATTATTTTAATTAAAAAACTAAACTTAAATAAGAGTGTTTAAAGTAGACAGAGTGGTAGGGTGCTTTGATGGAGAGAAACATTAATACTGATGGTGAATGGAGAATTGTTTATCTGAAACTCTATTATTAACAAACTCCATTATTGACAAAATATCATAGTGCTGAAATAAACTTTCTCAAAATGTGTCTTAAGGACAGTGATAAAGAAAGGTTGGACTTCTGTGTTTATTGTAATTCTAAAACACAATCATACATAATCATTTGCTTTCTTGGGCTGGAGCGATAGAACGGTGGGGAGGGCGTTTGTCTTGCACAAGGCCGACAGGGTTACGATTTCTCCATCCCTCTCCGAGAGCCCAGCAAGCTACCGAGAGTATCCTGCCCTCACGGCAGAGTCTGCAAGCTCCCCGTGGCGTATTCTATATGCCAAAAACAGTAACAAGTCTCACAATGGAGACATTACTGGTGCCCGCTCGAACAAATCAATGAACAATGGGATGACAGTGCTACAATGCTACAGTTAAACAATATTGCATCAATATAAATTCATAATAGGAAAACATATGTGAGTGATGAAAGGGCCCCATGGTCAAGGAGAAAGAGAAGTTTAGCAACTGTGGTCGCCACATTATCCTTCTTACCTGGCCTAGCAGGCCACATGGTCAGAGACTGGCCTGGGAGTGATAAAACGTCACCTCCTATGAGCAAAGCCCAGCTGCCTTCATAGCTATCAGCACGCAAATGATGAAGAGGGCCATGTAGTCCAGGCCCAGTTTCTTCAGGGACCTTTCCAGGCACTGGCGGACCAAATGTGGCTAAAGGAAAGTCTGCCCAAGCTGCAGGGACCAAAGAAATGGCCCGTTGGTTAGAGTCTCACTTCTTCAGGGACCAAATTCATCTTAGGTGTTAAAAGTGTGAAAAATTGGGACCTGGGAGATTAATGAAAGGACTGGATTGTACACCTTATATGGACCCCAGAAACCATTCCAGCACCACAGGGTCCCCTGAGCACCAAGCCCAGAGTAACAACACAAATACCATCAGGAATGTTGGAAAATTAGTGAATAAGTAAAGTGGGAATGTGTGTGCACTATTCGGATGAGGGGGGAGGAAGAGCTAATGGCCAGCAGCCACAGGACCCGACTGCTCAGCCCTCACGGCCGACAGGGGATGGTGTCCTCACGTGAAGACTCCCAGGCACTAGAGAGGGGCATTAGCAACGGGGGACTTGGCAATGAGCAGCAGGTTTCATCGAATCTTCAAGTCCCCCCTCTCCTCCGCATCTCCACACAGAGCTGTGGCTGTGGGAATGACCGATGGCCTGTGGGGTCCAGGAAACTGAGAGGAGGTGGGGGCCTTCCACGGGGTCAACCAAGCTCGGGGGCCACCTGGACCTCACTTGGTGCCCACCTGCCTGAGAGCTGAGAGCCTGTCAGAAAAGCAGCTCTATGGGTTTCATCAGATAAGTCGGCTGTAAATCTTTTTTTTTAAATTTTATTATTTTTAAAATTATTTATTTTATTGAATCACCATGTGGAAAGTTGCAAAGTTCTCAGGCTTATGTCTCAGTTATACAATATTCAAACACCATCCCTTAACCAGTGCCCATATTCCACCACCAAAAACCCCAGTATACCTCTCACCCCCGCCCCCCCCCACCCCCACCTGCGTAACTGATAAACTTCACCCCATTTTCTCTTTCCCTTGATTACATTCCATATTTCAACACAAAACTCACTATTGTTGTTGGAGTTTCCACACCAGAAAAACAACCCTACTAACAAGGAAGCATTTGATAATTAGTTTTCTATTGCTGAGAATGAAGAGATATGAAGTTCAAACCGCGGCCGCACGGTTTAGGATTTCTGTATTTTAGTATTTTAGTAATTAAGTCCAGGGAGATTTATGTTAGAAATTGCATCATTTCCCTTCCTGGGGCAGTATGGGGCAATGGCTTAGTTCACAGTCTAGAGATATGGCTGCAAGCAGTTTCTGGGACCAAAAGTAGTCTAGCTGGCCTCCGGGTCGTGGTCAATCAGCAGCAGAGCGGCCGCACCGAAGTGTGGCTGCCCAGGTCGAGTCTCGGTGGAGTGCACGCCGGTATCGGCCCCAGCCCGAGACTGCCCAAGCATCCCGCTGTTCCAAGTACATAACTCTCTCTTTTTTTGTTTCTCCTTCCACGCCACCAAGTTCATACCTGCTTATAGTCCTCTTAATATGGAGGACGCCACGCTGCTTCTCCCCGACAAGGGAAAGAAAACCGAGAGAAGAATATTTCCCCTCCTCGGCCTGCGTGGGGCAGTGGCTTAGTTCACAGTCTAGAGACATGGCTGCAAGCAGTTTCTGGGACCAAAAGTAGTCTAGCTGGCCTCCGGATCATGGTCAATCAGCAGCAAGGTGGCCGCACCAAAGTGTGGCCGCCTGGTCGAGTCTCGGCGGAGCGTGCACCGGTATCGGCCCTGGCCCGAGACTCGGCTGTAAATCTTAAGGATGCTCCTTTACAGACAATTTCTTTCTTTGATCTTGCTTCTTTCAGAATTTTGTCTCTATCTATGGTTTTCGTCACTCTGATCAAGATGTGTCTTGGAGTATTTTGTTTTGTTTTGTTTTGTTTAGTATTATTAGTTTATTTTTAATTAGAGAGTCATCGTGAGGGTACAGTTACAGATCCATACATCATTGTGCTCATGTTTCCCCCATACAAAGTTCGATAACCCATCCCTTCACCAGTGCCCATTCTCCACCACCAGTAAACCCAACATCCCTCCCCCCCTCCCCAGTCCCGTCTCCCCCCACCCCACCCTGCCACTATGGCAGGGAATTCCCTTTTGTTCTCTCTCTCTGATTAGGTGTTGTGGTTTGCAATAAAGGTGTTGAGTGGCCATTGTGTTCAGTCTCTAGTCTGTATTCGGCCCGCATCACCCTTCCCCCACATGACCTCCAACCACATTTTACTTGGTGGTCCCTTCCCTGAGTTACCCAGAATGAGAGACCAGCCTTGTCTTGGAGTATTTTTAATTGGATTCTTCTAGTTGGTATCCTTTGGGCCTCCTGAATCTGGTCACATGTGCTTTTCAGCTGTGGATGGGTGCTCTATCATTGTATGAATGAAACTCAAACACGAAAGTTTTATAACTGTATCTCACTGTGATTCAATAAAAAAAAACTTAAATTAAATTTTAAAAAAAGTAAAGTAGCTCTGAGAGTGCACAGAATGCTGGTCACCTCAGTGTCAGGGAAGGGAGTGCCTTGTCCTCTCACAATGGCAGGGAAGTCCACTCAGGATCTGGTGCCTCCATCAGAACCATCAAAGGGGGACAGAGGAGGAATCTGGACACACCTCAGGACCTGGGACCTCCCGTGGGCAGCAGGGCTTCCCTCAGACAACAGCCCCTGAGTACCTTGGTGGTGTAGAACAAATCCTCCCGCCTCACGGTGCCGTCAGCCATCTTCGCGCGCATCGCCTCCCCACCTCCTCCTCGTTTCCATAGAAATAGGCAGCATCGAGCTGTTAGAAAAAATGAGGTCATGAACTTTGCATATAAGTGGATCAACATGGAAAGTATCATGCTAAGTGAAATGAGTCAGAAAGAGACAGACAGACATAGAAAGATTGCACTCATCTGTGGAATATAGAATAATAGAGTAGGAGACTAACACCCAAGAATAGTAGAAATAAGTACCAGGAGGTTGACTCCATGGCTTGGAAGCTGGCGTCACATTCTGGGGAGAGGGCAGCTCAGATAGAGATGGGAACACCAAGTAAAATGTGGTCGGAGGTCATGCGGGGGAAGGGTGATGCGGGCTGGATGTAGACTAGAGACTGAACACAATGGCCGCTCAACACCTTTATTGCAAACCACAACACCTAATTATAGAAAGAGAACAAAAGGGAATACCCTGCCACAGTGGCAGGGTGGGGTGGGGGGAGATGGGATTGGGAGGGTGGGAGGGATGCTGGGTTTATTTGTGGTGGAGAATGGGCACTGGTGAAGGGATGGGTTCTCGAACTTTGTATGAGGGAAACATGAGCACCAAAATGTATAAATCTGTAACTGTACCCTCAATGTGACTCACTAATAAATAAAAATAAATAAATTTAAATAAAATTAAAAAGCAAACAAACAAAAAAGAAATAGGCAGCATCAATGTGCCGGAAGCCAACATCAATGGCCACTTGGGTGGCCTCACGGACTTTGCTCTTTGGAACCTTCAAACCACGAGTGAGGAGGACAGTCGGCCTCCCACCTCAGGGGGAGCGTTTCCCCAGCTCCTCTCAGGGAACACTTGAGGGTCTCGTGTCACCTCCTCCCTGAGGCCCTCCAGCCTCTGCAGCTCCCCCTCCCTGCCCTCACACTCCCCTTCTCCTCATTAGGGGTGGCCCTGAGCCCGGGGAGGGAGCTGGTGCCAGGGGCAGCCAGAGTCTCCACCTCCTCAAAGCCCAGCACAGGCCCATGGGGTCCCCTCAACCTCCCCCCTCCCACAGGAGAACTGCAGCTGCCGCCCCTGGATTCCCTCTGAGGGATGGTGACGGCCTCCTGGTTGCTTGGACCCCAGAGAGCAGCCAAGGGGTCCCTCTGCTTCTGCCCCTGAAACACCAGGAGCTTCTGGGGTCACCTCCCCCTTCTGGCGTCACCTCAGCACCCGGGACAGAGGCAGCCCCTGCAGAGAAAGCAGAGCGGGTGCCAACAGGCTCCTTCCCTGGGCCCAGCAAGCCAAGTGCACTTTGCCTGCAGATATTGGGGCTAAAATTTCTGTTGTCTAGACGGGAAGGGACAGACACTCGGACTCTGGACTATGTGACTGCACCTGAGAGGTGAAGTCAAGAAGGACACTGCGGGTCGTGAGTCCCGAGCTCCTTCCAGACACCCTAGCCCGGGGATGCTGTGCAGGTGTGCTGCTGACCACAGTGGCCTCCGGACTCTGCCTCCGGGGCACTATCTGCCCAGGCCCCCCAGAGCTCCCGGAGGGGGGTCAAGGCCTCGGGGGAACCCAGCCCAGCGCCCAACATCCTGGTGGTCCTCAGGGAGTCCCTACAGATCAACCCTGTGCCCCAGGCATCCTTTCCTGAAACTCCCGAGCCAGGAAGCCCACCCAGCCCCCTCTGTGCACAGACACCCTCCCGGCCCATCTACTTTAGCGGGAGCATAAATGCCAAGATGCAGCACTGGCTTGCGGTGCCCGTCATTCAGCCTCACGCTCCGGTTGCCCTTTAGGTCCACCTCGCGCAGTGTTGCTGCCCGGTCTCGGCCATTTCTGGCTGAGCCCAGCGAAAGGTGGGCCATGGGGTTTTTATGCTTCCGGGCAGTGAGGTGGCCCTGGGCATGCCACCAGCTACTTTGCCATGGAGGTAGAGCCAGGCCTTGCCTGACCAGCGCCTTCCAGTGTGTGTGTGGGCGGCATCTCGGGGCACTCCCCGTGCCGGCAGGGCCTCTTGGCCTGTCCAGCCGCCAAATGCTCCCAGGTCACTCCCATGATGGCACCAGGGCTGCAGGCAGGGCCCTTCTCCAGAAGCCCCACAGAGCTCATGCTCAGGATGGCCTCGCCCTGCCCAAAGCCCAGGCTGAGATACACAAGTGGTTTCTTCTCCTTCCCTCCTCCCTCCTCCCTCCCTTCCTCTCTCCATTGTTCCTTCCTTTCCTCTCTTTCTTCCCTTCTGTCTTTCTTCCATGCACCTTTGAACATTCAGTTCCTCATAGTTGAATGCATCGTTCAAGAAACTGCTAAATCCCAGAGGCCTCCATGCTAGACCCTAAACGCAGGACCCCTCTCCACATCCTTCACTTTCTCTCTTCCATCCTCCATCTACTCTTAATTTCATCTTTCTTTGATTCTTTCTCTCTGGTTTTTTCACTGGTTTTTCTCTTTCACGTAAGAACAGACACAGACACACATACTCACGCACATACTCACACACTCACACACATTCACATACAAACACACTCACACTCACACATTCACACAGACTCACACTCACACACTCACACATACACATACACACACATACTAGACCACTGAGGTGGTCCCAGTATGCTGTGTAATCTCCAGGCTGATAGCTAATACACCAGGGCTAATCCAGAGTGTGCATATCTGTTTACTCATGGACCATATCAGCACCTCAGGGCAGTCCCAGCCCCACACAGGCTGAAGCAACACAGCATCCGCCAAAGCCAACTCAGATTCCAGTATCCACACACGTGATCTTTTATTTTATAAATTTTTTTTATTGAATCACCATGAGGTATACAGTTACAAAGTTGTTCGTGACTGATTTTCAGTCACACAGTGTTCCAATGTCCATCCCTTCACCAGGGCACATTTCCTGCCACCAATGTCCCTGTTTTCCCTCCGGCCCGCCTCTCCCCCCACCCCCTCAGCCTACCTTTAAGGCAGACACTTTTTTTTCTCCCCTGCCCCCATCATTTTCCTTTTAGACACTATAGGGGAAACTCTCTTTCCAAATTTATGAAAGATGTGCTTCAAGAAGAATATTTTTTCTCAGATGAAGTTCTTAAATATAAAAGGAAAAAGTAATCAAATAAATTGGCAAATAATTTTCTGTATTAAATGGTATGATAATGTCTAATTTGTAAAAAAGAATGAATAAAACAAAAGAAACATAATATGTATAGTAGTTTTTAAGTCGGATGCCATGGCAGGGGGTAGGGGAGTGTTGAACAGAATCTGTTTTAAGTTCTTTGTAATGTTCTAAGGGGATGGAAAAATTTATCAATTAACTAAGAAATTAATTTAAGGGGCCGGAGCGATAGCACAGCGGGCAGGGTGTTTGCCTTGCACGTGGCCGACCTGGGTTCAATCCCCGGCATCCCATATGGTCCCCCAAGCACTGCCAGGAGTAATTCCTGAGTGCAAAGCCAGGAGTAACCCCTGAGCATCGCTGGGTGTGACCCAAAAAGAAAAAAAATTAATTTAAGTAGGGTATAAATTTTTTTAAGAGAACCACTAAAATAAATTTCCAAAGTAATTGGGCAAAATACTATTGGAATAAGAAAACAAATGCAATCCAAAGGCAATAAAAGGGAATAAACTAAAAGAAGTAAGTAGAACAAGATAGAAATAAATTCAAATGTATTTCTTTATTGAGCACAATAAATATTAGTGGACCAAACCAGTGAAGTTCTTCACAGTTCACTTTAATAGAGTATTCTAACAATGTAAAATTTAAAAAAGGGTAGTGTGAGAAATGAGATTATGAGATTTACTGAACCAATCTAAACAATGAACATAATTGTAAAGCACACACGTGATCTTGACTCAACATGTGTCAGCAGAATCCTGGCTGCACCCATTGATAATCCGCACAGAGATCCAGCTGAGTCATGCCTACTAAGCAGTCAAGGGCTACAAAATCTGCAAACTCGCATCTCCTCCCACGCAGGAAGTTGATGGGAAGTAGGACCCAGCACCACGGGGGACACGCACGCAGGATGCTGGGAGAACAGACCGTGGACGCAGCCCACCCAGCTCTGAGTGGGGCAGGCGCTTCTGCAGTGACCTGCGGGGGCTCCCAAGTGACTCACACTCAGGACCCCACACGCACTCAGCCAGCAGCTCCCACGGGCAAGACACAGGCCACGGCGCCATGCGAGGGTCTCTCCAATGAGCTCAGTGCCCAGCACGGGATGGGAGAGTCCAGGAGGGGAGCGCAGCGTGAGGAATGGGCCGAGGCGAGAAGGCGGGCAAGGTGTACGCAGAGCGGCAGGAGGAGGGGTGAGCCCGGGACTTGTTTTAGCTGGAGAGAAGAACGCAGAGCCAGGGGGCAGGGTGGGAGATACAGTTCTGGGGCTCACAGTCCCTCTGGAAGTATTTGCGCGTGCCAGGAGGGAGTGAAGAAGAAAAGGTGGAAGATGGTGCCGGTCCCCCACCAGAGTAGGGACGTGAGATGCAGCTCACAGAGCAGGGCTGAGCAGGGCAGAGAGCGGGCATGGGGAGTTCGTCTGACGGGGTCCTGTAGGAGCAGCCTTTTCTATCTGGTTGGATTTTGGAGCGAGCCCACGGAATAGTGTCCATGAGTCAGAAAGAGAGAGACACACATAGAAAGTTCAAACTCATCTGTGGAATATAAAGTAACAAAATGGGAGACTAACACCCAAGAGTATTAGAGATAAGGACCAGGAAGTCTGCTCCACTGCTTGGAAACTGGCCTCACATACTGGGGGAAAAGGCAGATCAGATAGAGAAGGGAAAACCAAGTACAGGATGTTGGGAGGTCTCATTCAGGTTGTCAAATGGGTGCCGAAAGTTACTATAGACCAAACACGCTGGCCACTCAATACCTCTATTGCAAACTACGACACCCAAAAGGAGAGAGAGCAAAAGAGAATGCCCTGCTGCAGAAGCGGGTTGGGGAGGTGGGGGATGGATGGAGATGGTGGGAGGGATACTGGGAACATTGGTGGAGGAGAAAAGGCACTGGTGGCGGGATGGGTAAACTATCATTGTATGATTGAAATGCAAACACGAAAGTTTGTAAGTTTGTAACTGTACCCCACGGTGATTCACTAATAAAAATTTTTTTTAATAAAATAGGCTGTTTTCAAAGTTACCAGCATTGTCTCAAAAAGGAACATGCCACTTTCATTCTAATTAAGTTAACTAGTTAAAAAACTCACCTTTTGAATGGTTCAGTGATTGGTCAGGAAGAAAAAGGGGTTTGGGGCAATGGTTCTTCTACCAAATGTCCATTTCAAGGGAAATCGCAACGTTCAGGACTGATGGCCTATAATCAATCTATGCGATGGCACAAGCATTGCAACATGCTTTCCAGGAACTGCTGCTACCGAATGCTAAGTATTTCTTCTGACTCCAGGCCTCAACTTGTTGTTCGTTGAAATGCTAGGTCAGATTCACCGAGGATCTAGATTGGCTTCCCAACAAGATCCACGTTGATTCCTCGGTCCCTGAACACACATTTGTCTACTTGTGACTTCTCCTCACAGAGCAAGCAAAGGATTTCTGGGTCCTACCTGGAAGTACATTTTGTGCAGTGTTGCAGGACTCACTGTGAGGAATAAAACACTACGAAATTACAGAATGTATTGCTCAACCTGTAGTGCATAGAAGGTTGGTGTAAGGTAGGGCCCTTGATTAAAACTTAGTGTGCCCCAGAAAGTAAAGACATAAGGGGTATGATTCTAAGGAACACCAGTGATAGAAACACCAGGCTCATCATCCAACCAGAGGAAGAAGGGCGGAGTCCTCGTGAGGAGGATGGGGGTGAGTCTAAGGTGGATCTGGAGAGGGGAACGGTCTCTGTCTGCATAAAGCTGCTCATTCCAGAATGGGAAAGAAGAAAGGTACAGAAGAAAGTCTCAATGCAGGGAGGAAGTTGCCAAGGAATTGTGGAAAAGGAATCTTGGGAATGGAATGTTATGTGTAATCAAGCTGGACCAGATTTTATGAATGTAATATATGTTTTAATATTAATATATATTTATATAAAGCTGAAGTTCAATTATGTTTAATCTGATATAAAGACAAGTATTCTTAGAAGTGGTTAATATTCTCCTTAAGTTTTGTCTGATTTTGATGCATTTTTATTTATCTTTTCAGGAATTTGTGTAAAAACACTCAGTTTTTTTAAAAAAATATTTTTTGCTTCCTATGTCCTAATCAGATTCTCTGATTTTGAAGGAAAACAGAGACTTTTCTCTGAAGAAGTGACAGTCCCTGAACTCTGCAAGGGTGACCCTGCATGTCCCTGGTGCCACCAGCCCAGTTGGCCAAGCAAGGCCAGGAGTTGTCCTGAGCAATGGAAAATAAATGGTCTAGCGTCTGCCCCTGCCCAACTGGAGAGAGAGAGATGGTGACACGCAGGGCCTCACAGGTTGGAGGGTGGAACCGGCCCCTCTCCCCACCCCAACGAGGCCCCGAGTTGCCACTGAGCACTAAACTACGGTGCCGTGCTTCCCTGTTAGGGAAAGGTGTTTGTCCCTTCTGCCTTTTCTCCCCAGTGTAGCTGTGGCCGCCACCTTTTCAGATTCTATTGGACAGCCAGGTATGAGACTGCAGTGACGTGACACACAGGGCCTTTCAGGATGGGGGTTGGAACCAGCCCATTTCCCTCCCCTAACTCGGCCCTGAGTTGCCGCCCACGAATGGCTCCTGGCTCCTTAATGGCCATGATCCGAAGGGCACACAAACCAATCTTGTTGTTTTTGGCAGATATGCATCTGGACTGAGCATTGAACTATGGCACAGTGCCACCCGGGGTGGAGAAAGATGTTTGTCCCTTTTGGCTTTTCTCCCCAGCGGCGCAGTGGACGCCAACTTAACCCAGGTGGAAAATGTGCCCAGAACATACTCTATTGTAAGCTGAGGCAATATTGATACAATAAGTAGAAAGAATCAAATCAGAATGGAAAGAACTCAGAGGAAACAGATTTAATCAGAAAATTCCAAAAATTTTATCTTCATAATTAATAGATGATTTCTATGGAATCTGCATGTTGAAAACCCCATGACTGTATAATCAGGACATAACCCCTGCCTCAGCTATTTCAAATCTTTATTAATTCACGGGGAGAAAAAGTGAAGAAGGGGGAGGCCGGGCTGGGCCCGCAGGCACTGCCCCAACAGCCGTAGCGGGTCCTTCCACACCAGCACGTGAAGCCTCAGTACTCGGGTACTCAGCAAATGGGTAGTTAGGGTGGCCCATTGCATTGGGACAAGGACAAGGATGGGTAAGTGTGGTGGCCGCCTTCTCGCAGGATTGACCAGGGTGCTCAAGAGGGGGAAAGCTGGGCCAGGATCCCCTTTAACCACCCTGACAAATTCTCCCCAACACATAGAGGGGCCCTGGGCAAGTCCCCCATCCCCTCTGAGTCCCACAGAGCAGGGGACATGACACCAAAGTCTTCGGCATGACAAAGACCCAGTGTCTGAGCCAAAAGGGCCCCGGCCCAAAGCTGAGTCCCTGAACAGGAGGCACCCACAGGGCTGCCCTGCACCCTCCCCCACCAGAGAACCCGAGCCCTGCCCCTACGGGCCCCTCATGCAGTGCTTGGCCCTGGCCCTGCCTCTTCCCACCTGTCCCTTTTTGGGGGTGACCTGCCCTGAACCCAGCTGTCCCACAGCCCTGAAGGCGTGGCTTTGTGTGTAAAAGTAGAGCAGTCAGCAGAGCGGGTCCTTGTGCACAAAGTCCAGGCCTCGGGGCCAGACAGTGATTTCCCATGAGGTGACCGGGGCATTTTGCAGCAGCTCCTGGACCCAGTCCCCTCCTAATGACACTCTGTCCCCTGTTCTGAAGTTCAGAGCTCTGTTCCACGTCTCTGCCACACACCCGGCCATTCCCTGACTCAGGAAACCTGTTGCCCAAGTCCGCACCCCAGCATCACCGAGAGCTTGCACCCCACTCACAAGTCTATTCTGAAATAGCGGAAATTCCTGTTGAGGCCATCGATGGCTTTCATGTCCTCCGGGGTCAATTTAAAGTCAAACACCTGCAGGAAAGGATGCCCTGAAGTCTCCCCTGAAACAGGAACTACTGCACACCCCCAAACCATTTAGGAAGGGTTCTGTCTTCAGCTTCCAGTTTTGCTCGCCTTAGTTTTCCACTCAGCTGTGCCCTCTCTGTTGTCTCATTCAACACACACACACAGGACACGACTCGCCCATCAGGAATCTGTCTGAGTGAGTTTCTGTGGATGTGAGTGAAGGGCCCTTGTATTCTCTCAGGTGAAGGACAGAAGAGACAACTGTCTGTTGGCAAAGGCAAAGCACCCGCTGTCTGGGCCATGCGTGGAGCTGGGGGAGCCTGGGGCCTCAGCTCAGGTAAGAGAGATTGAGAGAGAGAGAGAGAGAGAGAGAGAGAGAGAGAGAGAGAGAGAGCACCTGCCTGGTGGCCTCTCTAGCGTCACAGGTCCTGGAACCTCCTTCCTGCCCGAAGGTGTGACCACTCAGCTGTCCCGACCCCCAGGTGCTGCTGCTTCTCTGCTTGTCTCCTCTCGAGAAAGCCCAGAGTGGCCGAGGGGCTCACAGGTCTCACAGCAGAGAGCCTGCCTGGGAATAAGGCCGCCTGCCTCAGTCTGCACCCATGGTCCGGGTGGAGACTCCACGGCAGGACAGCAGAGAGTGGGAAGGGCAGGACCTCCACTGCTAGGCATCGCGAAGGAAAAGAGAGTTGCCCTCTCTGCCAAGGACCTGTCCATTGTGTTTCCATTGTGCAGGGGGATAGACCAGCGGGCAGGGCACTCGCCTTACAGGATCCTATCCCTGGCATCACATGAGTTCCCCCGAGAACCTCCAGAAGGGATCTCAGCACAGAGTAATGAGTAAATCCTGAGCATCGTCTGGGTGTGGGCCAAACACACACACACACACACACACACACACACGCACACATGCACACATATACACACACGCACACACACACACTCCAGACATGAAATGCTACCATGTGGGCTGGAGAAACAGGCTTAACTCAACTGAAGACAAGATGGAGCTTTAAACTGTCTCAGTGATTTTGGAGTTGCCTTCAGGTGTTTCTGTGGATTGAGTAGATGTATCTATAGATTCAACACTTTGTGTCACTAGGTCCTCTGTCATCTCCTTACTCTGTTCACAGTGTGTCCGTGAGATTGGAAAGGATGTGGAGAGCATGCATAAGGCTCCCCCGAGGCCCTCACTACCCCTAGGCCCTCTCACCCCTGTCACCTCCACAGGCTTCCATCAAGGGGAGAAGCTGGTAGAGGCACAGCAAGAGATGAGCCCAGAGAGGATGCGCCCCATGGCCTCCCCACAAGACCAGCTGCCCGGAGCCCAGGGACACCAAGAATGGACTTGGACATGAGTGGGAAAGAGTGTGTGGGAGCAGACCCAGAGGTGAGAGGGGGCCTGACCCCACTCACTCACCACTGTGCCCCTACCTGGAAGTTCTCCTTGATCGTCTTCTCACTGAAGCTCTTGGCCAGCACTCCCCCCACACACACACCTGCTGCAGCTGGTAGCCACCTGGGCAGGGCTGCGACTGTGTTTCTTGGCAATGGCCGTCAGGACCGGCTCCTCTAATAACTGTGGACAATCACCTTTGATCCTACAAGAAAAAAACAAAAACAAAACCCTCCCAACATGAGGATGTGCAGACTGTAGGCCTGAGGGTACAGCTGGCTGCCCTGTTCCGGAGAGCCCCAGAGAGCTGAGGGGGACAATATGGTGTGACCCAGGGAAGATTCGCATGATCCTCAGAAACATTCGTAATTGCACAGAACTGGTAGGAGTCAACATGACAATAAACTCTCCGATTGAAAATTGATTGTTAGTATGTGCTCACATAGCCAACCTATCTAGCTGAGAAGAAATGAAGAGATGGCACGCTGTGTGGGAGCTGGGAGCAGAGAGGGCCTCGGTGCCTGCCTCCCCTGTCAGCCCAGCACACAGGAACCCGCCTAGACCGAAAAATAAAATCTAACAAGGGTCCTGGGGCAGGAGCCCTGCGTGGGGGGAGCACAGCCAGACTCCTTGGGAGGTGGAAGTTTCTGTCTCACTGCAGGCTGGGACCCACAGTCCACCTGTTTGTCAGACTGAGGGACTCAGAGTGCATGTGAGGCACATGGGAAAACACACTCATCACCTCACTTTCTAAATGCACGTAGGCTGTGAGAGGCGGTTCCACGTGAGCCTGGCTTGTCTAGGACCTGGGCCGAGCCCAGCATGACATGCCTCCCTGCACTGCTGGTGGGTCCCACATCAATAGTGACCAGAAATGTACATAATATGGGGTGGGTGGAGCTCATGGACGCTCGGATGAACAAGGCCAGGGGAGCAGTGGTGAGCAGGGCAGCCCGTGAGGCTACGTGGAGTCACAGTCTAGAGAGCCTTAGACCCACGCTGAATCCTTCCAAACCCAAACACTGGAACGCAAAGAGATCATGTGATTGTACAGAGATGCTGAGATGGTGTATTTGGAACTTCTTATTACCACTTTGGGTCCCTGTCGGACCCCAGGGCACTGTAGGCCACGAGGACGATGTCCCTGGCCCTGCAGAAGTTCAGCAGCTTCTGCTGGTTCAGGTAAGGGTGACACTCCACCTGCAGGACCAAGACACAGACTCAGGCCCCGAGGAAGCTCTCCCGAGTCAGGAGCAGACGGGGAGCTTGTTCGGGCGCGTCCTTCCCACAGATCCTCTCACAGGCCGGCCCAGGGTAACAACTACATGGGTCCTCCCAGGGCACGTCACAGGCCCCCGCATGCCTACCCGGGAGAGGGCTCTGCCCCCATCCGCCCTCCTTGCTGAGGCATCTCTGCATTCAGCGGGGGCCAGTGCCCGACAGACCCGGGGCACAATACGGGTGGGGAGGGGGCAGGGGCACACGGGGCCCACCCGTGCCTCACCTGGTTGCACATGGGCTTGTACTTGAGCCCCGGCTTGCTGAGGATCATCTCCAACTGTCTGCGGTTGAAGTTGGACACGCCAATGGACCTGGTCAGCCCGGCGTCTTTGCAGCTCTCCAGGGCCTTCTGGTGGCGCACGGGAAGCCCTGTCATCTGCCCATGCCCCGTGACTGGGCCCCTTGAGATCGTGTCCCTAGGAGCCCCATTTCCACAGGCGGGCCCCTGCCATCAGGGCACGTCCCTGCTCAGACCCCAGCCATGTCTGTGCAAGTATCTGCGTCCCTGTGGGCCTGCAGGATTGTCTTGGTTTGGGGGTTGTTTTTCAAGCTTAGGATTGGACCCTCTCCAACTGTGCTCAGGGTTTCCTCTGGGCTTTGCACTCAGGGGTCACACCAGAGAACAGAGGGGCTTCTCAAGGACATGAGTTTCGCAGCTGGGGCCACTGGACTTCGTGTGTGTGTGTGTGTGTGTGTGTATGTGCATATGTTTACATGCATATGTGTGTGGTATGTGTGCGTGCGTGAGCCTGCATGTATGTGTGCACATAAGATTGCAGGTGTATGTGTGTGCACGTGTGTATGCATGTGTGTATGTATGTATATGTGTACGTGTGTGTCTGCATGTATGCGCATGTGGGTGTATTGGGTGTGCACGCATGCATGTATGTGTATGTGTGTGTGCGTGTGTATTGTGTGGCCCCAGACTTCCATTCGCACAGCCTCAGACCTGGAATGAACCTCGTGGGTTGAAGGTGCCCATGGTCATGGAGGTCCATCTCGCAGCCACTTCAGCCTCCCTGAGCCCCTCTCTGAGGAACCCCAAGCACCGAGTGGAAGCAGCTAAGCGCTGATCAAACTGTCCACACTCCAAGAGCAAAGCCCAGTTACCTTCATAGCTACCGGCATGTGAATGATGAAGAGGTCCACGTAGTCCAGCCCCAGTTTCTTCAGGGACCTTTCCAGGCACTGGCGGACCAAATGTGGCTGAAGGAAAGTCGGCCCAAACTTCAGGGTCCAAATGAATTATATAGAGTTTAGAGTCATATATATTTGAGGACCAAAGTGAAACTTGTTAAGTGTCTGAGCTGGGGACTGGGGTAAGAGGCCTAAGGACTATGATTTGCATGCAGTTCAACCCACAGAATCCCAAAATCTTGAAGCACAAATCTAGGTGTATGGAAAAAAAGAAAACTTAAAATGAAAATATCTAAATGCACACTGTTTGAAAGGGTTAGAATCTGGGAATCTCTGTCTTCTGAATTCTTACCCCACTGAATATTGGCGTTGCTTACCCGTGAGCAATAAACCAGATATGAGCCCAGGGGCTGCCTCACCCCAGAACTTGCTTCTCACAGAGACTGGATCTGAGGGGTCTCCTCGGTAGGAAATGGATTGTTAGTCTTGAATTGGAGATATTAAAAGGGCACATGTCAGGAACTCACGCCCCCATTGACTCTCTCCTCCACAGAGAGCCTGTTGCTGTGGGAATGACCAATGGCCTAGGGGTTCAAAAACTGAGGAGAGGTGGCCTTCCACAAGGCCAACCAAGCCTCAAGGGCCAATGGACCTCATTTGGTGACCCCCGCCTAAGAGTTTAGAGGGCTAAGAGCCTATCAGAAAAGCAGCTCTGAAAGTGTGCAGAAATCCAGTCACCCCAGTGTCAGGGAAGGTAGAACCATGTCCTCTCACAATGGCTGGGAAGTCCACTCAGGATCTGGTTCCCCAATCCAGTGACCATCAAGGTGGGGAGGGGGGCTTGGAGGAGGAATCTGGACACACCTCGTCACCTGCGAGTTGTGTCGGCAGCAAGGCTTCCCTCAGACAATGGCCCCCGCGTACCTTGGTGGTGTAGAACAAGTCCTCTCGCCTCACGGTGCCATCAGCTATCTTCACTCACATCGCCTCTCCCACTTCCTCCTTGTTCTGGTATAAGTAGGCAGAATCAATGTGCTGAAAGCCAACGTCAATGGCCACTTGGGTGGCCCCACAGGCTTTGCTCTTTGGAACCTTCAAAACGCGAGTAAGGGCCACGCTATCCAGGTACCAGCCCAGGTCAGGTCTCCTGCCCGGAGCCACGTTTTGACCCAGTTCCCAGGAAAGCCAGTTTTCATCCTTGGTCTTTGGGGGACAGGAATCGAGGGACACCATGCTGCATCCAAAGCTGAAACGTTCCGTGCACTCTCTGCCACCCTATCCAGGTTCCAGACCGGGTCAGGGCTCCTGCCCAGAGTTATTCTCTCCCCTTCATATCCCACAAGAACCAGAAGTTACCCTCTTAGCTGGAACTTTTACCAGATTAGCTTAACCAACAGAAACACATTAGCTAATATCTCATTAAGCCCACCTAAATTAATATTGCATCATAAATAGAGTAGTATCAGTGAGTGTGAAGACTGAGCCACATAGGTCACACTGGTAAAGCAACGCAGATCCCCACCAAGCTTACTTGTCGAAGAGGTTAGCCCAGACGACCCCAACAACAATGAAGTATATACAACCTCTCTCATAAGGAATTTAGGAAGGAGCTACTGAGGACTTCTAGGGAGCTAAAAGAAACAATGGAAAGCAATACCAATAAAATATAAGAACGCCTTCCGCCCAGAGATGAACCAAGAGCCGCGGCACGAGAAGCAGAGCCTCCCGCCTACCGACTGTGATCCTGAGGTCTCCTAACCCATTTTGGCACCAGAGCAGATTCTTGCAGCCATGCATTTTGACTGTGAACTGAACTACAACCTCGTGCAGCCCGGGGAGGGATTTTTTTCCCTCTCCACCCCATTTTTCTGAGCGAAAATGGCGGCAGCGGCAGCAGCCACGCGGTGAGAGCCACCCTCTAAGACCCCTCCACCAGGAGGTAGGACTTTCTTTAGTGACGTAGCCTGTAGGTGATCCTGGGAGGGGAGGTGTTCCCGGCGCGCCTTCCGCCCAGAGATGAACCAAGAGCCGCGGCACGAGAAGCAGAGCCTCCCGCCTACCGACTGTGATCCTGAGGTCTCCTAACCCATTTTGGCACCAGAGCAGATTCTTGCAGCCATCCATTTTGACTGTGAACTGAGCTAAAATATTAGAAACCCAAAACCGCGCGGCCGCTCAAAGTCTTCACTTTTACCAAGGAAGAGAAATTATTAGATGATGCTTATTCAGCAGGCCTGATTGTTGGGGAAAATTTCCAATCAACAATAGTGAGTTCTGTATGGAAATATGAAATGTACTCAATATATAGAGAGAATAATGGGAATATCATCAGCTACTTAGATGGGGGGTGGGGTGGGAGGGGGGTGTATTGGGGTTCTTGGTGGTGGAACGGGTGCACTGGTGAAGGGATAGTGGTTTAATCAGTATTTGACTGTGACTTAAACCTGAAAGCTTTGTATTTTTTTTCTTGTTTTCACGGTGGTTCAATAAAATATTTCTTTAAAAAAATAAAATAAAATAAAATACAAGAAGATTTGAAGGTAGAGATGCGGAAAATACAAGCAGAAATGTCAGACCTTAAAAACCTGGTGGGCGAATTAAAAAGCTCACTGGATGGCCTCAGCAGCAGAGTAACAGTGAGCTCGAAGATGAAGTCCAGAGACTCTCTAGAAAACAACAGAAAATGGAAAAGAGACTGACAATCCGGGAACAGAAGGCAAGAGAAGATCGTGATGAAGCCAAGAGGAGTAATATAAGAATTATTGGAGTCCTGGGGAAGACAGCCAGGTGTGCGGGCAAGAGACTCACTGGGATGGGCTCCAGCTTCCCTCCCCACCCCGAGCAGAGCTCCCGGTGGCCGAAGACCTCCGGAACCTAGGCACGGCCATGCTCAAGGCCCCTCTCCACAGGTTCGGACAAGCCTCATGCATGAAGATACCCGCAGAGGAACCCAGGTATGTGTAATCCCATCCACAACCAACACCCAGAGACTTAAAAGCAAGCTCCCAAATATCTTATAACCTACTTCTCCCTCTGGGAGAAACTGGCAAGCTTCTGAGAGTTTCCTGCCACATGGGAGAGCCTCGCAAGCTTCCTATGGTGTATTAATATGCCAAAGCCAGTAACAAGCTGGGTCTCATTCCCCTGACCCTGAAAGAGCCTCCAATGCGGTATCATTGGGAAGGCCGAGTAGAGAGAAGCTTCTAAAATCTCAGGGATAGGACAAATGGAGACGTTACTGAGACCACTCAAGAAATTCGATGATCAACGGGATGATGATGATGATGATGATGATGATGATGATGATGATGATGATGATGATTGGAGTCCCAGAGGGACAGGAATAAAACCCTGATAAAGAAGAAACTGCCAGGGGCTGGAGCGATAGCACAGTGGGTAGGGCGTTTGTCTTGCACGCGGCCGACCTGGGTTCGATTCCCAGCATCCCATATGGTCCCCCAAGCACTTCCAGGAGTAATTCCTGAGTGCAAAGCCAGGAGTAACCCCTGAGCATCGCCAGGTGTGACCCAAAAATAAATAAATAAAAATAAGTAATAATGTTTAAAAAAAAAGAAACTGTCAAAGACATCATTGCTACAATGTTCCCAGAGCTGAAGAAAACATGTGACCACATATAGAAGGCCCAAAGGGTACCAGCTAGAACAAATAAAAATACCCCAAATATCCTGATCAAAATGACCAAAAACTTAGTTAAAGACAAAATCCTGAAAGCAGCAAGATCAAAGAAATAAATTGCCTATAAAGGAGCATCCTTAAGATTCACAGCTGACTTGTCTGATGAAACCATCGCGGCCCAAAAACAGTGGTGGGATATAATGAAAAAACTCAATGAAATAAATGCCTCACCAAAATTACTTTACCTGGCTAGACTCTCATTCATAACAGAAGGAACAGCACGCAGTTTCACAGATAAACAACAGCTCAGGAACTTCATAACTCAAAACCATGGTTACAAGAACAACTGAATGGGCTGCTGTAAGACAAGACAGGACCCTCAAATACACCAAACTTCAGCAGAAAAATGGGACAAAACCCCATAACAATAATCTCTCTGAATGTCAATGGGTTAAACGCATCAATTAAAAGACACAGAGTGGCAGGATGGATTAGAAAATTAAACCCAACATTCTGCTGCCTGCAAGAAACACATCTCAACAGTCAGAGCAAACACAGGCTCAAATCAAAGACTGGAAAACAATCCTATAGGCAACCAACACCCATAAAAAAGGTGGGGTAGCCATCCTAGTATCAGACCACATTGATTTCAGACTGAAGAAAGTCACAAGAGACAGTGAAGGTCATTTCTTATTGATAAGGGGATCTATACAACAGGAAGAACTAACCATTCTAAATATATACGCACCTAATGAAGGATCAGCAAAGTACTTAAAACAAATACTCATAGACTTGAAGAAAGACATCGATAGCAACACAATACTAGTGGGAGACGTCAACACTGCTTTATCACCTCTTGGTAGATCAACCAGACTCAAGCTTATCGAGGACATACAGCATCTGAGGGAAGAAATGGAAGAAAGGGATTTAGTAGATATGTACAGGACACTGCATCCTCAAAAAGCTGAATATACATTCTTCTCAAGTGTGCATGGAACATTCTCCAAGATAGACCACATCCTGAGCCACAAAACATACCTCCATAAAATGAAGAAGATAGAGATTGTATCAACGATCTTCTCGGACCACGAGTAGCTGAAATTAGAAATAAATCACACACACAAACAGAAAACGAAATCAAACACCTGGAAATTAAATAGCTCAATGAGTGGCTTAGAAAGGAAATCAAAAGATTCCTGAAAATGAACGACAATAAGGACACGAGTAACCAAAACCTATGGGACACAGCAAAAGCTGTGCTAAGAGGAAAGTTCATATCTCTACAAGCATTTCTCAGGAAGGAGGAACGAGTAACCTAAACTCACAGCTTAAGAGCTTGGAGAATGACGAACAAAAGGAGCCCAATCCGAACAGGAGGAAGGAAATAATAAAACTCAGAACAGAAATTAATGAGATGGAAACCAAAAAAACAATCCGAAAGATCAATGAAACCAAGAGCTGGTTCTTTGAGAAAATAAACAAGATCGATAAACCTCCACCAAGACTACAAAAAAAGGGAAAGAGAAAACCCTAATAAACCAAATTAAAAATAAAAAGGGGGATATCACAACAGAAATTACAGAAATTCAAAGGATCCTCAGAGATTACTTTGAGAATCTTTATGGCATTAAGCATGAAAACCTCCAGGAAATGGATAAATTCCTAGACTCCTATAGCTTTCCAAGACTAAACCAAGAAGACCTGAATACCTGAACAGACCTATCACCATCAAGGAAATGGAAACGGTAATAAAAAGTCTCCCCAAGCACAAAAGCCCTGGCCCAGATGGATTTACTAGTGAATTCTTTCAAATCTTTAAAGAGGACTTACTCCCAATCCTTTTTAAGCTCTTCCAGGAAATTGAAGTATCAAAAACACTTCCAAACAGTTTCTATGAAGCAAATATCACCCTGATACCAAAAGCAGACAAAGATACCACAAAGAAAGAAAATTACAGACTGATGAACACAGACACAAAGATCCTCCACAAAATATTAGCAAATAGATTCCAAAAACTCATCAAAAAGATCATACACCATGAACAAGTAGGATTCATCCCAGGGATGCAAGGATGGTTTAACATTCGCAAGTCAATCAACATAATTCATCATATCAACAAAAGAAATAATAAAAACCATATGATCATATCAATAGATGCAGAGAAAGCATTTGACAAGATTCAGCACCCGTTTATGATGAAAACTCTCAGCAGAATGGGCATTGAAGGAACTTTCCTCAATATAGTCAAAGCCATCTACCAAAATCCCATGGCAAGTATCATTCTCTTTTTTTTTTTCGTTTCAGACTATTTTTTTTAATTCTTTTATTAATTCATGGCAAGTATCATTCTCAATGGGGAAAAACTGAAAGTCTTCCCTCTAAGATCGGGCACAAGGCAAGGTTGCCCGCTTTTGCCACTTCTATTCAATATAGTACTGGAAGTTCTGGCTATAGGAGTTAGACAAGAAAAAGATATCAAGGACATACAGATAGGAAAGGAAGAGGTCAAGTTATCATTATTTGCAGACGATATGATACTATACTTGGAAAACCCTAAAGACTCTACAGAAAGGCTCCTAGAAACAACAAGTCGATATAGTAAAGTGGCAGGCTACAAAATCAACACCCAAAAGTTCATGGCTTTCTTATATACAAATAATGAAAGAGAAGGAAGAGACATTTAAAAAAACAATCCCGTTCACAATAGTACCTCAGAATCAGCTTAACCAAAGAGGTGAAGGACTTAGACAAGGAAAATTACAAAACACTACTTCAAGAAATAAAGGAGGACACTAGGAAATGGAGACACATCCCCTGATCATGGATAGAAAGAATTAACATTATCAAAATGGCAATACTTCCCAAAGCACTATATAAATTTAATGCAGTCCCTGTCAGGAAACCCATGACGTTCTTCAAAGATATAGACAAAACACTCCTGAAATTTATATGGAACAATAAACCCCCACAAATAGCTAAAGTAATCCTTGGGGAAAAAAAGATGGGTGACATAACCTTCCCCAACTTCAAACTCAACTACAAAGCAGTATTAATTAAAACAGTATGGTATTGGGATAAAAACAGACCTGCAGACCAATGGAACAGAGTTGAATATCCTGTCATAGACCCCCAAATATATGGCCACTTAATCTTTGACAAAGGAGCAAGAAATGCAAACTGGAACAAGGAAAGCCTCTTCAACAAGTGGTGCTGGGAAAACTGGATAGTTACCTGCAAAAAAAATGAACTCTGACCTCTGTCTAATGCCAGGCACAGAAGTCAGATCAAAGTGGATTAAAGACCTCAATATCAGACATGAATCTATAAGGTTCATAGAAGAAAATGTAGGCAGAACTCTCCATGATATTAATGCTAAAAGCATCTTTAAGGATTAAACAGCACTGACCATGCAAGTGGAAGCAAACATAAACAAATAGGACTACATCAAACTAAGAAGCTTCTGCACTTCAAAAGAAAGAGTGACCAAAATACAGAAAGAGCCCACAGAATGGGAAAGAATATTTACCCAATACCCATCTGATAAGGGATTAATATCAAGGATATACAAGACACTAGTAGAATTGTATAAGAAAAAAACCTCCAACTCAATCAAAAAATGGGGAGAAAAAATGAACAGAAGTTTCCTCAAAAAATAAATACAAACGGCCAAAAGGCCAAAAGGCGGTTTGGAGGTGTCCCAGTCCCGCATACCGGAGCTGTGTTAGTAGAAGCTCAGTGTCGCCGGGGCTCCATCTGGAGAAGGCGTGCTGACTGTACCTTCTCCGTCTGGCAGCCCGGTGTTGTGGGCCCGGTCTGGGGTCCGGAGCAATCTCCAGCTGGCAGTGCCTGCCAGAATGGCCCAAATTCTTCATTGCTGGTTGTGGCAAGATGGCGCCAAGGGCGGGTCGAGGGCGTGACTTCCGGAGGCGGGGGCGAATTGGAAACTGGTCTGACACCGTCCCATTCCAGTGCCCCCCCACGGTTTGGAGGTGTCCCAGTCCCGAATACTCGAAGAGGTTTTTGAACTATTGTCTGCTTCTGAAATTTTCTTACTTAACCTGTAGTAATCTGCCTAGAAACACCAATGGTTCTCTTTTTAAGATACCTTCCAGTGCTTTTGTGAGCCCTCATGCGATTCTCTGGCTATAGGAAAGTGGGGTACTTCTGTTAACAAGAAAGAGCAGGGGATTGTTTTAACCAGGTCGTTTTTAGTGTTGGCACCTGCAGCTGTGGCTCGCTTAAACACCTGAGTTGGTGATGCATCTCAGTGACCCAGTCAACCTGTGACCCTTCGGTGTTTCGTGTTCCCTGATACTATCCTAGGTGGCGATGCTATTAGGACCTCTTTCATTTCTCCTAGATTCTCAGAATTGGTAGCATGGACTTGCTCCCAGTAGAGCCACAGGCATTAACAGTGCTCCCAGCATGAGAGTGTCATTCCCTGCTGAGGGCAGGAGCTTGGGGGAGAGAGGAAGCTGCTGCTGCAGGCTGTGTGGCGCTGAACAGGGGATCCATCTCATCTCAATGACAGAGAGTAACTTCCATGCAGCCCTCCACACACACAGCAGCACCAGGCAATTAAAGCAAAGGTCCTGCACTGCACATTTGCAAACAGACTTGAGGAGAAACTCAGCCCTGAGATAATCGGGGACATTTGAATTTACATTCTGTCCTAGACCTCTGGCTTCCTTGGCTGTGGGAGATCCTCCCCTTGATAATAAGTCTAAGGTAAGGATAGTCTCTTATGGGAATAAATTTCGATTAGCTTAGACAATCAGGGCTGCAAAAGTGTACCCAGGCCGGGATAGAAAGGAGTGAACCATGGCGTTAATGACAAACATCAAAGAAGCTCACTGATGGATTATAACCTGTGGCCAAAACTAAGTAAACCTCCCAGCCTGGGCTCTTTATTTGCTTGTTAGTTCTTGAATACTATGAAGTGCTAATGTATCTGCAGCTTTCTTTAATACATCTGGTAACATGAACAATGGCTCAGACCTCTTGGGCCAGAGCCAGGCTGGGGAGCAGAGGTCATGCTAAATAAATGGCCAGCTGTCAAGATTAGCAGCAACCTGGAAAAATCAGTGTCTGTCGGTCTCACTTTTCTTGATGACTGCTGGACAGGGGTCAAAGGTACCAATCCGATTGGCTTGATTGTGGTAAATTGCCACCCTGGAGGACAAGCCAGGGATCAGCTCTGGAAACCCTCTGAGGGTTCAGCATTACTAAGCCAAACACACACACACACACAAAACCAAAACACACAACCAAAACAACAAAACCACATCCAGGCTATTTCCACAGAGATAGTGCGATGTTGCGTGCTGTTGTGTACAGAGAACACCAACTGTGATTCAGAGTTGGCTTCATTGCTGTCGGGTTGATGGCAAAGCATGAGGAGCAAGAAGGATGGTGGCCCTGAGCAAGTAGCTCCAAACCCATGTCCCTTCAGAGCCCAATGTCCAGGCCCACAACTCTTACCAGCCTGACTCCTGATGACCTTTGTCTGGGGGCCACACCCGATGGCCCTCGGGATTCCTCCTGGCTCTGCCCTCAGGAATCACCTCTGGCATGGCTCAGGGGACCCTCTGGGCTGCTGGGGATGGCACCAGGGTGCCCGACCACGACGGAGAAGCTCCCTCCCGCAGTGCTCAGTCTGCAGCCTGCAACCGCACTCAGCGGGTCAGTAGTCATGGGTGACAGTCAGGAACTATTAGCCGACACACGCGTCTGAGCGGAACAGCGATCCCGTGAACCCTGACCCGCTGCTAACAGCTAACCAGCCTTCGCTTTCACAGCCTTCCTCATCAGACTGAAGCCCAAGGGCTCCCTGAGTTTAGCTTAGTTCTTTCTTCAGAGCTGGGCTCTGACATGGTATTGGGAACCCACCCCCATGGTTCTCAGCCAAGGGGGCCTGACAGCCAACTGCTAGAACTTGAGCGTCTCTTGCAGCTCAGGCCCCGCCGAGACCCCAGGGCTACTGGACACTCCCCACCCAGTGGTGCTCAGGACTCCCCATGGGGTCAGAACTCTAGCAGTGTTGAGCGGAATAAAGCGCTCTCCCAACCCTCATTCTATATCCCCAATCTCAGAGGTGAATCGTGTGTGGCTTGCTTGATTTATTGGCTGCTTGATGGAACAATCAGGCAATACAGAAGACTTCCTGCATCAAAGAGAAAACAGCATGGACGGAGGATTAAGTGGTAGGTGAAGGCTGGCATCCAGCTCAAAGACTGGGCACACAAACTCAGAGAAGCGATCACCAACTACATTGTAGTCGAAGGCCATGTGGGGGAAGGGAGTTGCAGGCTGAATGAGGGCTAGAGACTGAGCACAGCGGCCACTCAACACCTTTATTGCAAACCACAACAGCTAATTAGAGAGAGAGAACAGAAGGGAATGCCCTGCCACAGTGGCAGGGTGGGGTGGGGGGGAGATGGGATTGGGGAGGGTGGGAGGGACGCCGGGTTTACGGGTGGTGGAGAATGGGCACTGGTGAAGGGATGGGTTCCTGAACTTTGTATGAGGGAAGTATAAGCACAAAAGTGTATAAATCTGTAACTGTACCCTCACGGTGATTCTCTAATTAAAAATAAATAAATTATAAAAAAATAAAAAAAATAAAAAAAAAGACTGGGCACACAACCTGCAGCAGGAGACCTGGGTTTTATCACCAGCATCACAGGGTCCCCTGAGCACTCCACAGCAAACCAGGAGAAAGCCATGAGCAGCCTCTGAACATCATCAGGTGGTACTCAAAACAAAAGAAGAAATTCAAGGAATGGATAAGAGCAAGTCTTGCTAGAGCAAATTTAATTCTGAATTTTAAAATATATATTGAATATCTTGGGAAATTATTACCTTATGTGGAAGCGTATATAATCTATGTTACTGCAACTGTTTGATGTCAATATTGTAAAAAATAATTGCTTAGAATTCATGCATTTTAAAAAGCTCTCCAAAAAATTAAAAATGGGCACAAATGTGACCCAGAGAGTGAACATTTTTTCTGAGTAATGTGGTTCTCTGGAACATATTTGCCTGATATTCTGATGCACTCTTCTTCACAGCAGACAAGAAACAAAACCAAACTAAATGCCCCATGAGAGAGTGTAGCTGAGCCTCCCCAGAGAGGAAGTGTGGCAGCTGCCAACAGAAGGGAATGATGTCCGTTGTGCAAACATGGTGGGACTGGGGAAGGAGTTGGTCAAGAAGGGAGAAGAAATTACTGCATGTTTTCAAACACATGAGGACAGAATGACACAGGAAATAGCTGACAAGCCAACAAAACCATACTCAACTCTGACCGAGGAACTTTCCCCCCAATTCCCAAGTTCTAAGCCATTTACATGTTGAAAAGTTGTGGCTGAATAATCATGACACAAACCCCTTAATCTGAGTCTTTATTGTTCCACGGGGAGAAAAAGACCAGACGGGGGAGGACAGCTGAGCCCTCAGGTGCTGCCCCGTCAGCCATGCACGCAGCTCTCTCCACGCAGCACACGAAGCCTCAGTACTCGTCAGCAAACGGGTAGTTGGGGTGGCCCATCGCACTGCAGGTGGAGGATGGGTCAGTGTGGTGCCCACCTTCTCGAGGCATCGACCAGGGTGCTCGAGGGCAGGGGCTGGGCCAGGACCCCCCTTTGCACACTATGACAAATTCTCCAACACACGGAAGGGCCCTGGACAAGTCCCCACTCGCTCTGAGTCCCACAGTCCAGGGGACATGGCGCCAAGACCATGGGCACGACGGGGACCCCAGTGTCTGAACCGGATGGGCCACGGCCCCAGGCTAGTCCCTCCTCAGAGTTCACGTGGTCCCTGGAGAGGAGGAGCCCATGGAGTCATCCTGCACTCTCTCCCCACCCCCAGAACACCCAGCCCTGCCACCACGGGCTGCTCTAAGGGACTTGGGGGGCCCAGAGACACCCCACACTTGTTTCCACAGCTCTTTCCCTGTCACTCAGTGGACGGCCCTCACTTTTGCTTCCTTCCACACCTCTCTTTTTGGGAGTCCCCTGCCCTGTCCCCCAGCTGTCCTGCAGGCCCTGGAGGTGGCCTCTGTGAGACAGAATCAGGGGCACTGAATCTGGGGCTCGGGCCACAATAGTGCTTTCACATGAGGCCACGAGGCATTTTGCGGCAGTCCTGGACCAGTTCCTGGTGCTGCCCACTCAGTACCTGCTGGGCCTCAAGCCTGCAGAGTTCAGGAGCTCAGTTCCACATCTCTGCTCACACAAGCCCATTGGCCGGCCCCAGGAAGCTTGTTCCCTACTATCCACAAAATGCACAGATGCCCCATTGCAATCGCCTATGCCACACTTACAAGTTCATGCTGAAATAGCGGAAGTTTCTATTAAGGCTCTCTAAGGCTTTCATATCCTCTGGAGATAATTCAAAATCAAATATCTGCAAGAAGAAAAGAATGTTGTGAGGACTTATGCCCAATCGGCAATCTATTTAGGGCTCCTGTCATCAGTTTTGATGCATTGGTTGAGATGCCTTTGCCTCAGACTCCCCATCTTCTTTCATCCCCATTGAACAAAAAATAAATAAAGTATAAAAGTCACATCACTGGGCCGTCATAACTCTGAGTTTGACTTCTCAAAAAAGTCATTCCTTTCCTTTCTGTTTTGAAATGGAAGGAAAACAGGACCAAATGGACAAAGAAACTGTTCCTGGAGTCACACTTTGGTGAATCTTTTCCTCCCCCATGACCCCTGTGAGTCGATAAGCTCTAGAATTAGAGCAAACAAGGGAGAGAGTGCACCCACCTGCCTGCAGGCTCTCTCCAGGGTTAACTGGTCTCAGGAAGAGACTCCCTGACCAAGGGCATGACCACCCACCTGCCCAGGATGGGCCCCACGCTCTGCTTTCTGCGTACAGAGTCCTCCCTCCACCAGGAGAAGCCCAGTGTGTCTGGGGGTCACTCAGATCTCACAGAGAAGGCCCCTGTGAATGGAGTCTCTCCCCCTCAGCCTAGAGCGGCCTTTATTGGGTGTCCACGGTCTGACTGGAGAGTCCATGAAGCTGACAGAGCAGCAGTAAGAGTCCCAGTGGGAAGCAGAGGGATTGATGCATTGGGCAGTTTCATGGAGAGCACAGTGGTCCTCTCTCTGCCATCGACCTGTCCCTCTGCGGTCTCCTTAACACGCTGCAGGCAGGCCATGGCGCCGTGGGCTTGGGGTAGCAGGTTGAGTTGCATGAGAGCAGAGGATGGCACTTTTTTCTCACTGTCCCAACTAGGCAGACTTGACCTTCAGATGTCCCCAAAACTAAATAAAATAAGTCCAGAGCTCAAGAATAGGAGTATTTGCTTTATAAGTCACTTGCTCCAATGTCTTCCTCTCCCAAAATAAACACATTATGAAATACTTAGCCCTCATCTAAAATCAATATGGAACTCACACAGTTCCTCAAGGTGTGTCCAGGTTCACAGCGAGCACTGTCCGTAGGAGGCCCCGGGAGAGAGCAGGGGCTCTGGAGAACCCCTCCCCTGTGAACCTCCTTCCCACCCCAGTCTGTGTGGGGACAGTGAGCACCACGGCCCAGGGCCGGCACTGCATAGGTCAGGCCGGAGAGCCCCAGGCAAACTCAATTTCAAGAAGGGAAGCTGGGGTGCCGCACAGCACTGAGGCCCGCAGTGGGGCTGGGTGTCCCCTCCCCAGAGCCAGACCCCCATGGCTCCAGGTGCAAACAGAGCGTCGTGGTGTAGGGAAGGGACGAGGGGAACCAAGGTTTCCCAGGGGCTGTGTAGGGAAGGGCCCCAAGCCTGGTGCTCACAGAGCTAAGTCTGCTCACGTCACACCCAGGAGGTGTCTGAGCTTCCCCAGAGGCCAGCAAAACTGGCGCCGGTGCCTGTGCCCTGTCATCTGCCTGTGGTCTTCCCCCTGGACACCAGGGAGGGCTAAAAAGGAAAAGGACATGTGGGTGTTTGCTCACAAGTGAGAGAGTCGGCGACTCGTGGGCCTCATCACTCTGGGCCACCGTGCCGTACCTGGAAGTTCTCCTTGATCCTCTTCTCCGTAAAGCTCTTGGCCAGCACCACCACCCCCCGCTGCAGCTGGTATCGCAGGGCCACCTGCCCCGGGCTGCGGCCGTGTTTCTTGGCGATGGCCGTCAGGACTGGTTCCTCCAAAAGAAACGGACTGTTTTCTGGAGTTCTAGAAAAATGAAACACAGGCATGATGGTGAGAAGGGTGTAGATCACAGCAGCCGAGGACCCATATGCCTGTAAACTGGAAGAAAGGATATAGATCGTGGTGTTGTTTCAGGATTGATATCAAGGGTATGCATAGATTCATTCATAATTGTAAGACACTGATTACAACCAAAATCACCATCAATAGACAAATGGAAAATAATCAGAGGTAGATGCCCAACAATGAAAGTGACTTGTTGGGAGATGAGATGAGGAGATAGCATGCTAAGCAGTAAGCAGGGCTCAGAGAGGGCCTCGGTGCCTGCCTCCCCTGTCAGCCTGTGCACAGGAACTGGCCCAGACCAAAAAATAAAGCTGAGAAAGTGTCCTGGGGCAGGAACCGTGCATGGGGGGAGCACAACCAGACTCTTTGGGAGGTGGAGTTCTGTCTCACCCCCACTGTCCACCTGTTTGTCAGACTGAGGGAAAGACACCCATCACCTACAATGCACGTAGGCTGTGAGAGGCGGTTCCATATGAGCCTGGCATTTTTAGAACCTGGGCCCAGCCCAATGTTATGCACCTCCCAGCACTGCTGGCGCTTCCGCCATCAATAGTGAGAAGAGAATATTAAGAGTGGGTTGGAGTAGAAAGACACACAGGTGGAACAGTTCTGAAAAATGCCAGTGAGGATCTCAGCCCGCGAGGCTGCAGGGCGCCTGCAGCTATGATGTTGGCACGTCTGTGTCTGAACTATCTTGCAGCAGAGAGACATGATTTGGGAGAAGAGGTTGCCAGTAGGGTTGCTGAAGCAGGAAGTTTAGGCTCTCTCATTACATATGTGAGATTCTCTGGGATCCCAGGGCGCTGTAGGCCACGAGGACGATGTCCCTGGCCCTGCAGAAGTCCAGCAGCTTCTGCTGGTTCAGGTAAGGGTGACACTCCACCTGCAGGACCAAGAACACAGACGTCAGGCCCCCGAGGAAGCTCTCCCGAGTCAGGAGCAGACGGGGAGCTTGTTCGGGCGCGTCCTTCCTAGAGACCCTCTCACAGGCTGGCCCAGGGTGCCGACATCAGACCTGAGGGAACTGTTTGTTTTCTTTGCTTCGCTTTGCTTTTTGGTCCAACACATTGATAGAGTCAGGGATTACTCCTGGCTCTGCACTAAGGAATTATCCTGGCGGTGCTCAGGAGGTCCTATGGGATTCCGGAGGTCAAACCCAGTCAGATACGTGCAGGACAAAGCCCTCCCACTGTGCTATCTATCTCTCTGGCCCAAGGAAACTGGTTTCTTCTGGTTCTCTATTAGTGTTTGGAAAAACTAGACTCAGACCAGTGGGAACCCTAGATGCCATTTCCTCCTGGGAGAGACCAGGGTGCTGAGACCCATGGCTGGTTCTGACCCAGTGCTAATGGAGTCGGGAGACGGACTCACATCACAGAACCGTGCTCCCCGCTGACTGAGAGGTCAACAATGGGCTCCTCAGAAGGGCAGTAACTGCAGTTGGGACATGATCCCAGTCACAGCTCAGCAACGACAGCAGCGGAGAGACACAAGAGCTGAGGCAGAAATTCAGCTACAGAGAGAAGCAGCCAGGCATTCTGGTGAGCAACGCAGCCCGGAGAATGCTCCAGACCTGAATCGGGGCCAGCAACACCGGGGATCCGGACAGAGGAGGTGCAGCCACCACACCTTCTCCAGATGGAGCCCTGGCGACACTGAGCAGCAACTAACACGGCTCCGGGATTCGGGACTGGGACACTAACACGGCCGCGCGACCTTTTCTAAAACCTGAAAACATACCATCTTTTAATGGAAAACTAATTATCAAATGCTTCCTTAGTAGGGCTGTCTTGTTTGGGGGTAAAACTCCCACAACAATAGTGAGTTTTGTGTTGAAATATGGAACGTAATCAAGGTAAAGAGAAAATGAAGTGAAATTCATCAGTTATACAGTTGGAGATGGGGGCGGGGGATATACTGGGGATTTTGGTGGTGGAATATGGGCACTGGTGAAGGGATGGTGTTTGAATATTGTATAACTGAGACATAAACCTGAGAACTTTGTAACTTTCCACATGGTGATAAAATAAAAATTAAAAAAAAAAGAAATTCAGCTACAGAAACCAGTAAGTGCAATCATCTGTGTGGAGAAATTAAGGGAAAGGACTTCATTTCCTTCAAATTTTTGGAGAGGAGTAGACGGGGGGAGGGGTGGGAAAGAGCAGTAGAGGAAGTTAGAGAGGAACCGAGAGAAGGAAAGGTGATCTCTTGGCTTAAGAGGGAGATGTGGCATTTGCTAGATGTTCAGTGGAGAGGCCGGGTCTGTCCGCCAGCTTCCCAGATGCGGCAGAGGAAATGTGGCTGGGGTATAAACTGATTATTGCATGAATGTGAAGATGTGTCGAGGAAGGTGGCCATTGTTAGAGTATTGAACCATTTTACAGAGATATTACAAAGACAAAACTCTCCTAAAATCTACAAAAAAGAATATCTCCATGCTTTATATTTCCTCACAAAATAAAAAATCCATAAAACAAACACAACGGCAACAAGAATCCGACTTAAAAAGAAAAACAGTAATTTTTCCACTGCCCCATGCTAAAGTTTCATCATTTTCCTTCACAAAGGGTTACGGTCTTTGCAGCACGGCACATGCTGTCTGCTTAGCCAGCCCGACTGTGTGTTGTGACTCTCCCCTCCCCGGGCTCCCTGTCCAGTCCCCAGGAGCAGTGACCCTCTGGCCCCAGCTGCTGCTGATGGCGGTGCTGACCCAGGAGTTGGGCTCCATCAGCAGCGCTGAGTGACCAGGACACCCCGGGGGGCCCTTGTGCAGAGCTCCTAGAGGCCCTGGAAGGTCCCGCCATGAGCAACGCCAGCCTCCTGCAAACAGGAGCCAGCGTGTCCACCAGGCAGCCTCACCCCTGCCCGAGGGAGCTGGCCCTCCGTTCCCAGGCCTGTCCGGACCCCCACAGCAGATGCACCCTGACTGGCCAGCCCTGCAGGGAGGCTCCGGGTGTGCAGGGGAGCGCCCGCCTCTCCACCACAGCCTCCCGACACATCCCAGCACAGATCTCCGAAACGCAGCTGGAAACTGCTGGACCTTCCCATTCTCACAGAAGTTCTAATGGTTTTAGATTCTTTACAAAGCTCCAATTAAAATCTTAGGATAGTTTGCTATTTTTTTCCAGATCTTTCCAGGAATTCTCCACAAACAGATCCCTAGACGCAGAGTAAGAGAACGAGTATACATTTCTGAATGCACTATTAGATCATTTTCAAACTTACTAAGGGTTGCCCACACGTGTGGGCTACGAGTGACCCTGGGCAGAACTGGCACGTGTGGAAGGTACTTGCAGGGGGTGGTTCCAGCCCTCATCTGCACCTGCCATGTCACAGCTCCTGCAGGGCTGCGCTGAGCCCCAGGTACTGACCCGGGGACTGTCCCCCTCAGCCTGTCGGCTGCTCACCCAGACCCCCTCGGCTCATTCAGCCCGTCAGACTCTCAGACACCCCCGGCTCCCGGCTCTGGGCCTGGCGCAAAAAGCTCACAGACCTCTGGCTGGGCCCTGCCCCTCCCTGGCCGTGTGAGCTCTGAAAATCCAGCTCGATGAGCGCAGATGGGAATGAGACCCCCTCCATCTCCTCAGCGGGCTCCGGACACAGGCCCTGGGTAAGACCTCTCCCAGGGCACATCACAGGCCCCGTATGCCCGCTGGGAGAGGGCTCTGTCCCCATCCACCCTCCCCACCTGGGCATCTCTGCACTCGGCAATGGCCAGTGCCCGGCAGACCCCTGGGCATAGTGGGGATGGGGAGGGGCAGGGATACACGGGGCCCGCCTGCGCCTCACCTGGTTGCACACGGGCTTGTACTTGAGCCCCGGCTTGCTGAGGATCATCTCCAGCTGTTTGCGGTTGAAGTTGGACACGCCGATGGACCTGGTAAGCCCGGCGTCTTTGCAGCTCTCCAGGGCCTGGAGACGGTGCACAGGAAGCCCTGTTGTCTACGTGTGCCCCATGACAGGGTCCCCCAAGACTGTGTCCCCAAGATTCCTCTTTCCACAGGCGGATCCCTGCCGTCGGGACTGCGTCCCTGCCCGCAGCCCAGCCATGTCCGTGCATGGGGCCTGTCCCTGGTTTAGAGGGCTCTCAGGGGTGCTCTGGGCTCACACAGGGCCAGGACATAGCCCAGGCTCCTCTGTGCCAGGCTGTCCTTGGCCCTCGGGCCTTCTCCCTGCCCTGTGGAGGTTACGTACCAATGGGCACCAGCATCAGCCCTAGAGACTGGCCTCTGGCAGGGGGCACGTGTCTGTCCGCGGGAGCAGAGAAAGTTTGAGACGGGCACTCGGGAGGATTCACCCCAAACCAGCCCCCTTCCTGGGGCTCCATTCCCTGACCCTCTTCAGTAATCTGGGGTCCCCTGGGTGAAAGCCCCCATCCCCCTGAGCGTCTGACCCCTTGTTTGGCACAAGTCCCCACTAAACTGGAGGCCAAAGACCCAACAGAGGCACCCAACATCTGGATAGGATAAAACTGTAGAGGTCACCCCAGCACTGTGTCACGAAGAGACACCCCTGCCCTGGGCTCTGGGACTTGGGCCCTGAACCCTCACTCCATTGGTGACTGCTCTGGTTTTGGGTGTCCCTCGGCTGTGAGGCTGCACTCACCTCCCATGTCTGACACAGATCCACAGTGTCCAGGATCATCTTCCCACTGGCATCCTGGGGCAGGAGGTCCTCCCCTGGCTACAGGACAGAGAGAGGACAAGGGAGACATCTCACTCATAGCACCTTCGCCATTCAAATATGTACAGAGAGTGTGTGAGTGTGTGTATGTTTTTGAGTGAGTATGTGTGTATTTAAGTATGTGTGAGTGTGTGTTTGAGTGTGTGTGAATGTGTATGTGTGTTTGTGTGAGTGTGTGTGAGTGTGTATGTGTCTGAGTGAGTGTGTGTTTTTGTGTGTGCGTGTTTGTGTGTGAGTGTGTATTGTGTTAGTGTGTGAGTTTGTGAGTGTATATGTGTGTGAGTGTGTGTTAGCGTGTATGTGTTTGAGTGTGTGTGAGTGTGTATGTGTGTGAATGTGTATGTGTGTGATGTGTATGTGTGTTTGAGTGTGTCAGTGTATGTCAGTGTGTGAGTGTATGAGTGTGTGTCTGTGTGTGTGTGTGTGTGTGTGTGAGAGAGAGAGAGAGAGAGAGAGAGAGAGAGAGAGAGAGAGAGAGAGATCCCTGATTTCAATTCTCTGAGTCTTGCATCTGGAATGAAATCAAGGTTAGGGATGGAGCAATAGTACGGGTGGAAGGCATTTGCCTTACATGCGTCTAATCCATGTTCAGTCCCTGGCATCCCATATAGTCCCCTGAGCACCACCAGGAGTAGTTCCTGAGTGCAGGGCCAGAAGTGACCCCTGAGCATCACCGGTGTGCCCACGAGAAACAAACCAAATTACAGGTAGAAAGGTGTTTCAAGGGGAGCAGAAGTGGCCATCACCCATATCATCTCCTGAGGCTCCTCCCCCGCCAGCAGCAGCCCGTGCCGCCAGAGCAGGGCGAAGTGTCTCCTCACGAAGCGGGCTACCTGCAGGGCGATGGGCATGTGAATGAGGCAAAGGTCCACGTAGTCCAGTCTTAGCTTCTTCAGGGATCGGTCCAGGCACTGACGAACCAATTCTGGTCGAAAGAAGGTTGCCCAGACCTGCAGGGTCCAGAGAACTATCAGTAGCTTCTAGTTTTACGCGTCTGGGGCACAGATCCGACCCAGACCTTGCAAGCATGAATAAGAGGGGCCTGAGAGACCAAGGGGCTGAAGCTGTCCGTGCGGGACCCCTGGGTCCCTGAGCATGAAGCAGGAGTTTTCAGAGTGGGGGCACTCCCAGTGAGACCCTAATATGGCTCCGTCCATGGGGACAGACAGACGGACGTCTCAGAGCCTGCCCCTCGCCAATGACACCATCAGGGGCAGCGCCCAGACGGGTCCTTCCCTCTCCAAAGGCCTCAACCACCCAAGAGGAAACAGACACTCTCGCCCAGACTTATGGGGGCACCCTCCGGGGTAGCAAGGCCGTGACCACAGACCTGAGCCCGCGTACCTTGGTGGTGTAGAACAAGTCCTCCCGCCTCACGGTGCCGTCAGCCATCTTCGCGCGCATCGCCTCCCCCACCTCCGCCTCGTTTTCATACAAATAGGCAGCATCGATGTGCCGGAAGCCAACATCAATGGCCACTTGGGTGGCCTCACAGACTTTGCTCTTTGGAACCTTCAAAAAGCAAGTGAGGAGGACAGTCGGCCTCCCTGCTCAGAGGGAGCATTTCCCCCAGCTCCTCTCAGGGAACGCCTGAGGGCCCCATGTCATCTCCTCCCTGAGGCCCTCCAGCCTCTGCAGCTCCTCCTCCCTGCCCTCACACTCCCCTTCTCCTCATTAGGGGTGACCCTGAGCCCGGGGAGGGAGCTGGTGCCAGGGGCAGCCAGAGTCTCCACCTCCTCAAAGACCAGCACAGGCCCATGGGGTCCCCTCAAACTCCCCCCTCTCACAGGAGAACTGCAGCTGCCGCCCCCCGGATTCCCTCTGAGGGATGGTGACGGCCTCCTGGTTGCTTGGACCCCAGAGAGCCAAGGGGTCCCGCTGCTTCTGCCCCGGAAACACCAGGCGCTTCTGTTGTGAGACCGGCCTCAGCCCTGAGGAGACCCGTCCCACACGCTGGTTTCCCCACCAGGGGCTGTGCGGTCCCTGGGTGCCGGGGTCCCTGAGGAAGAGGAATAGAACAGAGGTGCAGGACTTGGAGACCTTGGGCTTATGCAGGACCTGTAGCAGAAGCCTCACGTTTCACCGAGACCGTCGTCTCTCCCACAGGCACAAGCCTCCTCTGAGCTCAATTCCTGACTCCAAGGACAGTCTGCACCAGGCCCCAGGGGTAACCTTCCCTGCCCAGGGTCCAGCCTCTCAGCCCTGCAGGACCATCAGCACTCAAGACAGAGGCAGCCCCAGCAGAGAAAGCAGAGCGGGCGACAACAGGCTCCTTCCCGGGGGCCTGCACAGCCAGTGAACTTTGCCTGCAAATTCTGTGGTTAAAATTCCTGCTGTATAGAGGGTGAGGGACGGACATTCGGACTCTGAACTGTGTGACCGCACCTGAGTGGTGAAGCCTGGAAAAACACTCAGGTCGTGAGTCCCGAGCTCCTTTCAGACACCCCAGCTCGGAGGTGCTGTGCGGGTGTGCTGCTGACCACAGTGGTTTCCGGACTCTGCCTCCGGGACATGATCTGCCCAGGCCCCCCAGAGCTCCCAGAGGGGGTTCAAGGCCCTCAGGGGGAATTCCAGCCTAGCCCCTAGTGCCCAAGCTCCAAGGTGCCCTTTGGAGTGCGCAGCCTGGGCCTGTGCAGCCTCTCAGGGGACAGCAGCTCCCAGCTGGGACTCTCCTGCAGCTCCTTCCAAACCCCAACTGCAGCTGCCAGGCAGCACCAAGATTCTTTTTGCCCCGTCTGAAGCTCAGATGTGACCCTAGAGGAAGGACTTGGCACCGAGCTGCAGACGGGCTGTGTGATCCCTGTGGTGAGAGCTGCCCATGCACGTGAAGGGAGCAAAATAGTGTCGTCATGGCAAGACATAAGATTCCAGAAGAGAATCCCTTGACCCAATGCCCTGGTCTCTCCCCGGGTCGGTTATATGCATTGACAGGGACCCAGGTCTCCACACAACTGAGAAGTGACTCTGGTGAGTCATTTTCCACCAACAGCACCTCAGGGCACCCCATATGCAAGAGAGCTACCCCGGCCAGCCGCACGCCACACCTCAGAGCTGGGGCCGACCTAACCCCAGATACTTACATCCGGAGTGGCGTAAGTGCCAAAGCCCAGCATCGGCATGTGGTGCCCATCACTCAGCTTCACGCTCCAACTGCCCTTGAGGTCCATCTCCACGCACAGAGCAGTTGGAAGGGTCCTTCCACTGGTCCAGCCAGAGCCAGGAGTGCTGTGACAGCGCGTCTTGGAGTTCTTTCACTTCGGCACAGATAGGCGGGCCAGGGCACGCTGCCAAGCATTCCAAAGTGAAACTGGGCCAGGCGCTGCTGTTTCTGGGCGTCCCCTGTGTCCACAGAAAGCTGCAGGGGCCTCTCACCCCCATGGCCCAACACCCTGTGAAGGGGCCAGGCCCTGTGTGGCCCCTGGTGGCAGCCAACTGCATGAGCATTTCTAGGTGCTCCCGCCTCCTCGTGGGGAGCAACTGGGCCCGGGACCCTCTGGGTACTCTTGGCCTCAAGGACAAGCTCTGCCCCCACCAGGTGCACCTCACGGCCTCTGCAGATCAGGTGGGTCCCCTCCTGTAGCCAGCACAGTGTCCGCACACGTCCCCCACAGCAGAGAGGGATCAGTCCAATCCAAACGACCCGCCACATAGGACCCTCCTACACTGGGGCCCTCACACACTGGGACCCTCTACACGGGACCCTCCTACACTGGGACCCTCCTACACCAGGACCCTCCTACACTGGGACCCTCCTACACCAGGACCCTCCTACACATGGGACCCTCCCAGACCAGAATCATCCTCCACACGGGACCCTCCTACACCAGGATCCTCCTCCACAAGGGACCCTGCTACACCGGGACCATCCTACACACGGACCCTACTACACCAGAACCATCCTACACTAGGACACTCCTACACCTGGAACCTCCTACACCGGGATCCTCCACATGGGACCCTCCTACACAAGGACTCTCCTACACACAGGACCCTCCTTCACCAGAGCCCTCTTACACATGACACCCTCTTACACCAGGACCCTCCTACAGTGGGAGCCTCCTTAACCAAGACTCTACTACACCTGGACCCTCCACAAGGGACCCTCCTACACCAGGACCCTCATACACTAGGACCCTCCTACACACGAGACCCTCTTACGCCGGGACCCTCCTACACCGGGACCCTCAACAAGGGACCCTCCACACCAGGACCCTCCTACAGACGGGATCCTCTAACACCAGAACCATCCTACACTGGGACCCTCCTACACAAGGACCCTCCTACACATGGAACTCTTCTTCACCAGAACCCTTCTACACACGGGACCCTCCTACAGCAGAACCCTCCTACACTGGGACCCTCCTAAACCCAGACCCTCCTACAGCAGAACCCTCCTACACAGGGACCCTCCTAAACCCGGACCCTCCTACAGCAGAACCCTCCACAAGGGACCCTCCTAAACCAGGGCCCTCTTCACTGGGACCCTCCTACACACGGGACCCTCCTACACCAGAACCCTCCTACACTGTAGGACCCTCCATAAGGGACTCTACTACACCAGGACCTTCCTACACAGGGACCCTCAACACGGGTCTCTCCTATACCAGGACCCTCCTACAGACAGGACCCTCTTACACCAGAACCATCCTACACTGGGACCCTCCTACACCAAGAACCTCCCACACCGGGACCCTCCACACAGGACTCTTCTACACCAGGACCCTCCTACAGGGACCCTCCTACACCAGAACCCTCCTACACGGGATCTCCTACACCAGGACCCTCTTACACCAAGACCTTCCACATGGAACCCTCCTACACCAGGACCCTCCTACACTGAAACCCTCCTACACCAGAACCTTCCTACACGGGATCCTCCTACACCAGGACCCTCTTACACCAGGACGCTCCACACGGGACCCTCCTACACCAGGACCCTCCTACACACGGGACTCTCCTACACCAGGACTCTCATACACTGGAACCCTCCTACACCATGACACTCCTACATAGGGGACCCTCTTACACCAGAACCCTTTTACACTGAGACCCTCCTGCACCAGGACCCTCCTACACTGGGACCCTCCACAAGGGACCCTCCTACACTGGGACCCTCCTTCACCGGGACCCTCCTACACCAGGACCCTCCTACACTGGGACCCTCCTTCACCGGGACCCTCCTACACCGGGACTTTCCATACGGGACCCTCCTACACCAGGACCCTCCTAAACCAGGACCCTCCACACTAGCATTTCCCTAGTAATAAGTGTTGGTGAGTATTTTTTCATATGCCTACTAGCCATTCTAGCCATTCTCATGTCTTCTTGGGTGAAATGTCTTTATCTTTTCTCCCCATTTTTGGATAAGGTTATTAGATTTTTATATTGTTGAGTTTTGTATGTGTTTTATAAGCATTGGATATTAATCATTTATCTGACATATATTGTGCAAATATTTTCTTCCTTTTTATTTTAGTTTTTATCATGCAAATTGAATCAAAAAGGTGTATGCACACCCGTGTTCATCGCAGCACTGAGTACAATAGCCAAGCTAAGGAAACAATCCAAAGGCCCAACTACAGATGAATGGATCAAAAATGGGTGGTGCATTTATACAACAAAAGACTATGCAACACTAAGAAAGAATAAAATCACACAATTCACCTCTCTGGGTAGAATTAGAGAGTATCACGCTAAAGGGAAGTTAGTCACAAGGAAAGGTATGGACAGACGATCTCTCTCATCAGGGAGGTACAAGGATACATAGTTAAGGTGAAACAATAGCCAAAAGCAACAGGACTGGAGAGTTTGTCGCACAGAACTGAGTCTTGGGTGGGCCTGGAAGGGTCCGGGGGCTGGAAGGGACTGTGGGGGACCCTGCTGGGAGGCTGATGGCTCTCCGGGATGGAGTTGGGGTCAAACTGCGCATGTATAAAACGAATAGTGTTGTAAAGCACAGAATCTCACTCAAATAAATGTCTTAAATTTAGGGTTTATTTTAATTGACCATTTAGCATAAATATCATGATCAATGATTAATCTCTAGTAAGTAAAATCTAATTTCACTGTGTCACTGTATCACTCTCATCCCTTTGTTCACCGATTTGCTCGAGTAGGCACCAGTAACCTTTTCCATTCATCCGAGCCCTGAGATTTTAGCAGCTTCTCCTTATTCATCTTTCCCAACTGTTGGAGGCTCTTTCAGGGTCAGGGGAATGAGACATGTTATTGTTACTGTATTTGGCATATCAAATATGCCATGGGTAGCTTGCAAGGCTCTTCCGTGGGAAAGCAAACTAATTTAATAAAATAAAATTTTGTTATTTGTTAAATTTATAATTTACTAAAATAGACTGATTCAGAGTTACAAGCACTAAGCCCAGAGCAAACATATTACATTTTTCACCTGTGCTTACTAGTCAAAAAATAGCTCATGGTATCTCTTAAAAGATTGGTCAGCAAGAAAAGTGGCTTGGGATAGCTCACTTTCTTATGTCTAATGATGCTTTCATGGACGATCTAAATGTAAGCACTAAGAACCTGAAAATAAATAGATGTAGATGACATAAACATTTGCAAATTATTTTTTCCATAACTTTGCTTTCTGCTATGTGTAGGTAAATATTTCATGTGACTTCAAAATTTAAGTTTTGTTAAGTTCAAGGACAAGTTAGTCAAATTCATTAACTATCTAATTTTCCAACAAGATTGATGTTGAGGCATTAACTATCTATGCATACCTAACATGCATTTAACTTCTTCTAACTCCTCATTATATAGAAAACAAAAGATACTTAAGGCTATATATGAATATGTTTTGTGCCATATTGAATGACAAGCAATGACATAATTTCAGAAATTTGAAGATTTATTTCTAAGTCTACCAGACCTTAGAATGATAGCATAACTTGAGGCCCATGATTGATTAATTCTTAGTTTTCACTAGAAATAAGATTTTGGGATGGGGGGATATTCTAATGAATGCATATAATCAGAATAAGACTAGTGTTGGGGGCCGAAACCTTGGAAAAGAGAACTTGGCCATTCCCTAAACAAAGATTAGCCACCAGGATATTATGAAAATATATGTGTCACAAGATAATAGCTGAACTGTTACAGAGACAGACATCCTGTGCTGAGGACAAAAAAGCACAGACAAATCATGCTCCGGCCCGTCATGTCCCCTTATGCAAATACCCCTCGTGACCCCCTCCGGACCACTGTTCCGGCCTGCCCTACAGCCTATATATTTTGTGCTTCTGCCTTCAATAAATGAGACCTTGACAACAGTTCCTTGCTTGGTCTCCCTCTTCTTTCTCGCCCTTGCTATTTCAGGTAGCGCCTCTTCAGACCCTGGAATAACTTGGTCCCGCGGGACGGGACAAGTGGCGCCCAGAACAGGGACCTGAAGCACGGCCAACTACCGGACGGTGCCAGCAACGGATTGGAGGCCCCCGAAGGATCAGTGCTGCCCGAGTGATCTTCAGAGGCGGGGACATAAAAGGTATACCTATTTTCATATGCCGTCCCATTCAGCATGGGCCATTCATTATTTAAGGAACAGAGCTTTATTAAGGAGTTCAAAAATTCATTCAGGGGCTGGAGCGATAGCACAGCGGGTAGGGCGTTTGCCTTGCACGCGGCCGACCCGGGTTCAAATCCCAGCATCCCATATGGTCCCCTGAGCATGGCCAGTGGTAATTCCTGAGTGCAGAGCCAGGAGTAACCCCTGTGCATCGCCAGGTGTGACCCAAAAAGCAAAAAAAAAAAAAAAATTCATTCAGGGAAAGAGGAGTACGGGTTAAAAAGAAGGATCTGGTAAATTTTTTTAGTTATATTGATGCTTGTTAATATAAGGACGAGACGGTCACTGGCGGAAAGGCTTGAATTCCCTTGTCTTGTGTGTGTGTGTGTGTGTGTGTGTGTGTGTGTGTGTGTATGAGTGATTGTGCAGTCTTGGACGTCCTCGTCCTTGTACTGAGTCTGTGGCTCCACGACTTGGCATCCTTAAGATTCCTTTAAGGTTACGGAGTCCGATTGGGCTGTCTGCGATTCCACGAGGAACATATGGTCTAGGGTGGTGCTGGTTTAGACACTGGCCTCAAGTCACCTCTCAGGCTGATCCACTATGGCTAAGTTCCTCACCGGCCAGACATGCATCTGAGTGGTTTGTTATGAGTGTCCCTGTCCCCCCACCCCGCCCCTTCTTGTTCATTTCCGTTGAGTTAGAGAAACAGCCTACCAGTGACCCTTGCCTTTCTGTGTTCTCATTTCTGTCGAGTTGGCAGAAACAGCCTCCCAGTGAAGACAGTCACTGGTGGAAGGTTGAATCCCTTTGACCTGTGTTTTCATTTCTGTGTCCCCAAATCTGATAAGAAGATACTAGTTCCCCGCCTCAGAACTAGTCTTGACCAAGAAAGAAAAATGCTAGCATCTGACCACCTTAGGTTTCAACAATTTTGAAGAGGTTTTGCCGGCTTATATCAACAAAAGCGCTTTCTTGACCCATTTTTGATAAGCAGGAGACTGGCTGATCAGGCAGGGAAACGGGGAGCAATGTTCCCAATCGGCCAACAGGGCTTAACTTTGCCCTGGGGACTGCTCCTTCCTATCTCAGTCTGTCAGCTTTCTCCCTGCCGTTTCTGAAGGGTCAGATCGAGAGATCAACTACAGACGTGTGCACATGTATGTGTGGTGTTTTTAGTGAACTAATTTTTAGTGAACTTATTGTCTGTCTGTCTGTCTGTCTGTGGAACACTCGAGTGTTAGAGCTAGTTTGAAGTCAGTAATTCTTAGACCTGGGCAAACAAAATCAAAGGAGATCAGAGTGATATGAAGCCTAGCAATTTAAAAGATCTAGGTATCTTTGGAACTTATTAGATAGGTTTAAACAAAGATTTCTAATTAGAATGTGGTGCCTACAACAAAATTGAAAGTTTTAATCTAAATTTCTTATTGGAAGAACATTAATAGTTATTAACAGTTGAAATTCTTTTGAATTCCAGTATCTGTACTATCTAGAAAAAGCTACAGAACTAGAACCAGAAAACTAAAAAGTGAAATAAGAATTCAGAAAGTGCAAGGCTTTATCTTACAAGCCTCAGCCAATTTTAATGAGGAATTTAGTATTATACCAATGTATATATTTGTATCTGCACTGGATTAGAATTATTTGACCTAGAGAATCTTGTGAGTTGAAATAATTGTGATCTATGAAAGCAGGTTCAAAGAGTAATGCTTCAGTTTAAAATATTATTTTCTAGAGTTGCAAAATTGGTTGAAAAACTTATTGTACCTGTGTTTTATTTGATCTCCAAGACTTCTGGTAACTAAGATTTTTAAAACTACTTAGCTTAGGGTCATAAGGGGTTAATCTCAGATGTCAGCTTGGGAGTTTTTAAAGATTTTCCCTGGATCCACCCACCCCCCAGCATTTCCAGCTCAGCAAGCTCTGCCTCAGTCAGACTGGATATGCAGACCCTCCCTAACCTCAACAGTGAATTCTAATCACACTTTTGCCCAGCAGATAATACTTCCTAATTTAGTTTCTTAACTCTTCCAGGTATCTGGTTCTTGCAACTTTGTATATGAGAAAGGGCTTGGGACACAACTGATCCTTATATTTGCATTAAAATCTGACGAACACACAAAAAAGAAATGGTGGGAAACCTCCTTGTAGGAGGAAAAGTCTCTGCTTATATTTTAACAGATGACAGACCTACTAATACATTCTGGATCCTGCTACGGCCTCATCTGGAGTAAAATTCATCCTCCTGGCTCAATCTCCAGACCACCTGAGACTCCAACCCTCCAAACTTCAGCCCAGAGCAGATCTCAGCTGGAAGTCACAAGAAAATCTGAAGAAGACTCAGCAAAACAGAACCCGCATGGGGAAGCACAGGCTGAATTGGCCTGAGGACTTAGTCTGGGATTTATGGTACCAACCTAATCCTGAACCTCAGAGAATTTTGTACACTAGTATAGAATCCTTACTGTTTCATTGTAATCTATGAGTGTTTTAATCCTTAAAAAGTGTTCCTAGAAATCAGAATTCTAAAGATGTCTCCAGGTTAATATATGTTGTAAGAACTTTAGTTGTGAGTATCTTTAAAACTTTTTGAAAATCTATAAGAACTGATATAATGTTTGTGACTGCAGAGTAGTTTTGCCATGTTAAATAAGATGATTGTCAACTTGTGTCCAAACTTGTGAGATCATGTTGTATCAATTTCAGTGAGTTTAAACTTGTGGGATGACTATAGATGTATGTCTTAAGTCAGAAAGATAATGTATGGAGATATCATCAGTGAAAAGTAGAAAAGCAAAGTGTAGCTGGTTTGGAAATGGAAAAGTTACAGGATGTAATGGATGTAAAGGAAGTTTGAGGTTGTGTTTTGAGGAAAAGAAACTAATCAATCTATATTGTTGTAAAACTCTTTAAATATATCTGCAGAATTGCTCTAGTATCCAAACTCCTGTTACAATGCTCTTAGATCATGGAAAAATCAATGTTTTCAACATGGAACTATATAAATTTTATGTGATGGTCACTGTGCTTCCCTGGATCCTATACTATGAAGGAGACTCTATCCCCACAGGTAACCCATCATCCCATTCAAAAGAGGAAGGTGATATCCACTCTAACCATAGCCATGCTGTTTGGAATTGGACTGGCAGCTGTTTGGAACTGGAATCAATTCGCTCGAAACTCAGTGGAGTGGATTCTCATCCCTTCGAACAGCTACTGATGAGGACCTGGAGAGGATCGAAACCTCCATCAGTCATCTCGAGACATCCCCCAGTTCCTGTCTGAAGTGGTGTTGCAGAACAGGAGAGGACTGGACTAATTATTGCTACAAAAGAGGGCAAACTCTGTGTAGCCCTTAAAGAGGAATGCTGTTTTTATGCAGACAAAACAGGTCTAGTACAGGATAGCATTAATAAGGTCAAAAGGAGCCTGGAAGAAAGGAAAAGGGCTAGAGAAAAACAGGAGTCATGGTATCAATATTGGTTTTCCACTTCACCCTGGCTGTCCACGTTACTGCCCAGCCTTTTGGGACCTCTCGTGGGTCTCCTGCTACTACTGTCCTCCAGCCCCTGGGCCTTTACTCGCTTAACCTCTTTTATTAAGTCTCAGATTGACTCGGTTACCAGAAGCACGGTTGCTGTTCATTATCATCGCCTTGGACCAATTCCGCCTCCTGAAGAGGGAGTTCCCAACCAAGTCCCAGAGACCGACCGGCTCAACTTCTCCCCATTAGCTGAGAGATTAAGGTCCCCTTGGTACCATAGACTCTGGGCTCATTTCCCAGGAACACGGCACCCTGACATCCCCTCTCCCACTCTGGGTCAGCTGTGAGGTTAGCCTATGACGGGATATTGTGTAACACCAGACCTGAGTTGGAGCAGCAAGAGGTCTCCATGATGGGAGTAGTGTGAGGCCTTACCTCTTGGGTCCCCATCACATTCTCAGTAAGCGCTTACTCTGTGCAACCTCCCCTTAGCTTCACCTAGGGGGCGGCTGGCAGGAAAGTAACCAAGCGCCACATATGGAAGCACAGTGATGGCAAGAGTAAGAATCCCCTCACATAGCCTAAGACAGAGCCCTTGCCCCCTTGGGTCTGGAGGCACGTTACATAGCCTAAGACACGGCGCCTCACCAACCCATGCGGCTCTCAGTAGCCCTCAATTTTTCATATATAAAAACACAGGGGGAGATGTTGGGGGCCGAAACCTTGGAAAAGAGAACTTGGCCGTTCCCTAAACAAAGATTAACCACCAGGATATTATGAAAATATATGTGTCACAAGATAATAGCTGAACTGTTACAGAGACAGACATCCTGTGCTGAGGACAAAAAAGCACAGACAAATCATGCTCCGGCCCGTCATGTCCCCTTATGCAAATACCCCTCGTGACCCCCTCCGGACCACTGTTCCGGCCTGCCCTACAGCCTATATATTTTGTGCTTCTGCCTTCAATAAACGAGACCTTGACAACAGTTCCTTTCTTGGTCTCCCTCTTCTTTCTCGCCCTTGCTATTTCAGGTAGCGCCTCTTCAGACCCTGGAATAACTTGGTCCATCGGGACGGGACAGACTAGAACCATACTCCTATGCAAGATGAGGAGATTAGCCTTCTGTAAGAGAAGATGTGAGGTATAGAGATGGATTTGCTGAGGGAAAGAGTCTCTATAAAAAAACTGGTTATCAATCATGGGGGGAAAATATAAGAGAAAATCTAAATGAAACAAAGAAGTTTTAAAAGAATTTTGTAAATGAAACTTGAGATAGAAATATTATATCTCAAGCTGAGTGAGATTTAATAAAATCTTTGTAGGCATTTTAATATCAATACTGTATTTATATAAAGCTAAATCTTCATTGCATTTCATAGGCCAAAAACATCAATTCTCTTAGAAATTGTAAATAGAATCTTCTAGGATTCCTATCTGACTCTGAAATATTTTTATCATTTGGTAATCTACCTAGAAAAACTGTGTGTTTTCAAAATAACTTCGTGTGTTTTCTGTCCTCATTAGATTATTGGAAAATAAAGTCTTCTGTTAAAAAATATTGTGAAAGAATTTCACTAACAGCTAACTTTCTGTGTTAGTCAGCAGCTTTGATTTAACTTAAAAAACATGGTGTAAGATAGTGTCCCATGACTCTGCTAATAGTAGCCCATCCAGACCCGATTCAGGTTTTCTCCTTCCCCTGATTCAGTCATGAACAGATGTCAGCTCTCGGGGACTCACTCCTTACTCCGAGATAATCGAGCTGAGGACAACAGGTGCTCACTTTACACATCCTCAGCTGCATGGTGCAAGATCATGATGGCCCCCAAACCCTGCTGGGAGTGAGCAGGTGTGCCCCCCCAACAGAAAAATTATGAAACTACATGAAAGACTTGTTTATAATGAACTTTTACCTTTTCATGTGTGCAGTATCTGTTGTTATTTTGTCCATGACCTGATTTATTTATTTTTTTTCTTCAAGAATCTAGCTAAGAGTTTGCCAAAGGTGTTTATTCTTCAAATGTGCTTAGTTTCTTTGACCTTCTGTTTTGTTTTCTTTATTTCTATGTCATTGTTTTCTGTGCTATTTTATGATTTCCTTCCTTCTACATATTTTGTGGTTCTTGTTGATCTTTCTTTAGTTTTGCAAGTTGAGAGATTAGGTAATTTATTTGAGCTCGTTCTCATTTCTTTATGTAAGCCCATACTGGTATGAATTTCCCCCTTATCACTGCTTTTTCTGTGTCCCATAGGTTCTTAAAATATGTGTCTGCGTTCTAATTTATTCTGAGAAATAAATGTATCTTTTTAGATTTCTTGCTGAACCTGATGTTTACTTAAGAATGACATTTGGTTTCCCAGAATTGATGGTTTCCATCAATTTTTTTAAAAGATAACCTCTACCTGCCTGACACTGTGATCTGAAAACATACTTGATATGATTTCTGTTTTTATGATTTAATGGACATTCAAGCTGTTCCTGAGTATATGGTGTCTCCTAGAGAATACTCCATGTGTGCTGGAAAATAATATGGAATCAGTCTTGGGGAGGGGAGGAATAATCAGTCCTGTGCATGTCTATTAATCCCAGTTCTTACAATTCCTTATTTAGAGCTCTTTTTTCTTTATTGACGTCTGTCCATTCGGTTTATTTGTCCAATGCCCGAGCCTGCCAATACACTGTGTGCTGTTGTCAAAGATCTCCTGATATTTAATTAAAACAACTTTGCTGCCCCCTCATGGGGGCATATATGTTGACAAGAGGTAAATCCTTTTTTTTTTTTTTTCAATTTGTATTAGTGAATCACCATGGGGTACAGTTACAAACTTACGAACTTTCATGTTTGTATTTAGTTTACATCCCTCCACCAGTGTCCATTCTCCTCCACCAATGATCCCAGTATCCCTTCCACCACCCCCATCCCAACTCCCACCACCCCATCCTGCCTCTGCGCCTGGGCATTCTCTTTTCTTCTCTTTCCTGTTGGATGTTGTAGTTTGCAACAGAGGTATAGAGTGGCCATTATGTTCGATCTATAGTCTACTTTTGGTACGCAGCTTTCAACCCTAGTGGATCCTCCCAACATTCTCTACTAGGGGTTCCCTTCTCTGTCTCTGCTGCCTTTTCCCCCAGCATGTGAGGCCAGTTTCCAAGCTGTGGGGCAGACCTCCTGGTTCTTATCTCTACTACTCTTGGGTGTTAGTGTCCCATTCTGCTACTTTATAATCCACATATGAGTGGAATCTTTCTATGTCTGTCTGTTTCTTGCTGACTCATTTCACTCAACATGATACTTTCCATGTTGATCCACTTACATGCAAATTCTTTGGAAAAAGGAAATGGGAGGAATCAACCTCCCCAACTTCAAACTCTACTACAAAGCGGTAGTATTTAAAACAGCATGGTACTGGAACAAAGGCAGAGCTGCAGACCAATGGAACAGGGTTGAATATTCTGACACACCACTCCAATTATATGAACATCTAATCTTTGATAAGGAAGCAAGAAATGTGAAATGGAGCAAGGAAAGCCTCTTTAACAAATGGTGCTGGCATAACTGGACAACCACACGCAAAAGAATGGGCCTAGACCTCAACCTGACATCATGCACAAAAGTCAGTTCAAAATGGATTAAAGACCTCAACATCAGACCAGAATCCCTAAGGTACACTGATGACAAGGTCGGCAAAACCCTCCGCAACATTGAAGCCAATGGTACCTTTGAAGATGACACGCCACTGGCCAAGCAAGTGAAAACAGAGATAAACAAATAGGACTATCTTAAACTAAGAAGCTTCTGCACCTAAAAAGAAACAGTGACCAAAGTACAAAGACATCTACAGAATGGTAAAGGATATTTACCCGATCCCATCAGATAAGGGGTTGATATTAAGGATATACAAAGCACTGGTTGAACTCCACAAGAAAAAAACTGCCAACCCAATAAAAAATGGGGTGATCAAATGAACAGAAACTTTCCCCAAGAAGAAATCCGAATGGCTTAGAGGAATGAGAAAATGCTCTACATCACTAATCATCGGGGAGATACATATCAAAACAACAATGAGATATCATCTCACACCACAGAGACTGGCCCACACCCAAAAAAACAAAAGCAACCGGTGTTGGCGTGGTTGTGGGGAGAAAGGGACTTTCCTTCACTGCTGGTGGGAATGCCAACTGGTTTAGCCCTTTTGGAAAACAATATGGATGATTCTCAAAAAATTAGAAATTGAGATCCCATTTGACCCAGCAATACCACTCCTGGGAATATATCCCAGAGAGGCAAAAAAGTATAGTAGAAATTACATCTGCATTTGTATGTTCATTGCAGCACTGTTTACAAAAGCCAAATCTGGAAAAAACCAGAGTGCTCAAAAACAGATGACTGGTTAAAGAAACTTTGGTATATCTACACAATGGAATACTATGCAGCTGTTAGAAAAAATGAAGTCATGAAATATAAATGGATCAACATGGTAAATCCTTTTGATCTACTATCAAATCGTAACCAGTATGTAATGTCCATCCCCATCTCTGATTCTTTTCTTTAGCTTTAAGTCCATTTGTTCAGATACATAAAGGATATGAAGCATTTAAAAGGAGTGGTACTTATAAGCACATCCAAGGTACAATATGTCTTGGAAAATATCTTGATAAATACAAAAAAACAAAATGTTATAAATTAAGCAATAAACATACTTGACTATATAAAAATGAAAACTTCTGCATGACAAAATTTGCTATTAATAGCGTTCATAGGAAAAATCACACATTTAGAAAATGTAGATAAGGAAGCTGAAAGGGAGCCAGATTTTCAATTTTTTATTATAATACCATGATTTACCACGCTATTCATAACGCGCTTGCTTCAGGCATTACATGTTCCAACCTCACCATCAGCATGATCTTCACGTCACCAATGTTCTCAGATTCCCACCACCTCAGCCTGCCCCCTTGCAGGCACAAATAAATTTTCTTCATATTGTTTGTTACAAGCCAAAGGCCAATGGAGTTATCATATCTTAGATTAATGAGGATTGATTTGTGATAACAGTTCTCTCACGATAATGTTCTCAAAGTCATTGTTCGGAGATCTGCTGTGCTGGTTGGTGCTGCTTGTGCCTTGTGTGTGTTGTTCGGGCTCACTGACTTGGTGCTGCTCTGCACAACTGTCCATCAGATTTGCAGTGGTCCTCCTGGGCTGACCGTACTAGGGGATTTGGAGGCGTCGAGCAGCCGCATGTGTGACCGAAGGGTCCAGGAACTGTGCTTGGCAGTTCGATGAGGTTCAGCTGTAGAGTTGGGCTGTTTATATGTCAGAGGCTGTGGGGGCGGCTGTGCGCTGCTGTGTTCTTCGGGCCGAAAGGGAAACTGCCCCACTCATTCCAGGAAGGACCCAGAGTTCTCACCCCAAACCAGTCTCCCGGGGAAAATTGGGCTGTATCTGTTCCTTTGGAGGTGTGGCCTGGGCCGTTTCTCTGCCGGCAAAATGGCAGTTTTGGGCAGGGACTGCCGGGAGGCGATATTTTATTATCTAAGAGGGCTCTTTTGTTTTTTGTTTTAATTTTTATTATATCACCATGTGGAAAGTTACAAAGTTTTCAGGTTTATGTCTCAGTTATACAATATTCAAACACCATCCCTTCACCAGTGCCCATATTCCACCACCAAAATCCCCAGTATACCCCCCGCCCCGCCCCCCCTCAACTGTATAACTGATGAATTTCACTTTATTTTCTCTCTACCTTGATTACATTCCGTATTGCAAAACAAAACTCACTATTGTTGTTGGAGTTTCCCCCCAAGGAAGACAGCCCTACTAAGGAAGCATTTGATAATTGGTTTGTCATTAAAAGATTGTATGTTTTCAGTTTTTAGAAAAGGTCGTGTGGCCGCTAACGCTTGGATGTGTTCCTGTAGGGAGCCATTTTACAAGCCCGGCTCTTATCCTCTAGTCAAGCGGAGGCTTACTTGGGATTCCTGTAACAAGGTCACCACTGCTGACCTTACTGATCTAACCAGTTCGTCATTCCTCTCTCACTAGCCAACACCCATGCCTGATCTGCCCAACGCCCATGCCTGATCTGCATTTTACTACTGTTCCTATGGGGGTCCAAGCATGCATACCGCCCCCTCCCACCAAGAGGTATAAGTATTGTAACTGCTGTGAATAAACTCTCTCTCTCTCCTCCTCCTCCTTCTGGCTCTGCGTCTGTTCGTTCAGTTAAGTCCCCTCCTTAGCCCCACGAAGGGTCCTCCCTGCGGGACAGGATGATGCCCGCAGGGGGGATCCCACATGTTCCAGTCCCGCAACCCGGAGCCGTGTTAGTTGCTGCCCAGTGTCGCCGGGGCTCCATCTGGAGAAGGTGTACCAGCTGTACCTCCTCCGTCTGGATCCCTGGTGTTGTTGGCCTAGATTCCAGTCCGGAGCATTTCTCCGGCCGCGTTGCTCACCAGACTCGGCTCCTTTGTTTTTAATAAATATTTTTATAGCACCGTGCTTTGCAAAGTTCTTCATAGTTGAGTTTCAGACATACAATGTTGCGTCACTGATTCCACCATCAGTATCGACTTCCCTCCACCAATGCCCCCAGCTCCTTCCCATATGCCCCTGCCCTTCCCCTCCTGCCCTCTTGACAGGAACTTTTATAAGTTCTGTTCTTAAAGTTTGGGTCTCTTGACTTTAGCGTTGTTGACTGTGATTTGCCCATTTGGCGCTATCATTGTTTAACATCACCTTTGTCCCCGACTCCCCACTTGCTTCTCACCTATCTCTTCTCCCACTCCCCTCCACTCTAAGAGGTCTCTGAAAAGTGGACAAGAGGAGTGGGCGGCTAGCTCAGGTGGTGGAGCACAGCCCAGAGCTTATACCCTGCGCTGTAAGTCCCAAGGACTGGCAGGTGTGGCCCCTAGTTAGAAAAACGACAAGAAAAACATGTGTACAAAGAAATTTATAAGTCAACATTTGATGAGAGTAATGAAAAGATAGCAACCAGAGAAGAAATGGTCACAACCATATCAAGACATGCTTGGATTTACACATAAGGAAAAGCCACGGGCATTAAGTGACCCCAGCAAGCCACACGAGAGTGTCATACCCTGCTGCCGGCAGGAGCTTGGGGGAGAGAGGAAGCTCATGGCTACAGGCTGATGTGTGACAGAGAGTAACTTCCAGACAAGCTTCAACACACACAGCTGTACCAGGAACAAAAGCAAAGGTCCTATGGAGAGTCTCATGCTGAGTGAGAGGAGTTAGAAAGACAAGGACAGATATTGAATGATTGCAATCATTTGTGGAATATAAAATAACATAATATGATACTGTCACCCAAGGACAGTAAAGACAAGGGCCAGGAAGATTGCTCCATAGTTGGATGCCTGCCTCATGAGCTGGGGGAGAGGGCAACTGGGCTAAAGAAGGGATCACTAAGTCAATGATGGTTGGAGGAATCATTCGGGATGGGACATGTGTGCTGAAAGAAGATGAAGGACCAAACGTGACGACCATTTAGTACATGTATTGCAAACCGTAATGCCCAAAAGTGGAGAGAGAATTAATAGAAAGGTGCCTGCCACAGAGGTGAGGAGTGCGGTGGTGTGGTGATGGCAGGAGGGATACTGGGGACATTGGTGGTGGGAAAGCGGCACTGGTGGAGGGATGGGTGTTCGATCATTGCATGACTGAAAGGTGTTCGATCATTGCATGACTGAAACTCAAACATGAAAGCTTTGTAACTATACCACACAGTGATTCAATTTTAAAAATTTAAGCAAAGGTCCTGTACTGCACATTTTGCACAACACAGTTGAGGGAAAACTCAATGTCCTGGAAAAATCAGGGACATTTGACTATATATTATGTCTTAGACCTCTGGCTACCTAGACCATGTCCCTGGGGTCAGCACTGGGTGGAGTTCGAGGAGTAGAGTGTGAGTGAAGTTCAGTTCTGAGAAAAAGAAAGAAAGAAAGAAAGAAAGAAAGAAAGAAAGAAAGAAAGAAAGAAAGAAAGAAAGAAAGAAAGAAAGAAAGAAAGAGAGAGAGAGAAAGAAAGAGAGAGAGAAAGAAAGAAAGAAAGAAAGAAAGAAAGAAAGAAAGAAAGAAAGAAAGAAAGAAAGAAAGAAAGAAAGAGAGAGAGAAAGAGAGAAAGAGAGAAAGAGAGAAAGAGAGAGAGAGAGAAAGAAAGAAAGAAAGAAAGAAAGAAAGAAAGAAAGAAAGAAAGAAAGAAAGAAAGAAAGAAAGAAAGAAAGAAAGAAAGAAAGAAAGAAAGAAAGAAAGAAAGAAAGAGGGTGTCCGACATTTTATGGGTCCTTTGAGCAGGTATGAACTTTGTGGCGCTGGAAAAAAAAATGTGCTTTGAACTTGAAACAGCGGGACATCTGGGCAGTCTTGGGCCGGGGCCGGAGCTCGGGCTCCGGCCGAGATTCGACCCGGGTGGCCATGCCTTTGCACAGCCGTATGGATGGGGAACGAGCAGGAGCCAGAGCCAGCTATATGACTTGGGGTTCCAGCGAGTGCTTGCAACCATGTATCCAGACTGTGAACTAAGCTTTTGCTCCATGCTGCTCCAGGAAGGGAAATGATTCAATTTCCAACTTAAATCTCCCTGGACTTAATTACTAAAATACAGAAATTGTAAACCACGTGGCCGCTACCGCGGCCACGTGACTTTTTTATCTCTTTATTCTCATCAGTGGAAAACTAATTATCAAATATTTCCTTGTCAATAGAGCTGTATTCTTGGGGGATAAATTCCAACAAAAATAGTGAGTCTGTGTTGAAACTCCAACAACAATAGTGAGTTTTGTGTTGAAATATGGAATGTAATCAAGGTAAAGAGAAAAGGAAGTGAAATTTATCAGTTACGCGGGGGGGGTTGGGGGGTGAGGGGTGGGATGTATACTGGGTTTTTTGTTTTGTTTTGTTTTTGTTTTTATTGGTGCTGGAATATGGGCACTGGTGAAGGGACGGGTGTTTGAGCATTGTATAACTGAGACATAAGCCTGAGAACTTTGTAACTTTCCACATGGTGATTCAATAAAATAAATTTTAAAAAATTAAAAAAGAAGGAAAGAAAGAAAGAAAGAAAGAAAGAAAGAAAGAAAGAAAGAAAGAAAGAAAGAAAGAAAGAAAGAAAGAAAGAAAGAAAGAAAGAAAGAAAGAAAGAAAGAAAGAAAGAAAGAAAGAAAGAGAGAAGAAAGAAAGAAAGAAAGAAAGAAAGAAAGAAAGAAAGAAAGAAAGAAAGAAAGAAAGAAAGAAAGAAAGAAAGAAAGAAAGAAAGAAAGAAAGAGAGAGAGAGAGAGAGAGAAAGAAAGAAAGAAAGAAAGAAAGAAAGAAAGAAAGAAAGAAAGAAAGAAAGAAAGAAAGAAAGAAAGAAAGAAAGAAAGAAAAAAGAAAGAAAGAAAGAAAGAAAGAAAGAAAGAAAGAAAGAAAGAAAGAAAGAAAGAAAGAAAGAAAGAAAGAAAGAAAGAAAGAAAGAAAGAAAGAAAGAAGAAAGAGAGAGAGAGAAAGAAAGAAAGAAAGAAAGAAAGAAAGAAAGAAAGAAAGAAAGAAAGAAAGAAAGAAAGAAGAAAGAGAGAAAGAAAGAAAGAAAGAAAGAAGAAAGAGAGAAAGAAAGAAAGAAAGAAAGAGAAAGAAAGAAAGAAAGAAAGAAAGAAAGAAAGAAAGAAAGAAAGAAAGAAAGAAAGAAAGAAAGAAAGAGAGAGAGAGAAGGTGTGACCCAAAAAGCAAAAAAGAAAAACAGATTTTTATTACTGAATCACTGTGAGATAGACACTTACAAGGCTGTTCATGGTTGAGTCTCAGTCATACAGTGCTCAAACACCCGTAACTCCACCAGTGTACAATTTCCCAGCACCAGTGCTCCATATTCATTCCCATCACCCCTGAAACCCGAATTCTTCCTCAATGCTCCATGCAGGCAATTTTCTTCCTCTTCCTCTTCCTCTTCCTCCTCCTCTTCCTCTTCCTCTTTCTCTTCCACTTCCTCTTCTTCTTCTTCTTCTTCTTCTTCTTCTTCTTCTTCTTCTTCTTCTTCTTCTTCTTCTTCTTCTTCTTCTTCTTCTTCTTCTTCTTCTTCTTCTTCTCCTCCTCCTCCTCCTCCTCCTTCTCCTCCTTTTCTTCTCCTCCTCGTCCTGTTACTTCTCCTCCTCCTACTTCTTCTTCTTGTTCCTATTCTTCTACTTCTATTTTTCCTACTCTCTCTTCTCTTTCTCCTCCTCCTCTTGCTCCTTCTACTACTTCTTCTTCCTCTTCTTATTCTTCTGCAACACCTCCTCCTCCTCCTTCTCCTCCTACTTCTTCTTCTTCTTCTTCTTCTTCTTCTTCTTCTTCTTCTTCTTCTTCTTCTTCTTCTTCTTCTCCTTCTTCTCCTTCTCCTTCTCCTTCTACTTCTTCTTCTTCTTCTTCTTCTTCTTCTTCTTCTTCTTCTTCTCCTTCTTCTCCTTCTCCTTCTCCTTCTTCTACTTCTTCTTCTTCTTCTTCTTCTTCTTCTTCTTCTCCTTCTTCTTCTTCCTTCTTCTTCTTCTTCTCTTTCTCCTCCTTCTCCTCGTCCTGTTAGTCCTCCTCCTAGTACTTTTTTCTTTTTCCACTTCTTCTTTTACTCCTCATCCTATTTTTCCTACTCCTTCTCCTCTTTCTCCTCCTCCTCTCTCCTTCTACTACTTTTTCTTCCTCTTCTTCTTTTTCTCCAACACCTCCTCCTCCTTCACCTCCTTCTCCTACTTCTTTCTTCTTTCTCTTCTTTTTCTTCTTCTTTTCCTCTTCATCATCATCTTTTCTTCTTTTTCTTCTTCTTCTTCTAATTCTTCTTCTTCTCCTTCTTCTTCTTCTCCTCCTCCTCCATTTCCTACTCCTTCTCCTTTCCCTTCTCCTTCTCCTCTTCCTTTCCTTCTTCATCTTCTTTTTCTCCTTCTCCTTTTATTACTACTCCTCTCCTTCTTCTCATGGTTCTTGTCCTTCTCCGTCTTTCTTCCTCTCCGCCTTCTTCTCCTTCTTCTATCCTCCACTTCCTCCTTCTTCATCCTCTTCTTCTATTTCTTCTTTTCTTCATGTTTTTCTTCTCATTCACTGCTTCTTCTCCTCTTCCTCCTCTTCTTCTCCTCCTTCCTCTTCTTCATCATCATCTTCTTCTTCTTTTTCTTCTTCCTCTCCTTCTTCTTCCTCTTCTTTTTCTGCTGCTGCCGCTGCTTCTTTTCCAGCTCCTTTTCTTTCTCCTTCTCCTCCTCCTCCTTCTCCTTTTCCTCCTTCTCTTGTTCCTCTTCTTCTCCTCCTCCTTTCCTTCTCCTTCTCATCATTTTCCTCCTCTTTCCTCCTCCTCATCCTCCTCGATTTTATCCTTATTCCTCTTCTTCTTCCTCTTCGAGTCCTTCTCCTTCTCCTACTTCTTCTTCTCCTCCTTCTTTTTCTCCTGCTGCTTCTCCTACCCTTCTCCTCTCCTTCATCTTCTCCTCCTCTTCCTTCTTCTCCATCTTGTCCTATTTCTTTCTCTACTTCTTCCTCTTCTTCCTATTTTTCTTCTTCTTCTTCTTCTTCTTCTTCTTCTTCTTCTTCTCTTCCTTCTTCTTTTCTCCTTCTCCTTATCCTCCTCCTTTTCCTTCTACTTCTTCTCTAACTTCTCTTCGTCATGTTCCTCCTCCTTCTTCCTCTTCTTCTTTTACTTCTATTTCTTCCTATTCTTCTTCTTCGTCTCCTCCATTGCCTCCTCCTTCTTCTTCCCGTTTCCCTCCTCCTTCTTTCTTTTCCTTCTTTTCTTCTCCTTTTTTACTTTCTACTCCTCTTCTTCTTCTTTTCATTCTCCTTGTCCTTCTCCTTATCTCTCCCTCTACGCCTCCTTCTCCTTCTCTCTCCTCCGCCTCCTCTTCTTCCTCTTCTTTTTCTTCTTCTTGCCCGTCTTCTCGTCTTCAGTTTCCTTGTACTTCTTCCCTTTCTCCTCCTCCTCTATCTTCCTCTTCTCTTCTCCTTCTTTTTCTCCTACTCCTCTTCTTTTTCTTCTCATACTCCTTGTACTTCTCCTTTTCTTTCCCTCTCCTCCTCCTCCTCCTCCTCCTCCTCTTCTTCTTCTTCTTCTTCTTCTTCTTCTGCTTCTGCTTCTTCTTCATCTTCTACTCCTTTTCCTTCTTCTCTTTCTTCTTCTCCTGCTCCTTCTCCTACCCTTCTCCTTCCCCTTCTCCTCCTCTTCCTTCTTCCTTCTTCTCCTTCTTATCCACCTTATTCCTCTACTTATTCCTCTTCTTCCTATTCTTCTTTTTCTTCTTCTTCTTTCCTCCTTCCTTTCTCCTTCATATCCTCATCCTTTTCCTTCTCCTTCTCCTTTTCCTCCTTCTCTTCATCATGTTCCTCATTCTCCTCATCCTTCTTATTCTTCCTCTTCTTCTTTTTCTTATTCTCCTCCTTTTACCCCTTCTCCTTCCCCTTCTCTTTCTCCTTCCCCTTCTCCTCCTCCGTCTTCTTCCTTATTCTCCTTCTTCTTCCCCTTCTCCTCCTCTGTCTTCTTCTTCCTTCTTCTTCTTCTTCTTCTTCTTCTTCTTCTTCTTCTTCTTCTTCTTCTTCTTCTTCTTCTTCTTCTTCTTCTCCTTCTTCCTATTCTTCTCCTTCATCTCCTCCATTCCCTTCTCCTTCCCTTTTCTTCCTCCTTATTTTCATTCTTCTTCTCCTTCTCCTCCTTTTCTTTCTACTCCTCTTCTTCTTCTTCTCATCCTTCTTGTCCTTCTCCTTATGTCTCCTTCTACGCCTCCTTCTCCTTCTTCTTCTCTTCTCCTCCTCCTCTTCCTCTTCTTTTTCTTCTTCTTCCTCGTCTTCTCCTCAATTTCCTTCTTCTTCTTCCTTCCCTTTTCCTCCTCCTCCATCTTCTTCTCCCCTTCTCCTTCTCCTTTTCCTTCTACTCCTCTTCTTTTTCGTCTCATTTTCCTTGTCCTTTCTTTCTCTTTCCGTCTCCTTCTCTTTCTTATCTCCTCCTCCTCCTCCTTCTTCTCTTCTACTTCTCCTCGTCCTCTTCCTTCTTCTCCTCCTCCTTCTCTTTCTTCTTTTCCTTCTACTTCTCTTCTTCTCATTATATTGTCCTTCTCCTCTCTCTCCCTCTCCTCCTCCTCCTTCTCCTTCTTCTTCTCTACTTATTCTCTTCCTCCTCCTCCCTCTCCTCCTCCTCCCCTCTCCTCCTCCTCCTTCTTCTTCTTTTTCTTCTTCTTCCTCTTCTTCTTCTTCCTCTTCCTCTTCTTCTTCTTCTACTTCTCCTTGTCCTCTTCTTCTCCTGTTCCTTCTCTTTCTTCTTTTCCTTCTACTCCTCTTCTTCTCATTATATTGGCCTTCTCCTTCTCTCTCTCCCTCTCTTCCTCCTCTCCTTCTTATTCTCTACTTTTCTTCTTCTCTTCCTCCTCCCTCTCCTGCTCCTCTTCTTCTTCCTCTCCTCCTCCTCCCCTCTCCTTCTCCTCCTCCTCCTTCTCCTCCTCTACTTCTCCTTCTTCTTCTTCCTCTTCTTCTTCCTCTTCTTCTTCTTCCTCTTCTTCCTCTTCCTCCTCCTATTCTTCTTCTCTTCCTCCTCCTCCTCCTTCTTCTTCCTCTTCTTCTTCTTGCTCTTCTTCTTCCTCTTCTTCTTCTTCCTCCTCCTCTTCTTCTTCTTCTTTCTCTTCTTCTTCCTCTTCTTCTTCCTCCTCCTCCTCCTCTTCTTCTTCTTCCTCTTCTTCTTCTTGCTCTTCTTCTTCCTCTTCTTCTTCCTCTTCTTCTTCTTCCTCCTCCTCTTCTTCTTCTTCTTTCTCTTCTTCTTCCTCTTCTTCTTCCTCCTCCTCCTCTTCTTCTTCTTCCTCTTCTTCTTCCTCTTCTTCTTGCTCTTCTTCTTGCTCTTCTTCTTCTTGCTCTTCTTCTTCTTCTTCTTCTTCTTCTTCTTCTTCTTCTTCTTCTTCTTCTTCTCTCTCCTCCTCCTCCTCCTCCTCCTCCTCCTCCTCCTCCTCCTCCTTCTCCTCCTCCTCCTCCTCTTTCTCCCCCTTTGGGCATTGTAGCTTACAATACAGATAATTAAAGGTTATTGTGTATATCCCTTTACTTATGTTTTACACTCAGTTGTTTTTTCAGCGTGACATTTCCAACTATTTCTATTATCCTGTTCCCTCCTCTATCTTACCTAACCTCTTTCTCACACACACTTCTGGCTGAATCCAACCACTGACCAGTCCTCTTAGCTCTTATTTTACCCTTGCTTTCGACATTAGTCTTCTACTATTTTTTTCAATTTTTCAATTTTATTTTTATAAAAATTTTCACAGTGATTTATTACATTCAATATTCCAACACCGATTCCACCAATTATTACACCTTCCCACCACCATTATTTCCTATTTTCCTAACCACCACCCAAGCCTACCCCAACAGCATCTCTAAATAATTTATTTTGTATTTTGTTATGATTAATTCTCCAAAAATGATCAATAAAGATTTCCTTAAAAGAAAGTGGGGGGCTGGAGCGATAGTACAACAGTGAGGGCTTTTGCCTTGCACATGGCCGGCCCAGGTTCAATTCCCAGCCTCCCATATGGTCCTCTGATCACCGTCAGAAGTAACTCCTGTATGCATGAGCCAGGAGTAACCCCTGTGCAACTCCAGGTGTGGCCCACAAAGCAAAAAAAAGTGTGTGATAAAAAAAAAGAACAACCAGTGCTGGGGCAGATGTGGGAAGGAAGGGACTCGCTTTCATTATTGGTGGGAATACTGACTGGTCCAGCCCGTTTTGGAAAAAATATGAGCATTCCTTCAAAAACTAGAAATTGAGCTTCCATATGGCCCCACAATACTACTTCTGGGAATACATCCCGAGGATGCAAAAAAAGCACAGTAGAAATAACATCTGCACCTGTATGTTCATTGCAGCACTGTTAACAATAACCAGAATTTGGAAACAACCCAAGTGCCCGAGAACAGATGACTGGTTAAAGAAACTTTGGTACATCTACATAACGGAATATTTTGCATCCGTTAAGAAAGATGAAGTCATGAAATTTTCTTATAAGTTAACAGTCATGGAGAGTATCATGCTAAGTGAAATGAGTCAGAAAAAGAGAGACAGACATAGAATGACTGCACTTATTTGTGGAATATAGATTAACATAATATGAGACTGACACTCAAGGACCGTAGAGACAAAAGCCAGGAACAATTCTCCCTAGTTGAAAGCTGCCTCATGAGCTGGGGGAGAAGGCAGATGGAATAAAGAAGAGATCACTAAGTCAATGATGGTTGGAGGAACCGTTCGGGATGGGAAATGTGTGCTGAAAGTAGATAAAGGACCAAACATTATGGCCTCTCAGTGTCTGTATTGCAAACTATAATGTCCAAAAGTGGAGAGAGTATGGGAGAAATTGTCTTCCATAGAGGGAGGGGAAGGGGGAGGATGGCGGTGATGGGATACTGGGGACATTGATAGTGGAGAATGTGCATGGTGGAGGGATGGGTGTTAGATCATTGTATGACTGAAACTCAAAAATTAAAGCTTTGTAACTGTTTCTCACAGTGATTCAATTTAAAATAAATAAATAAATATTTGTTTTTTAAAAAAGAAAGTGTTTGAAGATGGTTGTATCTCATCCTGGAACCATTAAGCTCTTGTATAAGAGATTACTAACATGTTGCTACAGGCTAAGCCTATATGTTAATATTTTTTTAATCATGAGTGGTTGCCTTCTACTTTATACCCCATCAAATGTGGTGTGCTACTCCTGGTATATCAGTGATGTGGAGTATAAGATATTGCATGGCCAGGAAAGTGGCCAGGCACTCCAGGAATTCTAAAATTTTGAGGCAGTGATACCTCTGGGGTCAACTTTGTAAATGGATGGTGACTTTGGTGTCTGGAAATATCTCTGCAGCTGATCTCTATTGAGATTAGTTTATGATTCTCTGGATGATGACCAGTTAATGAGCTGATTCGGTGCCAGAGGCAGCTCATAGGCATGAATGCCAGGCTCCCGGAAGAACAAGGGGATAAGGGGAGGTCACCCAACTTCAACTCCATGGGAACCTTAGAGATTTCGGTCACAAAACCTGCATACCTGAGTTTTTCAACAGATTCATTCATGGATGAGGCTCATCCAAACCTGTGTAGTCTGGCCTTGAGCATGGCAGTGATTGGGTACTGGAGGTTTTCGGCTGCCGGGACTCTGCTTGGGGTGGAGGGACTCACCAGCCCCCACTCTGGTGCCCCAGATCTGTGATTCAGCCTAGCACGTGGTTTGGAGGTATCTATTCTATATACATTTTGATATCCCACAAATGAATGCTGTCATTCTATATCCATGTCTCTTCTGACTCATTTCATTCAGCATGATACTCTCCATGTCCACCCATTTACAGGCAAATTTCATGACTTCATTTTTCTAACAGCTGCACAGTATTCCATTGTGTAGATGTGCCACTGTTCTTTTACCCATTCGTCTGTTTTCGAGCATCCAGGTTGTTTCCAGACTCTGGCTATTGCGAATAGTATTGCAATGAACATAGGAGTGCAGATGGTGTTTCTACAGTCACACCAATTCTCTTTTTTTTTTTTATTGAATCACTGTTAGAACAGTTACAAAGATTTAAGGTTTAAGTCTCAGTCATACAATGATCAAACACCCATCCTTTCACCAGTGTACATGTTCCACCACCAAGAACCCCAGTATACCCCCCATCCCACCCCTCCCCCTGCCTGTGTGGCAGATGATTTTCACTTTACTCTCTCTCTACTTTGATTACATTCAATTTTTTGACAGAAGACCCACTATTATTATCTGGAATTTCCTCCCAACAATCAGACCTGCCGAAAAGGCATCATTAGATTATTTGTTTTCTATTACTGATAATGAAGAGCATTTGACATCATGCGACGGCAACAGCAGCCGCACGATTTTGAATTTCTGGTATTTTAGTAATTAAATCTCGAGGGATTTCTGCCAAAAGCTCTGGGTTCCAAGATTCATTTGTGTGCCTCTGGGATCACAGCCGTTCAGGAGCCAGTGGAACCATTCATGGGCGACAACTCAGAGTCTCGTCAGGGCAGGGAGAAGGGCCGGTTCCACCTCCCATCCCGAGAGGCCCCGCACGTCTCGTCACTGCAAGCTTATACCTCTGTTCAATATACTCTGAAAGATGGCAGTCACCATGCTGCCACCGAGGGAAAAAGGTGGAAGGGACAACACCCTTTACCACCTGGGGTGGCCCAGGGCTATAGTTTAATTCACAGTCCAGGAGCATTTCTGCCAAAAGGTTCTGAGGTTTGTTTGTGTGACTATGGGATCATGGTCACTCAAGAGCAGAGGAGCCGTTCATGGGCGACAACTCAGGGTCTCATCAGGACGGGGAGGGTTGTCACACCAATTCTTCTTTTTAATTTTATTGAGTCACTGTGAGGTAGTTACAAGTTTTCATGTTTGGGTTACAATCTCACAATGATCAAACACCCATCCCTCCACCAGTGCACATTCCCCACCACCAATATCCCTGGTATAACACCCCTCTCCCACCCTTCCCCTGCCTCCATGGCAGACAATATTCCCCATACTCTCTCTATACTTTGAGGCATTATGGCGTGTAGCACAGACACTGAGACGTCATCATGTCTGATCCGTTATCTACTTTTGGCACATATCTCCCATCCTGACTGATTCCTTCAGCCATCATTTTCTTAGTGATCCCTTCTCTATTCCATCTGCCTTCTCCCCTCCATTCATGAAGCAGGCTTCCAGCTATGGGAAAATCCTCCTGGCCCTTGTATCTACTGCCCTTGGGTTTCAGCCTCATGTGATGTTATTCTATACTCCACAAATGAGTGCAGTCTTTCTATGTCTGTACCTCTCTTTCTGACTCATTTCACTTAGCATGATACTCTCCATGTCTATCCATTTATAAGCAAATTTCATAACTTCATCTCCCCTAACAACTGCATAGTATTCCATTGTGTAGATGTACTGAAGTTTCTTTAACCAGTCATCTGTTCTAGGGCACTTGGGTTGTTTCCAATTTTGGCTATTGTGAACAGTGCTGCAATGAACATATAGGTACTCGTTACACCAATTCTTGTCTCTCGAATATTGATCTTCAAGTTTTGAGCTCCTAAACTTGGTTTTAATATGACTGTTCATCCCCAATAGATGAGGAGGGAGAGGCAGAGGGAGAGATGGGAAAAGAGAGAAAGAGGGAGACAAACATAGGAGAGAGACCTAGAGATACTGTTATATGGTCATATCGTCCTCACGGCTATATTTGGAAGCAAAAACTGCAATTACCTTTGTGTTGTATATTACAGATGGAAGTGAGCACTATACCACTTTTTGGTATAAATTACCAAATTCAATTTTATTTCATAGAATGTTGTTTAATTGGCATAAGCTAAGAACCTAAAAGAAGTGCAAGATTCTTAAACATGCAGAAACACAGACACCGCCCAAATATTTTTCAAATTAACATGACCCATGAGTATTCTTCAGTAAAGAAAAACTAGCTGTGAGCTGTCTGTTTAATTAAGAAAGCTGAGTTCAGCATTAGCAGCATTAAGTACAAAACAAACATTCCACTTTTATTCCAACTGGGTTTCCTAGTCAATTAAGCTCTTCGTGTTCCCTCTTGAAAGGTTTGTCAGTCCAGAACAATGGTTTGAAGAGCTGATGCACACTGGGAGGCCCACTGGATTCCGCACATCAGGTCCACCCAAAACTTCCTGGAGCATTTCAGGCGACAAAGGACCACGGGGCCCTGAGATTGCAGATGTGATGCCCAACACTGCCTCCAGTAAAAAAATAAAATTAAATTAACTTTAATCAAGTAAAACAACTTTGAATAATGGCTTACTTTCTAATGTCTGGTGAAGCGCTTTGGATCCTGTAAGCATAGGTTCTGGGCCCTGAAAATAAATGGGCCAATGACGCAAACACCACACATATGCAATTCACTAACTGTGGTATAGGCTCCATGCAGCTAAACCGTTTGAAAATCATTTTCTGTAAGTTAAAATCTTAACTTTTTGTTAAGTGAAATAAATTAGCCAAATCACTGACTAGATGATTTTCACTGTCACCGTCATCCCATTGCTCATCGATTTGTTCGAGCGGGCACCAGTAACATCTCTCATTGAGAGACTTATTGTTACTGTTTTTGGCATATCCAATATGCACGGGTAGCTTGTCAGGCTCTGCCACGCGGGCTCAATACTCTCGGTAGCTTGCCGGGCTCTCCGAGAGGGGCGGAGGAATCAAACACGGGTCGGCTGCATGAAGGGCGAATGCCCAACCGCTGTGCTATCGCTCCAGCCAGATGATTTTACAATAAAATAAGGTCTTCATTTGTCTATTTGTGATTTATCACTGCAGTGAAAACAAAAGATGTGTGAGCTTAGTAGAATATACGTTTTGTGTGATATCAGAAGACACGCTATGACGAATAAATATTATTACTTTTGGAAATTCCAAAATGTATTTCTAGCCCTGCAGACCAGAGAATGCTAGCATAAGTGAGAGTTCAGAATTGTTTACTACTCAGTTTACACTGGAAATTAAGACATTTAGAAGGTAAGGACTTTAGAGAATGCCTGTGATAAGAACACTAGACTTACTGTCCTATTCAGGGACTGATTCTTCTGTCTTAGCAGAGGTGGGAGCAATTGAAGAGGAGTCAGGGAGGAAACATTCTCTATGTAAAGCTGCCTGGTTTCGAAGAGGGAGAAGAAACACACAGGAGAAAGTCCAAACGCAGCAGAGAGTCATGAAGGGCACTGGGGAAGGGAACATCATGTGTGACCCAGCTAGGCCAGATTTGGTGAGTATGGAGTAGCGCTTTAATATAAGTCTATATGTATAATTCAATCTTAGTTGTATTTTATCTGCTGGAAAGACACGTTGTCTTAGAAACTGCAGTGTGCCAGATCATTTTTCTGACTTTGGAAAGTATTGATTTTTTAACTACCCTGCACAGCAGCACTGCTTTTCCAGAACCGAGTCTCATGTTTCATTGCAGACTCTGATTCCCCTGGAAAATGGAGACTCTTTGATTCATCTAAGACAAGTGAAGATTCTTGAGCACCCCTCAGTGGAGGAGGGTGCTGGTTGGACCCCAGGCTCCCTAAGCACCACTTGGCAGGTCCCACCGATCAATATCCCGCAGCCAGAAAAGATCAGTGAAGGTTTGTACAATCAGGCAACTTTCTCCTTTGCCTGAAGCTTATCATCTCGGCTCTAGTGAAACAGGTTCATTGATGAGTCACAGTGACTGGGACCCTATTGGGCAATGCAGACTTCCAGCCATGCACTTTTTCAGTCTTATCATTTATACAAGTTACTGTTCTACAGTGAGACTTCGGACTTTTGACAAGTACTCATAAATAGGAACTGGTAATATGACAAAGATAAAGCTGCACTTGTTGAGAAGTTAATGAACACTAATTGAGAAATCTCTAACTATAGACCAGTGGCAAGAACTCATTACAAGGTTGTGAGAGAACTCGCAGTAGGAAGAATTATGATTTTGTAAGTTTTTAAAGAATTTCTGGCTCTACCCAGCGCCCAGCAGGCAGGGACCCCCAGCTCCCAGTTGCCGCCGCCGACCCCACTCTTCCTGCTTCTTCATCCAGGTGCGCCGGCCCCCCTCACCAGGCACCCCACCCCCGTGCCTGTGTGCCCGCGCGGCCCCAAGACCCGATTTCAACCCAGCAGGCAGGGACCTTTGGCTCCCAGCCGCCTCCACAGACCCCACGTTTCCTGCTTCTTCATCCAGAGAACTCCCCAGCTACCTCAAACAGAAAAGGCCAATAGACCACCAGCCTACTCCAATTGCACCAAAATATTGGTGAGCACAAATCCTTTCAATTACACCAAAATATCGATGAGCACAAGAAGATATACAAGCCCAATGTAAAAGAACACATGCTCCGAACCTTCATCAGAAACCTCAGAACACCACTAGTGAACTGGAAGGTTCCACCTCTATACAACCATGACAACATGAAGAAACAACAGAAATTCCCCACAGCAAGGATAGGATGAAGAAAAGAATCCAGAAACCTCAGCAGAGGTTACCCACAAATATGATGTCTCCAATACAAAATTCAGAGAATAAATGCTGAGAATGTTCATCAAACTTAAAGAAACAGTGGAACAGTCAGGGAAGAAAATATGGGAAGAAATGAGAGCAGAAATAGAAAAGCTACAGTCAGAAATGTCACAAATAAAAGACACGGTAGATGAGATAAAAAACACAGTGGGTGCCCTCAACAGTAGAATGGCTACAGCTGAAGATAAAAACAGTGAGCTTGAAGATGAGCAGCAGAAAGCTCACAGGCTACAACGAACAATGATAAAAGACCTTAAAGGGTGAATCAGAGACCTAGAGGATGATTCTAAGAGGAATAACATTAGAATCATCGGAGATCCGAAAGGACAGGGAGGCAACCCTAATGAAAAAGCCACAGTTAAAGAAATCATTGCTAAAAAGTTCCCAGAGCTGGATAATGCAGACATCCATATCCTAGGAGCCCGAAGGGTGCCAGCTAGAAGAGACCCTAATAAAAATCAAGACATATCATAGTCAGAGTGATGGACGCCACGGATAGGGACACAATACTGCAAGCAGCAAGGTCTAAAAAGGAAATCACATACAAAGGAGCACCCCTTAGATTTACAGCAGACTTATCAGAGGAAATCCTCCAAGCCCAAAGACAATGGTGGGATATAGTGAAAAAAAACTCAATGAAATGAACGCCTCACCGAGAATACTCTATCCAGCTAAGCTCTCACTTGAACTCGAAGGAACCATACACAAAGTCATAGATAAACAACATCAAAGGAACTTCATAGACTCAAAACCAAACTTAAAAGAAGGACTGGGGCTGGAGCGATAGCACAGCAGGTAGGGTGTTTGCCTTGCACACAGCCGACCCGGGTTCAATTCCCAGCATCCCATATGGTCCCCTGAGCACAGCCAGGAGTAATTTCTGAGTGCATGTGCCAGGAGTAACCTCTGTGCATCGCCAGGTGTGACCCAAAAAGCAAAAAAAAAAAAAAAAAAAAAAAAAAGAAGGACTAAAGTAGCTCCTATAAGAAAAGAAAAACCCCTAAAAGCACAACAAAGCCCTACAGAACAATGACACAAAAATCCACGACAGGGGCTGGAGAGATAGCACAGCGGGTAGGGCGTTTGCCTTGCACGCGGCCGATCCGGGTTCAAATCCCAGCATCCCATATGGTCCCCTGAGCACAGCCAGGGGTAATTCCTGAGTGCAGAGCCAGGAGTAACCCCTGTGCGTTGCCAGGTGTGACCCAAAAAAAAGCAAAAAAAAATCCAGGACAATAATCTCTCTCAACTTCAATGGTCTAGATGCATGCACCAAGAGACACAGAGTGGCAAAACGGATTTGGAAACTAAACCCAGCATTCTGCTACCTACAAGAAACACATCTGAATGGTCAGAGCAAACACAGACTCAAAGTCAAAGGATGGAAAACAATCCTTCAAGCAAAAAACTCCCTCAAAAAAGCCTGGGTGGTCAAACTAGTATCGGACAACATAGATTTCAGGTTGAAAAAGTTTAAAAGGACAGCGAAGGCCATTTTTTACTAATCAAGGGATATGTACAGCAGGAAGAACTCACACTCCTAAACTTATATGCACCAAATAAGGAACCAACTAAATACTTATAACAACTGCTAACAGATTTTAGGGAGGACATTGCTAGTAACACAATAGTAGTTGGAGACTTCAACACCATATTCTCACCTCTGGATAGATCAACAAGATCAAAACTCAGCAAGAAAAAAAGCCTTGAAGGAAGAAATAGAAGAGAGAGGGCTAATAGACCTATACAAGCCTTTGCATCCCCATAAAAGAGAATACACATTCTTTTCCAGTGCACACGGAACATTCTCCAAAATAGATCATGCGCTGGGCCACAAAGCATACCTCAATAGAATCAGGAAGATAGAAATTGTATCAACTATTTTTTAGACCATGATGCACTGAAGATAGAAGTTAATCACGCACAGACGCAGAGGACCAAATCATACACCTGGAAATTAAACAACTCAGTATTGAACAATGAGTGGGTCAGGGACCAAATCAAGGAAGAAATCAAAAGTTACCTGGAAACAAATGAGAATGAAGACACAAGCTACCAGGAGCTGTAGGACACAGCTATAACTGTGTTAAGGGGAAAATTTATAGCTCTGCAAGCATATCTCAGGAAGGAAGATAGGGCCCAGATAAATAACCTGACTTCACAGCTCAAGACCTTAGAAAAGGACCAACAAATGGAGCCCAAAGCAGGCAGAAGAAAAGAAATAATAGAACTTAGAGCAGAAATCAATGACATGGAAACCCAAAAAAACAATTCGAAAGATGAATGAATCTAAGAGCTTATTCTTTGAGAAAATAAATAGGATTGATAAACCGCTAGCAAGACTCACAAAGAAAGAAAGAGAGGACTTTAATAAACCGAATCAGAAATGAAAAGGGGGACATCACAACAGAAACTAAAGAAATTTAAAAGATCATCAGAGACTATTTTGGAAGTCTGTACACCACGAAACAAGAGAATCTAGAAAAAAATGGATAAATTTCTGGATTCCTATAACCTCCCAAACTGAAACAAGATGATTTGGAATGCCTGAATAGATTCATTACTATCAAGGAAATTGAAACTGTAATCAAAAGTCTCCCAAGAAACAAAAGTACCGGTCCAGTTGAATTCACTAGTGAATTATTCCAAACATTTAAAGATAATCTATTGCCAGTTATTTTCCAGCCTTTCTAGAAAATTGAGGAAACAGAAACACTCCCAAGCAGTTTCAAGGAGACACATATCACCCTAATACCAAAAGCAAACAGAGACACGACAAAAAAAGAAAACTACAGATCGATATCTCTGATGAATACGGAAGCAAAGATCCTCAACAAAATATTAGCAAATAGAATCCAACAACTTTCAAAAAGATCATATACCATGACCAAGTGGGATTCATCCCGGGGATGCAAGGATGGTTCAACACTCTAAGTCAATCAACATAATCTACCATATCAACAAAAGAAAATATAAAAACATATGATCATATCAATAGATGCAGAGAAAGCATTTGTTAAGATCCAGCACCCGTTCATGATGAAAACTCTCACCAAAATTGGTATAGAAGGGAACTTCCTCAGTATAGTCAAAGCCATCTACCACAAGCCCATAACCAGCATTATCCTCGATGGGGAAAAACTAAGAGCCTTCCCTCTAAGATCAGGGACAAGACACGGATGCACACTCTCGCCGTTTCTGTTCAATATAATACTGGAAGTACTTGCAATAGCGATTAGGCAAGAAAAATACATTAAGGGCATCCAGATAGGAAAGGAAGAAATCAAGCTCTTACTATTTGCAGATGATATGATATTATATTTAAAGAACCCCAAAGCCTCTACCAAGAAACTCCTAGAAACAATAGACTTGTATAGTAAAGTCGCAGGCTATAAAATCAATACCCAAAAGTCTATGGCTTTTCTATATGCAAATAATGAGAGAAAAAAGTGATATGAAAAAAAGCAATCCGGTTCACAATCATGCCTCAGAAAATCAAGTGCCTAGGAATCAGCTTAACTCAGGAAGCAAAGGACCTATACAGAGAAAATTACAAAACGTTACTTATGAAATAAAAGAGGACAGGAGAAAATGGAAACACATCCCCTGTTCATGGATTGGGAGAATTAACATTGTCAAAATGGCAATACTCCCCAAAGCATTACACAGATTCAATGTGATCCCTGTAAAGATACCTATGACATTATTCAAGGAAGTGGACCAAACACTCCTGAAATTCATATGGAACAACAAACCCCCACGAAGAGCTAAAGCAATTTTGGGGAAAAAGAAGATGGGAGGCATCACCTTCCCCAACCTCAAACTCTACTACAAAGCGGTAATAATTAAAGCTGCATGGTACTGGAAAAAAGGCAGAGCAGTAGACCAAAGGAACAGGGTAGAATATCCTTACACAAAATCTCAAATATATGATCATCTAATCTTTGGTAAGGGAGTAAGAAATGTGAAGTGGAGTGAGGAAAGCCGCTCTAACAAATGGCGCTGGTAACACTGGTGATTCACCAATAAAAAAATGTTTTAATGGTCACACACACACAAAAATTAAAAATAAAGACTTGATAGGGATTCATGAGTTTCTTTGGGAAGGAAAAAAAACAAGCAAACAAAGCTTATTTGCTAATGAATGACCTAAAAGCGGATGGAAAAGTTCATTCTTTGTCATTTTTCTTTTTGGTTCATTTAGTCAGACGATTTCACATTTTAGGATTGTCTAGAGTCCTCTGACTCTAGTAAGGACATTTCTACAGAAGTTAAAGGGGGAAATGTAAAAAAAAGAATCAAATGTCATTTAAGGTACAAAATAATATCTAAACAGCAAAAATTCCTGCCAATATTTGGTATAAAAGACACTTTATATTCTCTTAACATTTAAATTCTCTTAATGATAGAAACTCAACTTCTATCAGTATTGGTTGAACTAGAAACAATTGCTTCAAGTGTATACAAAGAAATCAATGCCAGAGAGCAAAAAATTGGAAACAAAAAATGGTGATGGTAAACTTTCACTGGATCTTAAAACTTTTTAAAAACCTAATGCCACCTGAGCAAGAATATTGGAATAAGTCTGCAATGGAGTTTCATAAGACGCTCAGAAAAAGAATTCATTTTGACTTATCTAAGCAGTTAGGATATGGGGAGAAGAATAGAGTTATTCAGAAGAATGAATTCTTTAACACTGCACGATGCTCTCCACCACAAGGAAAATAGGATTAGATAGCGTCTCCTGCACTTTCTGTATAACTGTGTCCAATAATAAATGATAAAAAGCAGAAAAAGAGAGAATACAAACACAAGATTCTCTAAGGGACAGTGTAAAAGAAGATCATGCCAATAGACCAGAAAAGCAAATATTATGAAAGAGAGAGCAAAAATATTGGACTATGTAAAAATAAGAACTTTTGCATGAAAAAAATGTACTGTTAACAGAGCTAATAAGCAAATGTTAAATTTGGAAAATACTTATAAAGACGATAAAAAGAGACATAGTTCTAAGATAATGCTTCAAAATGAACATGAAGGGGCAGAAATGTTAATCAAGATGGGCTAATTATAAAATTACACACGAATGTGATATAGATATAGATGTAGATGTAGATATAGATATAGATATAGATGTAGATAGATAGAGATAGAGATAGAGATAGATGATATAGAGATAGATATAGATATAGATATAGATATAGATATAGATATAGATATAGATATAGATTTGCCCGTGTTGGTGGTAAGAAATCATGAGCCTTAAATCACAGGCAGATGAGAGGTGAGGCCAAGATGGCATTGGAATAGCCCCATAATCCACACCAGGCCTCAAATTCATGAAGCAAAAACAATAAATACTCATTGGGAGAGGAATGGCAGGGAAGGAAAAAGAGGAACTCATAATAACCCCTTATAGAGGAAAGTGAAAAATTAATCAAAAACAGGGGGAAAGCTCAAATGTTTAGAAATTAAACAAAAATAAATTTAAAAGGATTTTGTGAATACGCAGCAAACATTATGGGAAAGGAAAAGAGAAAGAAGGAAAGAAGGAAGGGAGGGAGGGAGAGTACGAGGAAGGGAGGGAGGGACAAAGGGAGGGAGGAAGGAAGGAAAGAAGGAAGGAAGGAAGGAAGGAAAGAAGGAAGGAAGGAAGGAAGGAAGGAAGGAAGGAAGGAAGGAAGGAAGGAAGGAAGGAAGGAAGGAGGAAGAGAGGGAGGGAGGGAGGGAGGGAGGGACAAAGGGAGGGAGGAAGGAAGGAAAGAAGGAAGGAAGGAAGGAAGGAAGGAAGGAAGGAAGGAAGGAAGGAAGGAAGGAAGGAAGGAAGGAAGGGAGGGAGGAAGGAAGGGAGGAAGAGAGGGAGGGAGGGAGGGAGGGAGGGAGGGAGGGAGGGAGGGAGGGAGGGAAGGAGGGAGGGAGGGAGGGAGGGACAAAGGGAGGGAGAGGAGAGATAAAATTGACACCAGAACTGTGGAGTTTGCCAAGAGACTTGAGCTGACCTGCAGGTGGTGGGTGGGGAAGGGTGTGGACAGTGTGGAAGGATGTGGACAGTGTGGAGGCAAGTGGGCGCTGGGCGGTGCAGCATCACAGGCCCTCATCACTAACGTGACCCTAAGGAAAGAGCAGCCGGCCAGAGAGCTCCCTTGGGAGAAGGCTTTGTGTGCAGGAGGCCCAGGTGGAACCGGCCCCATGCCAGCTACAGACAGTCGGAAAGACTCCCGGAGCACCAGCAGACACTGCACCCAGATGACTCAAAACTAGCCAAAAGGAAAGAGAAAGTTTTTTTAAAAAAAAAAATTAAACCAACCCCAGTATATGACCCAGCATTTGACCCAGCAGTTGGCCTTTCAGGTATAAGTCTGAGCTCATTTTTTTGCATGTAGCTGTCCAGTGTTGCCAGCACTATTTGTTAAAGAGGCTTTTCTTGCTCCACTTTACATTTCTTGCTCCCTTATCAAAGATTAGATGGTCATATATTTTACCTAACACCATGCACAAAAGTCAGATCAAAATGGATTAAAGACCTCAACATTAGGCCAGAATCTATAAGGTACATTGAAGACAAGGTCGGCAAAACCCTCCACGACATTGACACTACAGTATCTTCAAAGAGGACTCATCACTGACCAGGCAAGTGGAAACAGAGATAAACAAACGGGACTATCTTAAACTGAGAAGCTTCTGTACCTCAAAAGATACAGCGACCAGAATACAAAGACAGTCTACAGAATGGGAAAGGATATTCACGCAATACCATTCTGATAAGGGGTTGATATCAAGGATTTACAAGGAACTGGTTGAACTCCACAAGAAGAAAACATCCAACCCCATCAGAAAATGGGGCAATGAAATGAACAGAAACTTTCTCAAGGAAAAAATCTGAATGGCTAAAAGACACATGAAAAAATCCTCATCATCACTAATCATCAGGGAGATGCAGATCAAAACAATAATGAGATACCATCTCACACCACAGAGATTGGTCCACATCAAAAGAACAAAAGCGACCAGTGTTGGCGTGGTTGTGGGGAGAAAGGGACTTTCCTTCACTGCTGGTGGGAATGCCGACTGGTTCAGTCCTTTTGGAAAACAATATGGATGCTTCTCAAAAAATTAGAAATTGAGCTCCCATTTGACCCAGCAATACCACTTCTGGGAATATATCCCGGAGATGCAAAAAAGTATAGTAAAAATGACATCTGCACCTAGATGTTCATTGCAACACTGTTTACAATAGGCAGAATCTGGGAAAAACCCGAGTGCCCAAGAACAGATGACTGGTTAAAGAAACTTTGGTATATATACATAATGGAATACTATGCAGCTGTTAGAAAAGATGAAGTCATGACCTTTGCATATAAGTGGATCAACGTGGAAAGTATCACTCTAGGTGAAATGAGTTAAAAGAGAGAGACAGACATAGAAAGATTCCACTCACCTGTGGAATATAAAGTAACAGAATGGGAGACTAACACCCAAGAATAGTAGAGATAAGTACCAAGAGGAGTACTCCACAGCTTGGAAGCTGACCTCACATGCTGGGTGAAGAAGCAGCTCTGATAGAGAAGGGATACCAAGCAAAGGGTGCTAGGTGGACCCACTAGGGATGGGAGATACGGGCTGAAAATAGACTATAGACTGAACATGATACCTACTTAATACCTCTGTAGCAAACCACAACACCCAAAAAGAGAGAGCGAGCAAGTGGGAATGCCCTGCCACAGAGGCAGGGTGGGGTGAAGGGGACAGGGTGGGGGTGGTGGGAGGGATGCTGGGACCATTGGTGGTGGAAAATGGGCACCGGTGGAGGGATGGGCACTCGATCATTGTATGACTGAAACATAAGCATGAAAACCTGTAAGTCTGTAACTTTGTCTCACAGTGATTCACTAATAAAAAATTTTAAAATAAATAAAAAATAAATAAATATAATCAAATATTGTGACCTAATTTATAAAATACAATTAAAATTTTTTTAATGTTGAATACTCATTCTTCTCCAATGCTCGTTCAACATTCTCCAAAATAGATCACCTGTTGGGTCATAAAACATACCTCCATAAGGTCAACTGAATAAAAATTATAGGAACTGTCTTCTCAGACTATAATTCACTGAAAATAAAAGAATCACAAACAGAAGTGGAGAAAAAAAAAACTCAAATGCCTAGAAGTTAAAACACTTACTACGATGGATCAAAGAGGAAATCAGAGAGAAAATCAAAACATTATGGAAACAAAAGAGAATAAGGATATAAATTGCCAGAACTTGTGGAACACAGAAAAAGCAGTGTTAAGAATAAAGTTTATAGCAAGCAAGTGTACATTAGGAAGAAAAAGAGGACCCACTGAAAAAAATCTAACTTCATTGCCTAAGAAACTCGAAAAGGACCAACAAAAGGAGCTCAAAGATGTGAAAAGGAAGGAAATAGTAACATTTAGAGAATAAATCCGTTATATTGGGTTTAAAAACTATCAAAAAGATAAATGAAACCAAGAATTGCTTCACTGCAAAAAAACAAATAAACAAGACCAACAAACCACTAGCAAGATTCACAAGAAGGAAAGAGGGAGAAATGAAATGAAATGAAATGGAGATTTTGTGACAAATACCACAGAAACTCAACAGATCATCAGAGATCACTGTGAAGATATCTATGCCATAAAATGAGGAAACTCCCGCCCCCAGCACTATCTTGCCACACTCAGCAGTGAAAAAACCAGGTGGGCACCACAACACCTTAGAATTCTCTGGGTCCCCTACTGAGGATATCTCCGGGATGCCCCAGATGGAGCAGATGCATTCTCCCTGCCTTCTCCAGACGGAATCCCGGTGACCATGATCTTCTCCAAGCATAGCTCCAGTATGTGGCTACAGGACTATTCCTCTGAACTGCATGGTGGCACTGGAACCCAGCAGTTCCATCTCGGCTCCCAGTCTGTCCCTGATGCCGGCAGTCACGCTCACAATCCGCCCCTGAGCCATCTTGTCACACTCAGATGTGAAGAAGCGCACTGGGCACCACAACACTGGAGAATTCTCAGGGCCCCATACTGAGTCGATATCTCCGGGATGCCCCATATGGAGCAGGTGTGCTGTCTCGGCCCCTTCTCCAGAAGGAATTCCAGAGACCATGAGCTTCTCCAAGCATTGCTCAGGTATGCGGCTATCAGGACTATTCCTTTGAACCGCATGGTAGCACTGGAACCGGGCAGTTCCATCCCAGCTCCCAGTCCACCCCTGATGCTGGAAGAAATGCCTTCAACATGCCCCCGACTGTATGACCTTTTCTGATATGCAAAGTGAGCAATGAAAAATAAATGGGCTAGCGTCTGCCCCTGTCCAACAATAGAGAGAAACGGTGACACGCAAGGCCTCACAGGTTGGGGGGTGGAACCGGCCCCTCTCCCCTCCCTGACGAGACCCTGAGTTGCCACCCATGAATGGCTCCACCTCCCTGAATTGCCATGATCCCAGAGGCACACAGACCAATCTCGGAAACCTGTGGCTTTTGGCAGAAATGCATCTGGACTGAGCATTAAACTACGGCGCTGTGCCTCCCTGGGTGGGGAAAGGTGTTTGTCCCTTCTGTCTTTTCTCCCCAGTGGTCGCCATGTTTTAAGATTCTATTGAAGAGCCAGGTATGAGACTACAGTGACGTGACACGCAGGGCCTCCCAGAATGGGGGGTGGACCCAGCCCATCTCCCATCCTGACATGGTCCCAAGTTGCCGCCCATGAACAGCTCCTGGCTCCTTAACAGCCATGATCTGAGAGGCACACAAACCAATCTCGGAACCCAGTGGCTTTTGGTAGATACGCATTAGACTGAGCATTAAACTATGGCACAGTGCTATCCCGAGTGGGGAAAGATGTTTGTCCCTTCTGGCTTTTCTCGCCGGCGGTGCAGTGGACGCCATCTTTACAGAACCTATTGGACAGCTAGGTATGAGACTCAGTGACATGACACTCGGGGTCTCAAGGGATGGGGTGGATACAGCCCCTCCCCCGCCCTGACGAGGCCCCGTGTTTCTGCCTGAACAGTTCCTGGATCCTGAATGGCCAATGATCCCAGAAGCACACAAACCAATCTCAGAAACCAGCAACTTTTGGAAGAAATCCCTCCAGACTTATTACTAAATATCAGAAATCCAAACTCATCATACGCTCTTCAGAATCAGCAATAGAAAACAAATTATCTAGTGATGCCTTTTCAGCAGGTCTGATTGTTGGGGGAAATTCCAAATAATGGTGGTGGGTCATTTGTCGAAATATCTCTTAGTGGGGGTATGCAGCCATCAGAGATCAAACTATACCTGTGAGTGTGCATCAGCCGCCTGATGGTGCCTTCAGACTTCCAGACACCCCAAATGGCTGCTGTGCCTTTGGCCAAACTCCCAACAACTTGGAGCCAAGTTTACCAAGAAATTAAATGGCCAAAAGTTAGATATGTGGGAGGCACACCCACAAACCACCTCTGACTCAGCCATATAAACTCATTTATTGGCCTTATTTCAGAGACCCATACAACTCGAAAGAGATCAAAAGCCGCATTTAGGGATGGTGGCACAGAGCAATACCGGCAAGAAGGCACACCCTGTAGGGCATATGCCAATAGTTCATTTCTCTGGAAAAGATGGAAACGGGCCATGATCCAAAGACACAAAAAAGAATCTCTGAACCAAGCAGCTCACTGCAGAGATGTCTCTGAAATTTAAGTGAGGTCAATTACACTGGGGTGTCTGAGATGGTGACAGGCGTCATCTCTCCACTTGTCTCCTAAAAACCCCAGTGGCCGCCAACTTCCAGAACCCAGTGAGAAGTGCAGCTTCCAGAACCCAATGAGAAGTGCAGGCTGTCTTCACTAGGGTACCTTGGAGAATGATGGGTTGAGTTTCCCTTCCCGCCCCAAGAAGAACCCTGGCAGCTGAAAACCTCCAGAACCCAACTACCGCTATGCCAAAGGCCAATCTCCACAAGCTCAGACAAACCTCACCCGAGTTGATGAGCCTCACCCAAGATGGGATGAACCTCACCCAAGAGTGAACTGGCAGGAAAAGCCAGGTATGCGGGAACCCGTGACTGAGATCTCCAAGCCTGCACGGATCTGGAATGGGCATCCTCCCCCCTGGTCCCCAGTATTCCAGGAGCTTGACAGTCACACCCACAAATTGTCCCTGGCGCCTGTAATCTTATTAAAAGCCAAGACCCAGAGACTATAAATTAAGGATTCCAGAAGAGAATGACACAGAATTGCCCAGACACTGTATTCTATCCATAACAAGCAATATAAAACAAATCGTCTAACATTGCCTTTTCGACAGGTTTGAGTGGTGGTGGGACTGGTGTCGAGATATCGAATGTAACCAAAGTACACAGAGAGTATGGGGAAAGTTATCTGCCACACAGACAGGGGAAGGGCTGGAAGGGGGGGTGGGGAGGGGGGCGAAATACTGGGGATTTTGGTGATGGAAATTGTGCACTGGTGAAGGGATGGGTGTTTGATGATTGTATGACCAAAACTCAAACATGAGAACTTTGTATCTCACGATGACTGAATGAACGGGGGTGGGGGGAATAATAATAAAATAATAAAATAAAATTCACTGTCATCCCATTGCTCATCGATTTGTTCGAGCGACACAAGTAACGTCTCTCATTGAGAGACTTATTGTTACTGTTTTTGGCATATCCAATATGCACGGGTAGCTTGCCAGGCTCTTCCGCACGGGCTCAATACTCTTGGTAGCTTGCCAGGCTCTCAAAGAGGGGCGGAGGAATTGAACTCGGGTAGGCCGCATGAAAGGCAAATGCCCAACCGCTGTGCTATTGCTCCAGCCCCATAAAATAAAAAAAATAAATAAAATAAAACCCTAAAATAAAATAAACCCCATAAAATCCTAAAATAAAATTAACATTCCTAATTAAAAAAATAATGTGGAGTTCATGCCCAATTCAATCAGCTTAACCAATTGCTGAATAAATAGCAGTATTCCTACGTTAAAAATATATATATCTTAATAAAATGGAGTTGAAGGAACTTTCCTCAACATAGTCAAAGCCATTTATCATAAAACCACAGCAAACATTATACTCATTGGTGAAAAACCAAAAGTCTTTCCTCTAAGATCAGCCACAACAAGTCTGCCCACTCTTAACACATTCATTCAACATAGCATTTGAAATACTTTCACTAGCAATTAGGCAGGAAAATGATAATAAGGACATACAGATAAAAAGAAAAGAAAAAAATAAGTGGTCAAGCTCCATATACTTCAAAAATCTTAAAGACTTTTTTAAAAACTCCTAGAAACAATATTGACTTTAATAATAAAGCAGTAGACTATAAAAATCAGCAAAAGTTCATGGCTTTTCTATAAGCAAATAATGAAATAGGAGAGAAAGAAATTCATATACACAATCCCATTCACAATTGTACCTCAGAAAATCAAGTACCTAGGAATGAACTTAGCAGAAGAGGTGAAAGACCAATAAAAAAAAAAACTACAGGGCTCCTTCGCAGCTGCACCCGCGTGAATCCAGACCCAGCTGAACCAACTACAACATGGACTGCTCCTTGCAGATTGTTTCCAGCCAGAGAACTAAGCTGCGACCCCATGCCCGCCCGGGAGGGGAAAGGTATTTCTCTCTCTCGCCTCTCCCTTCCCGGGGATGAAGGGCGTGGGGACCGCCATATTATGACGACCACAGATGGGGTTTACAAGCTTGCAATGATCCAATATCCGGAAGAAATCTCCCTGGACTTAGTTGTTAAAGTACAGAAATACAAAACCACGTGGCCGCTACTGCGGCCGCGTGACCTCATTTCTCTTCACAACAGGTCTGACTCTAGTGGGGTGCTCCTAATAATAATGGTGAGGTTTGTGTTGAAATATTGATTGTAACCAAAGTAAATAGAAAGTAAAGTGAAACTTATCAGTTACAAGGCAGGGGGGGTGTGGGGGTGGGCGGGATGGGAGGTGTACTGTGGTTTTTTGTTTTTTTTTTCTTCGGTGGTGGGATATGGGCACTGGTGAAGGGATGGTTTTTTCAGCATTGTATGACTAAGACTTAAGCCTGAAAGCATTGTAATTTTCCACATGGTGATTCAATAAAATAAAATTTAAAAAAAAAACTACAAACACCTCAAAAAGAAATTTAAAAAAGAAACAAGAAAATGGAAATATATTCCCAGCAGATAGATTGGAACATTAATATCAATAAAATGACAGTACTCCTCCAAATTATTATGCATATTCAACGCTATGTCTAATGGGAAAATAGTAGAGAGGGAGAAAGAGAGAGAGGAAGAGGGAGAGGGGGAGAGAAAGGGAGGAAGAGAGAGGTCGGGGGAGAGAGAGGCAGAGGGGAAGAGAGAGAGGGAGAGAGAGAGGGACAGAGAGAGAAGTATCTACCATAGAGGCAGCTGGGGGTGACAGGCAGGAGGGAAACTGGGGACTTTGGTGGCAGGAAATGTGCATTGGTGAACGGACGGATGTTGGATAATGTTATGACTGAAGCTAAACTTTTGAAACTATGTCTCATGATGACTCAATTTTTTAAAATTCCTTAAATATATGTTAAAATTGAGGTCACTATAGGACCCCATGCAGGACACTGACTTGGGGGACATTTTCTGAGGTCTCAGGACACTGTGTGCTTCACGGGATCATGACAGCAGAGCCTGAATCTGCCCCTTGCCACAAACAACTGGTCACGGGGATGGTGCTCGGGGATGAGGCAGGATGGGAGGGACAGTTCCTAGGTGCTTCCACTCCCCGGGACAGAGATGACCCACACAGGCCGACAGACCAGCTACACCTCAGACTCACATCGGATGGGGAGATGGAGGGGAGCAGGCAGGGGTCTCTGTGACAATGCGGGAAGGAGAGCCGGGGTCAAGGTATGTCCCTAACCCAGGTGGGAAATGTGCCCAGAACATACATATTGTAAGCTGAGGCAACATCGATACAATAACTAGAAAGAAGCAAATCAGAATGGAAAGAACTCAGAGGAAGCATTTAATCAGAAAATTCCAAATATTTTATCTTCATAATTAATAGATTATTTCTTGGAATCTGCATGTTGAAAGCCCCGTGACTGTATAATCAGGACATAATCCCTGTCTCAGCTAGTTCAAATCTTTATTGATTCACAGGGGGAAAAAGTGAAGAAGGGGGAGGCCGGGCTGGGTACGCAGGCGCTTCCTTATCAGCTGTCGCGGATCCCTCCACACCAGCACACGAAGCCTCAGTACTCGTCAGCAAACGGGTAGTTGGGGTGGCCCATCGCACTGGTACAATGACAAGGACAGGTCAATATCCTGGCTGCCTTCTCGAGGGACCAACCAGGGTTGGGGGGGGCTGGGCCAGGATCCCCCTTTACCCACCGTGACAAATTCTTCCCAACACACAGAGGGGCCCTGGGCAAGTCCCTCACCCCCTGAGTCCCACAGAACAGGGGACATGGCACCAAGGCCACGGGCATGACAGAGAACCCAGTGTCTGAACCAAAAGGGCCACGACCTAAGGCTGAGTCCCTGAACAGGAGACGCCCACAGGGCTGCCCTGCACTTTCCCCACTCCAGAGAACCCCAGCCCTGTCCCCACGGGCCGCTCATGCAGTGCTCGGCCCTCCCCCTGCCTCTTTCCACATGTCCCTTTCTGGGTGTGACCTGCCCTGAACCCAGCTGTCCCGCAGCCCTAAAGGCGTGGCTTTGTGTGTAAGTGTCGAGCAGAGTCAGGGGAGCGGGTCCTTGTGCACAAAGTCCAGGCCTCGGGGCCAGACAGTGATTTCCCATGAGGTGACCAGGGCATTTTGCAGCAGCTCCTGGACCCAGTCCCCTCCTAATGACACTCTGTCCCCTGTTCTGAAGTTCAGAGCTCTGTTCCACGTCTCTGCCACACACCCGGCCATTCCCCGACTCAGGAAACCTGTTGCCCAAGTCCGCACCCCAGCATCACCGAGAGCTTGCACCCCACTCACAAGTCTATTTTGAAATAGCGGAAATTCCTGTTGAGGCCATCGATGGCTTTCATGTCCTCCGGGGTCAATTTAAAGTCAAACACCTGCAGGAAAGGATGCCCTGAAGTCTCCCCTGAAACAGGAACTACTGCACACCCCCAAACCATTTAGGAAGGGTTCTGTCTTCGGCTTCCAGTTTGGCTCGCTTCAGTTTTCCACTCAGCTGTGCCCTCTCTGTTGTCTCATTCAACACACACACAGGACACGACTCTCCCATCAGGAATCTGTCTGAGTGAGTTTCTGTGGATGTGAGTGAAGGGCCCTTGTATTCTCTCAGGTGAAGGACAGAAGAGCCAACTGTCTGTTGGCAAAGGCAAAGCACCCGCTGTCTGGGCCATGCGTCCTCTCCCACCCGTGGAGCTGGGGGAGCCTGGGGCCTCAGCTCAGGTAAGAGAGATTGAGAGAGAGAGAGAGAGAGAGAGAGAGAGAGAGCACCTGCCTGGTGGCCTCTCCAGTGTCACAGGTCCTGGAACCTCCTTCCTGCCCGAAGGTGCGACCACTCAGCTGCCCCGACCCCCAGGTGCTGCTGCTTCTCTGCTTGTCTCCTCTAGAGAAAGCCCAGAGTGGCCGAGGGGCTCAGGGGTCTCACAGCAGAGACCCTCCCCGGGAATAAGGCCACCCTGCCTCAGTTTGCACCCATGGTCCAGGTGGAGACTCCACGGCAGGACAGCAGACAGTGGGAAGGGCAGGACCTCCACTGCTAGGCATCGCGAAGGAAAAGAGAGTTGCCCTCTCTACCAAGGACCTGTCCATTGTGTCTCCATTGTGCCAGGGGGATAGACCAGCAGGCAGGGCACTTGCCTTACAGGATCCTATCCCTGGCATCACACAAGTTCCCCCGAGAACCTCCAGAAGGGATCTCAGCACAGAGTAATGAGTAAATCCTGAGCATCGTCTGGGTGTGGGCCAAACATACACACACACGCACACATGCACACACACACACACGCGCGCTCACACACACACACTCCAGACATGAAATGCTACCATATGGTCTGGAGAAACAGGCTGAACTCAACTGAAGACAAGATGGAGCTTTAAACTGTCTCGGTGATTTTGGAGTTGCCTTCAGGTATTTCTGTGGATTGAGTAGATGTATCTATAGATTCAAGACTTTGTGTCACTAGGTCCACTGTCATCTCCTATGAATAATAAATATTTTACTCTGTTCACAGAGTGTCCATGAGGTTGGAAAGAATGTGTTGGAGAGTGTGTGTAAGGCTGCCCCGAGGCCCTCACTACCCCCAGAGCCTCTCACCCCTGGCACCTCTACACGCTTCCATCAAGGGGAGAAGCTGGAAGAGACACAGTGGGAGATGGGCCCAAAGAGGATGCACCCCATGGCCTCCCCACAAGACCAGCCCCCTGGAACCCAGGGTGCAAACGGTGCATGATGGGAAGGGAGAGGAGAGCTCAATCCAGGTTTCACAATTCCTGCGGGTGGAGGAATCCTAGAACTGATGCAAGTACTGAGGAAAAGGTCCTCGTGGCAAACCAAGTGTGACACAGGCAGCCATACACACACCCAGGACTGTGCAGCGCATGTCCTTGAGTCATGTGCAGTCAGACCCCCTGGGGGCCCAGGGACACCAAGAATGGACTTGGAGGTGAATCGGAAAGAACGTGTGGGTGCAGGCCTAGAGGCGAGAGAGAGAGAGAGAGAGAGAGAGAGAGAGAGAGAGAGAGAGAGAGAGAGAGAGGGCCTGATCCTGTTCGCTCACCACCGTGCCCGTACCTGGAAGTTCTCCTTGATCCTCTTCTCACTGAAGCTCTTGGCCAGCACCACCGCCCCCCGCTGCAGCTGGTAGCGCAGGGCCACCTGGGCGGGGCTGCGGCCGTGTTTCTTGGCGATGGCCATCAGGACCGGCTCCTCCAAGAACTGTGGACAATCACCTTTGATCCTACAAGAAAAAGCAAAAACAAAACCCTCCCAACATGAGGATGTGCAGAGCCGTGCGTGGGGGGAGCACAGCCAGACTCCTCGGGAGGTGGAAGCTTCTGTCTCACCGCAGGCTGTGCCTCACGGTCCACCTGCTTTTCAGACTGAGGGACTCAGAGTGCATGTGTGGCACATGGGCAAACACACTCATCACCACACTTTCTAAATGCACGTAGGCTGTGAGAGGCGGTTCCACGTGAGCCTGGCATGTCTAGGACCTGGGCCGAGCCCAGCATGACACGCCTCCCTGCACTGCTGGTGGGTCCCACATCAATAGTGACCAGAAATGTACATAATATGGGGTGGGTGGAGCTCATGGACGCTCGGATGAACAAGGCCAGGGGAGCAGTGGTGAGCAGGGCAGCCCGTGAGGCTACGTGGAGTCACAGTCTAGAGAGCCTTAGACCCACGCTGAATCCTTCCAAACCCAAACACTGGAACGCGAAGAGATCGTGTGATTGTACAGAGATGCTGAGATGGTGTATTTGGAACTTTTTATTACCACTTTGGGTCCCTGTGGGACCCCAGGGCGCTGTAGGCCACGAGGATGATGTCCTTGGCCTTGCAGAAGTCCAGCAGCTTCTGCTGGTTCAGGTAAGGGTGACACTCCACCTGCAGGACCGAGACACAGACTCAGGCCCCCAGGAAGCTCCCCCGAGTCAGGAGCAGAGGGGGAGCTTGTTCGGGCGCGTCCTTCCCACAGACCCTCTCACAGGCCGGCCCAGGGTGACAGCTACATGGGCCCTCCCAGGGCACGTCACAGGCCCCCGCATGCCCGCCCGGGAGAGGGCTCTGCCCCCATCTGCTCTCCCCGCCCGGGCATCCCTGCGCTCAGCTGTGGCTAGTGCCAAAATGACCTCTGGGCACAGAGGGGGCAGGGAGGGGGCAGGGGCACACGGGGCCCGCCTGCACCTCACCTGGTTGCACACGGGCTTGTACTTGAGCCCCGGCTTGCTGAGGATCATCTCCAACTGTTTGCGGTTGAAGTTGGACACGCCGATGGACCTGGTCAGCCCAGCGTCTTTGCAGCTCTCCAGGGCCTGGGGACGGCGCATGGGAAGCCCTGTCATCTGCCCGTGCTCCATGACCGGGTCCCCAGTTACTGTGTCCCCAGGAACCCCCTTTCCACAGGCGAGTCACTGCCATCAGGGCCGCATCCCTGCCCGAACTCCAGCCATGTCCGTGCAAGGTGCCTGCGTCCCTGTGGGCCTGCAGGACTGTCTTGGTTTGGGTTTTTTTTTTCAAGCTTAAGATTGGACCCCTCTAACTGTGCTCAGGGTTTCCGCTGGGCTTTGCACTCAGGGGTCACTCCTGGTTGATCTCAGGGGGAGATGGTGAGGCCAAAGACAGAGCAGGGCGGCCACGCATGAGTACTGCTCCTGCCGCACCATCCATCCGTCCATATTCCTCCTGTTTGGCTGGGCTACCCTGCAGTGTTCGGGCCCAGGCAGTGCCAGGGTGGGCCTAGGAAAGTCCTGGATACCTTGGGTTCTCCCTCCCCATGGTCAGTTACTGAACAACCAGAGACGGGCACCAAAGCCAGGACCCTGAAGACTTGTGCTTTGTCCTCCCCTGGGAAAAGAGGGACAGGCTCCTGAGGGGCTCCACCCCAAATGCCCCTGCCCTCTGGGGGGCTGCAGCCTCTGCTCTCCTGTGGGTGAGGGGAGCATGCTCGGAACCCTGTCCTGCAGGAGCGAGTCCAGCCAAAGCCCTGGGGGCTCCACACACTACAGCCTCGTGAGGAGGAACCAGAGATCCAGGGTCAGGCAAACAGGCACTGGAGGTGACCCCTCCGTTCCGGGTGGCTCTAAGGAGTCATTGTGGACTAACGTGAGCAGATGGGACATCAGGACAAGCATTGTCTCCAGGGCCCCATGGCTGATGTCACCAGCAGGCTGGGCCCCCAGGCTGAGGGGCTGCACCTACCTCCCAAGTCTGACACAGGTCCACCGGCTCTAAGAGAACGTTCCCACGGGCGTCCTTGGGGAGGACCTCCTCCCCGGGCTGCAACAGAGAACAGAGAGGCTTCTCAAGGACATGCGCTGCACAGCTGGGGCCACTGGACTTCGTGTGTGCGTGTGTGTATGTGCGTGCATTTATATGTGCATTTGTGTGTGGTATGTGTGCGTGCGTATGTGTTTGTATGTGTGCATGCATGCGTGCATGTGTATGCGTGTGCATGTGTGCATGCATGTGTGTATGTGTGTATATGTGCGCATGTATGTGCATGTGGGTGTATGTGGGTGTGCATGCATGCATGCATGTGTATGTGTATGTGTGTGTCTCCCTGTGTATGTATGTGTGGCCCCAGACTTCTATTCGCACAGCCTCAGACCTGGAATCAACCTCGTGGGTCGAAGGTGCCCATGGTCATGGAGGTCCATCTCGCAGCCACCTCGGCCTCCCTGAGCCCCTCTCTGGGGAACTCCAAGCACAGAGTGGAAGCAGCTAAGTGCTGATCAAACTGTCCACACTCGAAGAGCAAAGCCCAGCTACCTTCATAGCTACCGGCATGTGAATGATGAAGAGGTCCACGTAGTCCAGCCCCAGTTTCTTCAGGGACCTTTCCAGGCACTGGCGGACCAAATGTGGCTGAAGGAAAGTCGGCCAAACCTGCAGGGTCCGAATAAATTACATAGAGCTTAGAGTCATACATATTTGGGGACCAAAGTGAAACTTGTTAAGTGTCTGAGCTGGGGAGTGGGAAAGAGGCCTAAGGACTGTGGTTTGCATGCAGTTCAACCCACAGAATCCCAAAATCTTGGAGCACAAAACTGGTGTATGGAAAAAAAGAAAACTTAAAATGAAAATATCTAAATGCACACTATTTGAAAGGGTTACGAATCTGGGAATCTCCATCTTTTGAATTCTTACGTACTGAATATTGGCGTTGCTTACCTGTGAGCAATAAACCAGGTACAAGCCCTGGGGCTGCCTCACCCCAGAACTTGCTACTCACAGAGACTCGATCTGAGGGGTCCCCACAGTAGGAAGTGGGTTGTTAGTCTTGAATTGGAGATATTAAAAGGGCACAAGTCAGGAACCCACGCCCCAACTGATTCTCTCCTCCACAGCCCCACAGAGAGCCAGTTGCTGTGGGAATGACCTGTGGCCTGTGAGGTCCAGAAACTGAGGAGTGGTGGCTTTCCATAGGGCCAACCAAGCCTCAAGGGCCAACGGACCTCACTTGGCGCCCCTTGCCTGAGAGCTAAGAGGGCTGAGAGCCTGTCAGAAAAGCAGCTCTGAGAGTGCACAGAAAACCAGTCACCTCAGTGTCAGGGAAGGGAGCGCTATGTCCTCTCACAATGGCCGGAAGTCCACTCAGGATCTGGTGCCCCCATCCAGTGACCATCAAAGGGGGTGCAGAGGAGGAATCTGGACACACCTTGGGGCTCGTGACCTCCCGTGGGCAGCAGGGCTTCCCTCAGACAATGGCCCCCATGTACCTTGGTGGTGTAGAACAAGTCCTCTCGCCTCACGGTGCCGTCAGCCATCTTTGCGCGCATCGCCTCCCCCACCTCCACCTCATTCTGGTACATGTAGGCAGCATCGATGTGCCGGAAGCCTACGTCAATGGCCACTTGGGTGGCCTCAAGGGCTTTGCTCTTTGGAACCTTCAAAACGCGAGTGAGAAGGACAGTTGACCTCCCGCCTCAGGGGGAGCGTTTCCCCCAGCTCCTCTCAGGGAACCTCTGAGGGTCCTGTGTCACCTCCTCCCTGAAGCCCTCCTGCTTCTGCAGCTACCCCTCCCTGCCCTCACACTCCCCTTCTCCTCATTAGGGGTGGCCCTGAGCCCGGGGAGGGAGCTGGTGCCAGGGGCAGCCAGAGTCTCCACCTCCTCAAAGCCCAGCACAGGCCCATGGGGTCCCCTCAAACTCCCCCCTTCCACAGGAGAACTGCAGCGGTAGCCAGGCTGGGTGTGGCTGCTGCCCCCTAGATTCCCTCTGGGGGATATTGACAGCTGCCTGGTTGCTTAGATCCCATAGAGCCAAGGGGTCCTGCTGATTCTGCCCCGGAAACACCAGGCGCTTCTGTTGTGAGACTGGCCTCAGCCTTGAGGAGACGCGTCCCACACGCTGGTTTCCCCACCAGGGGTGGTGGGGTCCCTGGGTGGTGGGGTACCTGAGGGGGGTCCAAGAGCTCTGGGAGCAGGACAGAAGCAACACATCTGCCCTCACACACCCCAAGGCCCCCACCGCCACCATGCTGCCTCCAGACCCGAGTCTGGACCCCAAGGGGCTGCACGTGTGCATCTGCACAGATCAGTCTGCATCATTCCCCAGGGGGCACCTTCCCTGTCCGGGTTCCAGCCTCTCAGCCCCACAGGACCATGAGCACCCAGGGCAAAGGCAGCCCCCTCAGAGAAAGCAGAGTGGGTGACAGCAGGCTCCTTCCCTGGGCCAGGCACATCCGTGCACTTGCTGACTCACAGGGGCACCGGCTCTGCCCCCAAAATGTCTAAGTCCTGGGTAACCCCAATCAGAAGCTCAAACAGCCCCCACCACGTGTTAATCCATGTGCTGTGGCCATTCCCTGATCGCCCCTGGGAGCACCTGCCCACAGTAATGAGGAGGGCAGGCCAAGAAATCCCAAGATCCCCCATAACCATGCCCGTGCTCTCCCCGAGCACCTACTCCCTCGCTCAGAGCCTAGACATTAGTCACCTCTGTGCTCTGGGCAGCACCTCCAGGTCCTTTAAGTTCCTGGCACCCCTGACAGCCCCTGTGTGTCCCTTCCGTGAGGTCTCTCTCAGGCACCCCTCAGGTCCTGGTTGTGCTCAGGAGACCCCCCGCCGTCCTCACACTCACATCGGCAGAAGCGTAGGTGCCAAGTCCCAGCACGGGCATCAGGTGCCCGTCACTGAGCCGCACGCTCCGACTGCCCTTGAGGTCCATCCCCACACACAGAGCACTGCTCACAGTGCTTCCCTGCCCCAGCGCAGAGCCTTTAGAGCAGCGAGAAGGGGAGCTCGGGGCTCAGGTCTCTTATTCCCCCACGGAGAGGCGGAGCAGGCACGCTGCCCAGTGGGCAGCTGGAACTGGACCAGAGTCAAAGGTTCCGGGCGTTCTTCTGGTGTCCTCAGGCACAATCTCAGACTCATCCACACGCGAGCTATAGGGCTGGTCTCACCTGCCAACCTGTTTCCAGGCTCTCTCTCGAGATGCAGTTAGACCCACGGTCGATGCACACGGGACCGTTTCCACATGAGACCCTCAGAAAGCTGTGACTCCGACAGCCGAGCCAGGCTGCTCGTGCAGCTTCTTTCTTCCTCCCCCTTCATTCATCCCCTCTTTCCTCCTTCCCCCTCTGCTTTCTTTCTCCCGTTCTTCCTTCCTCCCTTCCTTTTCTTCTACTCTTTCCTCCTCCTCTCCATTCCTCCCTTCTTTCTTGTGTCCTTCCCTTCTTTTTTCTCCCTCTTTTCCTCCTCCTTTCCTTTCTTACCTTCAGTCTCTTCTCTCTCCTTCCTTCTTTCTTCCCTTCCTCTCTTCCTTCTTTCTTCCTTTTTTCTCTTCTCTCCTTCCCTATTTCTTTCTTCATTCCTTCCTTTTCACCTTCTATTCATCCTTTCTTTCTTTCCTTCTTTCTTTTTACTTTCTTTCTCTTTTTCTTTCTTTCTCTCTTTCTATTTTTCTTTCCTTCTTTCTCTCTTGCCCCAATCTCTAACTTCCAGATCTTACATCTGAAGTTCCCCAGTAAAATACTACTCAATTAAAGTGGATCAGAGAGAAGAAGAAAAAGTCTACGGACCAGCCCAGTTGCCTCAGTGATCAGCAGTGAGGAAGATCAGCGCCGAGGAAGGCAGACTTCTTTGAGGTTCATGCTGCTCCTCACAGCAGCATATCTTAGGCCACATTCTCTGTGGTTCTGGCCTGTGTCCCAGTCTCGACTTCTCATGCACTGTGTGTTGGCCATGGAGCCGTGTCTCAACCTTACATGGCGGGGAGAAAAAGCAGCAGGAACCGTGGTCACCTCCCTGAAGTCGCTCAGGCTCACAGACCCCGGCCCTGTCAGAGAAGCCTCAGCACCAGGCCCTCTGAGAGTCTGTGAGGTTCCCCAGACTCCTGCAGGCCCTCACCCCCTCCCACAAATCTCGGCAAAGCCCTCTCCCATCACCTCTGCATAATCCAAACAGTTTAGCTCGAGATAGTGTAGGTGACAAGTCTACCATCCCCTCAGGCCACTAGCCTGAGTTCACCTGTTTCCTCTCACAAAGCTCTTGTGGCTTGAAAATTGGCCTATAGTGGAGGACACTGAAGTGGGTTTACTCTCACAATCAGGAAAAGAGAGAGAATGAGAGAGAAAGATAGAGAGAATGTGTGTTGAGAGGGTATTAGAGAGAAAGTGGGTGATGTGAGAGAGAGTGTGGGAGTGATGGAGTATGAGAGGGAGTTACTGTGAGAGCCTATGTGGAAGTCTGTGTGAGTGTGTTGGAGAGTGTGAGAGAGAGAGAGAGAGTGTGTGTGTGTGTGTGTGTGTGTGTGTGTGTTTGTGCAGGAGAGAGCATGTGTGAGAGAGAGAGAACATGTGTGAGAGTATATGAGACAAAGTGTGTGATACACTGTGTGAGAGTGTGTATATGAGATAGTGTGTGTAAACGTGTATGTATCAGAGAGAGAGTGTGTGACTGGATGAGAGTGTGTATGTGAGACACATTGTGAGAGTTGTGAAAGAGAGAAAGAGTGTGTCTATGAGTGTGTGAGGGAGAAAGTGCATGAGTGCGTGTCAGATAGCATGTGTGAAAGACTGTGAGAGGGTGTGAGGGAGTCTGTATTAGAGATATGTGTGAGTGTGTGAGTGTGTGTCAGACTATTTGTGCGAGAGTGTGTGTCTGAGAGTATATGAGTGTGTAAAAACACAGAAGAGAAAAAGAGGCCCAAGCAGGGCTCTATCTCTCCCGCTACCGCGTTCAGTAGTCTCACGCCTCTTCCCCACCCTGGGGGAGGTTGATGGCGATGATGAGGCAGGCGAAGGAAGGAAGAAGCCCAAACTGGTTGCTTGATCAGTTTTCTGGATCTCTCTCTGGATTTTCCTCTGCGCCTGTCTCTCTGCGCCTGTCTCTCTGCGTCTTCTGTGTCTTGTGTCTTGTGTCTTCTTCCTCTGTCTTCTTCTGCCCCTTCTGTCTCTGTCCCCCTTGTCTTCTTTCTCTCCCCGTCTCTTCTATCTCCCCTCAGTGCCCCACAGTCTTAGTTTATATAGCAAGTTACATAGGTTGGTGACACAAAGGTGGGTTTGACATCAACAAATCAACAAAGAAGGGTAAGACCATTTATTGAGGAGATTAACAAAATCTCATCTAAGGAAATCTCATCTAAGATCCACTCAAGGGTGGGGGTCCAAACAAGGGTGTATCAGGGTGTGAGCTAGTAATCTACTTAAATAGTTATAGTAAATCTACTTCTAATATTTCTAACACTGTTATTCTGTATGAGCACAGTAAGAGATATAAAGTTTGGTTTTTCCTGAGGACATCTCCAGACCACAGTCCTCAGACCAGGCTAACCTTCCCAACCCCAGCAGGATCCTAATCTCATTGTTACTTTTGGATCATGACAGCATTGTCCATGATCATGCCCTCAACTTATAGTTGAGTATTGTAGCGCTTTGGCCTGGCCATTTCAATGCCAGGGTAGCACATAACTCACCACTTGCCCTGGATCCATCCTGTCCCTCATCGGGATCCTGCTTTTGGGGTGCTAGGAACTGAGGGCAACTTGAGTTTAGAAAGCAGATGCCCAGGAGTAAATATTATTGGAGTCAATCAACTCCCAAGTCACAAACATAATTATTAACTGTCTTCCTGTGTCCATACAGAAAGGACATTGCTCTAAGGTAAACCAAGTTCCCTGCGGCAAGGCTAAAAGGACAAACCCCATGTTATCCTACATATGAGTGTGTGTGAGAGTGTGTGAGAGAGACTGTGTGAGTGTGTGTGAGAGATAAAGAGTATGTGTGTGAGAGATCCGTGTGAGTGTGTGTGAGTCAGTGTGTGAAAGACAGTGTGTGAGACAGAGTTGTGAGAGTGTGTGTATGTGAGAGAGAGAAAATGTGTCTGTGAAAGTTTGTGAGAAAGAAAGTGCATGAGAGTGTGTGTGTAAGTATGTGAGACACCGTCCAGATCACATGGCTTTTTCTCCTGGAAGGGAGCAACATGATGCCCGCCATAGCCATGCCACCGACTCTGCTCTAGGCTGTTTCACTCGGGTGCCCTGGAGGGGGCAGGGCGAGAGCCCCACAGCCCCAGGGGACCCAGCACTAGCAGCTGAAAACCTCCAGAACCCAACCACCTCCACAATGAAGGCAGTTCCCCACACGCTCAGGCTGAGCCTCACATGTGAGTGAACATATTCCTGGACCGGGCAGTCACATTTGCAGCCGCGCGACACATCATAAGACGGTTTTCCATAACAGACAATACAAAATGCATTATTTCAGTTGTGCTTTGGGACAGGGATTGGGGCTTGGGATGCAAACATCCCAAATTTGGTGGTAGGAAGGTGCAATGGTAGTGGGATTGGTGTTTGAATATTAAGTGTAATCAAATATTGTCAACCACCTTATAAAATAAAAAAGAATTTTAAAGAAAGTGTGTGAGTGTGTGTGTGAGAGAGAGAGAGACTACATGAGATAGTGTACATGTGAGTGTTTGTGAGATTGTGTGTATATGACAGAGTGTGTATGAGAGTGTGTGAGAGAGTGGGTAAGAAAGTGTGTGACAGAATGTGTGTGAGAGAGTATTGTGAGAAAGATTATGTGAGAAGGTGTTTTAGGGAGTCCATGAGAGAAAGTGTGTGTGAGAGAAAGTGTGTGTGGTAACAGTTAGAGACAGTGTATGAGAGATTTGTAAAAGAGGAAGTGTGTGAGAGATGGTATGTGAGACAGTGTATGAGAGAGTTGTGAAAGTGTGTGTGATAGAGAATGTGTCTGTGAGAGTGTGAGAGAGAGAAAGTGCGTGTGTGAGAGAATATGTGTGTGGGTGTGTAAAAGAGTGTGTGAGAGTGTATTGTGTGAATGTGTGAGAGAGTATGTAAGTGTGAAGGTGTGTGTGTGAGAGAAAGTGTGTGTAAGAGAGTACATATGTGAATGTGTAAGAGAGAATGTGAGAGAGAATTGTGTGAGGGTTGTGAGAGAATGTATGAGAGAATGTGAGTGTGAAAGATTGTGTGTGTAAAAGAGAGGATTGTGAAGATGTCTCTGAGAGTGTGTGTGAAAGTATGTGTGTGAGTGTGAAAGAGTGTGTTTTACATTGTCTTAGCTGATAGAACAAATATAAAATCACCATCAATTATAGATCACATGAGATAACATAGGAGATGGTTGAAATTTTAAAGAGAGTGAAGACAGAAGTTATAAAACCAAGTTTACTCTACAGAATCTCAGAGGAGGAAGAGACTAGAAGGGTTTAGGATTTCTAGAAAACTAGGAAGTTAGCTTATTTGCTTGAATGGATTTCTACATGAGCTTATTAGAACAAATGAAAAAAGTAAGAAATCATTTGAGAGCTCTGTTTTTTCTGGCTAATCTTTCATCTATGGGGGTGGTCATAAGCAGGAATTTGCTAAGTCGCAAGGCCACATGCTGGGTGTTGCCAGTGCTGTTATCTCTGAAGAGGATTTCACAGGGTGCTTGTTGTCAGTGTCCTTGCTAAGAGAGCTGTGTCCATCTGGAAGGATAGAACTCAACATTGTCAGGAAATAGGCTAATAAAACTTGGCGCTGTGGGCTTGCTTGCACATCTACTTCCTGCTGAAATAAGGCTGTGGAGATGCCCTTAGTGAAGAGGTAATAGAGGGTCTCGTCCAGGGTAGATGCAGCACCATCCTCTGTCCAGCCACCTGTTGGACAATCTGCATGAAAAGAAAAAAACAAAAAAGCAGAGACCAAACATTGACTTGGTTGATGACAAAAACATTCACAAATACATTAAATCATATATTCTTCATTACCAGCAATAGAAAACAAATTATCAAATAATGTCTTTTCAGCAGGTCTGATTGTTGGGGGAAAATTCCAAATAATAATAGTGGGCTTTCTGTCCAAACATTGAATGTAATCAAAGTAAAAAGAGAGTAAAGTGAAAATCATCTGCCACACAGGCAGGGTGGGGGGTGGGATAGGGGGTATACTGGGGTTCTTGGTGGTGGAACATGTGCACTGGTGAGGGGATGGGTGTTTGATCATTGTATGACTGAGAATTAAACCTGAAAGCTTTGTAACTGTTCTCACGGTGATTCAATAAAAAAAAAATAATAATACCTTCCTGTGCTTTCGTGAGCCCTCATGCGATTCTCTGGCTATAGGAAAGTGAGGTACTTCTGTTAACAAGAAAGAGCAGGGGAATTTTTTTTATCAGGTCGCTTTCAGTGTTGGCTCCTGCAGCTGTGGTTCACTTAAACACTTGAGTTGTTTAAACACCAAGAGCCTTAAACACAAAGGCTCTCTCTGCCCTTGGAGAAGCCCGAGTTTGAGTTCTCTCTTGAGTGCATTACTCTCTATCTCTTCTCTCTGTCTCTCTCTGTCTCTCTGTCTCTGTCTCTGTCTGTCTCTGTCTCTGTCTCTCTGTCTCTCTCTGTCTCTCTCTGTCTCTCTCTCTCTCTCTCTCTCTCTCTCTCTCTCTCTCTCTCTCTCTCTCTCTCTCTCTCTCTCTCTCCCTCCCCTCCACACCTTAAAAATCCTCCAAATAAAATCTATTTATTCACTGGGACAAACACCTGAGTTGGTGATGTATCTCAGTAACCCAGTCAATCTGTGACCCTCCGTGTTTCATGCTCCCTGATTCGATCCTAGGTGGCGATGCTATTAGGATCTCTTTCATTTCTCCTAGATCCTCAGAATTGGGACTTGCTCCAGGTAGAGCCGCAGGTATTAACAGTGCTCCCAGCATGAGAGTGTCATTCCCTGCTGCAGGCAGGAGCTGGGGGGAGAGAGGAAGCTGCGACTGCAGGCTGTGTGGCACTGAACAGGGAATCCTTCTCGTCTCAATGACAGTGAGTAACTTCCATGCAGCCCTCCACACACACAGCAGCACCAGTCAATTAAAGGTTCTGCACTGCACATTTGCAAACAGACTTGAGGAGAAACTCAGCCCTGGGATAATCGGGGACATTTGAATTTACATTCTGTCCTAGACCTCTGGCTTCCTTGGCTGTGGGAGATCCTCCCCTTGATAATAAGTCCAAGGTATGAATAGTCCCTTGTGGGAATAAATTTTGATTAGCTTAGAAAATCAGGGCTGCAAAAGTGTACCCAGGACTGAGTAGAAAGGAGAGAACCATGGTGTTAATGACAAACATCAAAGTAGCTTGCTGATCAATTATCACCTGTGGTCAAAGCTGCATAAACCTTCCAGCTTGGGCTCTTTATATGCTTGTTAGTTCTTTTTATTATTTTTATTATTATTAATGAGTCACTGTGAGGGTACAGTTACAGAGTTTCATGCTTGTGTTACTCCTACACTGCTGGTGGGAATGCCACTGGTTCAGCCCTTTTGGAAAACAATATGGTCGCTTCTCAAAAAATTAAAAATTGAGCTCCCATTTGACCCAACAATACCATTTCTGGGAATATATCCAATAGAGGCAAAAAAGTACAGTCTAAATGACATCTGCACCTGTATGTTCATCAAAGCACTGTTTACAATAGCCAGAATCTGGAAAAAACCCGAATGCCCGAGAACAGATGACTGGTTAAAAAAACTTTGGTATAGCTTGTTAGTTCCTGGTGTACCTACGAAGTGCTAATGTTCTGCCAGCTTTCTTTAATGTACCTGCAACATAAACAATGGCTCACAAGTCGGGGGCCAAGAGCCAGGCTGGGGGAGCATAAGTCATGCTAAATAAATAACCAGATGGCAAGATTAGCAGCAACCCAGAAAACTCAGTGTTTGTCCGTCTCACTTTTTTTTTTTAAATTGAATCACCCTGAGAACAGTTACAAAGCTTTCAGGTTTAAGTCTCAGTCATACAATAATCAAACACCCACCCCTTCACCAGTGCACATGTTCCTCCACCAAGAACCCCAGTATACGCCCCTCCCACCCTCCGCCTTGCCTGTGTGGCAGATGATTTTCACTTTACTCTCTCTTTGATTACATTCAATTTTTGACAGAAAACCCACTATTATTATTTGGAATTTTCCCCCAACAATCAGACCTGCTGAAAAGATATCATTAGGTCATTTATTTTCTATTGCTGATAGTGAAGAGTATATGATGTCTCACGGCTGCGACAGCGGCCACATGGTTTTGAAATTCTGGTATTTTAGTAATTAAGTCCAGAGGTATTTCTGCCAACAGCCTCTGCGTCCTGAGATTGGTTTGTGTGCCTCTGGATTCATGGCCATTCAGGAGCAGAGGAGCCATTCGTGGGCGGCTGTTCGGGGTCTTGTCAGGGCCGGGGAGCAGGGCCGGTCCCGGTGCCCGAGGGACAAAAACCCTTTCCCTCCCGGGGTGGCATGGGCCGTAGCTTAGTTCACAGTCCAAGAGCATTTCTGCCAGCAGCTGCTGCATTCTGAGATTGGTTTGTGTGCCTCTGGGATCATGGCCGTTCAGGGGCGGAGGAGCCGTTCCTGAGATTTATTTTGTGTATCAGGAAAGGTCGTGCATAAGCAGCCGCGTGGTTTGGAGAGATAGTCCTGGTCCCCACATACCAGAGCCAGGTTTGCAGAAGCTCTTTTAGTTGCCAGGATTCCATCTGGAGAAGGCGGGGAGACTCCACCTGCTCCACCTGGGGACCCCGGTCAGAGGTCCAGAGCATTCTCCAGCATGGTGGTGCCCGCTGGTCAGGATTCTTCAGTGCTGAGTGCAGCAAGGTGGCCCTGGGAGCGGGTTGAGGGCGTGATTTCCGGGGTCAGGGGCGGGCTGGAAGCCCGAATGGAACTGCCCAATTCCAGCATCCCCACGCGGTATGGGGAAATAGTCCTGGTCCCCACATACTGGAGCCATGTTTGCAGAAGCTCATGGTCCCCAGGATTCTGTCTGGAGAAGGTGGGGGTCTCACTATTATAGATGACCCTGCTGGACAGGGGTCAAAGGTGCCAATCCCGTTGGCTTGATTGTGGTAAATCGCCACCCGGGAGGACAAGCCAGGGATCAGCTCTGGAAACCGTCTGAGGTTCAGCTCTGCTAAGCCACACACACAACAAACACACACACAAAAAAACAAACAAAAACAACAAAACCATGTCCAGGCTATTTACAAAGAGATAGTGCGATGTTGTGTGCTGTTGTGTACAGAGAACGCCAAATGCGATTCAGTGTTGGCTTCATTGCTGTCGGGGTTGATGGCAAAGCATGAGGAGCAAGAAGGATGGTGGCCCTGAGCAAGTAGCTCCAAATCCACGTCCCTCCAGAACCCGATGTCCAGGCCCACAGCTCTTACCAGCCTGACTCCTGATGACCTTTGTCTGAGAGCCACACCCGATGCCCTCGGGATTCCTCCTGGCTTTGCCCTCAGGAATCACCTCTGGCATGGCTCAGGGGACTGTCTGGGCTGCTGGGGATGGCACCTGGGTGCCCGCCCACGACGGAGAAGCTCCCTCCCACAGTGCTCGATCTGCACCCTGCAACCGCACTCAGCGGGTCAGTAGTCATGGGTGACAGTCAGGAACTATCAGCCGACACACGCGTCTGAGCGGAACAGCGACCCCGTGGACCCTGACCCGCTGCTAAAAGCTAACCAGCCTTCGCTTTCACAGCCTTCCTCATCAGACTGAAGCCCAAGGGCTCCCTGAGTTTAGCTTAGTTCTTTCTTCAGAGCTGGGCTCTGACGTGGTATTGGGAACCCACCCCCACGGTTCTCAGCCAAGGGGGCCTGACAGCCAACTGCTAGAACTTGAGCGTCTCTTGCAGCTCAGGCCCCGCCGAGACCCCAGGGCTACTGGACACTCCCCACCCAGCGGTGCTCAGGACTCCCCATGGGGTCAGAACTCTAGCAGTGTTGAGCGGAGTAAAGCGCTCCCCCAACCCTCATTCTATATCCCCAATCTCAGAGGTGAATCATGTGGGGCTTGCTTGATTTATTGACTGCTTGATGGAACAATCAGGCAATGCAGGAGACTTCCTGCATCAAAAAGAAAACAGCATGGACAGAGGATGAAGTGGTAAGTGAAGGCTGGCATCCAGCTCAAGGAGTGGGCACACAACCTGCAGCAGGAGACCTGGGTTTCATCCCCAGCATCACAGGGTCCCCTGAGCACTCCACAGCAAACCAGGAGAAAGCCATGAGCAGCCTCTGAATACCACCAGGTGGCATTCAAAACAAAAGAAGAAATTCAAGAAATGGATAAGAGCAAGTCTTGTTAGAGCAAATTTAATCCTAAATTTTAAAATATATATTGAATATCTTGGGAAATAATCACGTTATGTGGAAGCGTATATAATCTATGTAACTGCAATTGAATGATGTCAATATTGTAAAAAATAATTGCTTAGAATTTATGCATTTTACAAAAGCTCTCCAAATTATTAAAACTAGATCCAAATGTGACCCAGAGATAAGACTTTTTCTGAGAAATGTGGAGCCCTGAAAGATATTTGCCTGAGATTCTGATGCACTCTTCTTCACAGAAGACGAGAAAAAAAAAAAAACGAAATGCCCCATGAGAGAGTGTAGCTGAGCCTCCCCAGAGAGGAAGTGTGGCAGCTGCCAACAGAAGGGAATGATGTCCGTTGTGCAAACATGGTGGGACTGGGGATGGAATTGGTCAAGAAGGGAGAAGAAGTTACTGCATGTTTTCAAACACATGAGGACAGAATGACACAGGAAATAGCTGACAAGCCAACAAAACCATACTCAACTCTGACCGAGGAACTTTCCCCCAATTCCCAAGTTCTAAGCCATTTACATGTTGAAAAGCTAGTGACTGAATAATCAGGACACAAACCCCTTAATCTGAGTCTTTATTGTTCCACGGGGAGAAAAAGACCAGACGGGGGAGGACAGCTGAGCCCTCAGGTGCTGCCCCGTCAGCCATGCACGAAGCTCTCTCCACGCAGCACACAAAGCCTCAGTACTTGTCAGCAAACGGGTAGTTGGGGTGGCCCATCGCACTGCGGGTGGAGGACGGGTCAGAGTGGTGGCCGCCTTCTCGAGGCATCGATCAGGGTGCTTGAGGGCAGGAGCTGGGCCAGGACCCCCCTTTGCACATTATGACAAATTTTCCAACACACGAAGGGCCCTGGACAAGTCCCCACCCCTTTTGAGTCCCACAGTCCAAGGGACATGGCGCCAAGGCCATGGGCACGACCGAGACACCAGTATCTGAGCCGGATGGGCCACGGCCCCAGGATAGTCCCTCCTCGGAGTTCACCTGGTCCATGGACAGAAGGAGACCAGGGGGCTGCCCTGCGCTTTGACCCCCCAGAACACCCAGCCCTGCCACCACGGGCCACTCTAAGGGACTTGGGGGCCCCAGAGACACCCCACACCTGTTTCCACAGCTCTTTCCCTCTCACTCAGTGGTCAGCCCTCACATTTGCTTTCTCCCACACCTCTCTTTTTGGGAGTCCCCTGCCCTATCCCCCAGCTGTCCTGCAGGCCCTGGAGGTGGCCTCTGTGAGACAGAATCAGGGGCACTGAATCTAGGGCTCGGGCCACCATAGTGCTTTCACATGAGGCCACGAGGCATTTTGCGGCAGTCCTGGCCCAGTTCCTGGTGCTGCCCACTTAGTACTTGCTGGACCTCAAGCCTGCAGAGTCCAGGAGCTCAGTTCCACATCTCTGCTCACACAAGCCCATTGGCCGGCCCCAGGAAGCTTGTTCCCTACTATTCGCAAAATGCACAGATGCCCCATTGCAATCGCCTATGCCACACTTACAATTCCATGCTGAGATAGCGGAAGTTTCTATTAAGGCTCTCTAAGGCTTTCATATCCTCTGGAGATAATTCAAAATCAAATATCTGCAAGAAGAAAAGAGTCTCGTGAGGACTTATGCCCAATCGGCAATCTACTTAGGGCTCCTGTCATCAGTTTTGATGCATTGGTTGAGATGTCTTTGCCTCAGACTCCCCATCTTCTTTCGTCCCCATTGAACAAAAAATAAATAAAGTATAAAAGTCACATCACTGGGCCGTCATAACTCTGAGTTTGACTTCTCAAAAAAGTCATTCCTTTCCTTTCTGTTTTGAAATGGAAGGAAAACAGGACCAAATGGACAAAGAAACTGTTCCTGGGGTCACACTTTGGTGAATCTTTTCCTTCCCCATGACCCCTGTGAGTTGATAAGCTCTAGAATTAGAGCAAACAAGGGAGAGAGTGCACCCACCTGCCTGCAGGCTCTCTCCAGGGTTAACTGGTCTCAGGAAGAGACCCTGACCAAGGGCATGACCACCCACCTGCCCAGGATGGGCCCCACGCTCTGCTTTCTGCGTACAGAGTCCTCCCTCCACCAGGAAAAGCCCAGTGTGTCTGGGGGTCACTCAGATCTCACAGAGAAGGCCCCTGTGAATGGAGTCTCTCCCCCTCAGCCTAGAGCGGCCTTTATTGGGTGTCCACGGTCTGACTGGAGAGTCCATGAAGCTGACAGAGCAGCAGTAAGAGTCCCAGTGGGAAGCAGAGGGATTGATGCATTGGGCAGTTTCATGGAGAGCACAGTGGTCCTCTCTCTGCCATCGGCCTGTCCCTCTGTGGTCTCCTTAACACGCTGCAGGCAGGCCATGGCGCCGTGGGCTTGGGGTAGCAGGTTGAGTTGCATGAGAGCAGAGGATGGCACTTTTTTCTCACTGTCCCAACCAGGCAGACTTGACCTTCAGATGTCCCCAAAACTAAATAAGTCCAGAGCTCAAGAATAGGAGTATTTGCTTTATAAGTCACTTGCTCCAATGTCTTCCTCTCCCAAAATAAACACATTATGAAATACTTAGCCCTCGTCTAAAATCAATATGGAACTCACACAGTTCCTCAAAGTGTGTCCAGGTTCACAGCGAGCACTGTCCGTAGGAGGCCCCGGGAGAGAGCAGGGGCTCTGGAGAACCCCTCCCCTGTGAACCTCCTTCCCACCCCAGTCTGTGTGGGGACAGTGAGCACCATGGCCCAGGGCCGGCACTGCATAGGTCAGGCCGGAGAGCCCCAGGCAAACTCAATTTCAAGAAGGGAAGCTGGGGTGCCGCACAGCACTGAGGCCCGCAGTGGGGCTGGGTGTCCCCTCCCCAGAGCCAGACCCCCATGGCTCCAGGTGCAAACAGAGAGTCGTGGTGTAGGGAAGGGATGAGGGGAACCAAGGTTTCCCAGGGGCTGTGTAGGGAAGGGCCCCAAGCCTGGTGCTCACAGAGCTAAGTCTGCTCACGTCACACCCAGGAGGTATCTGAGCTTCCCCGGAGGCCAGCAAAACTGGCGCCGGTGCCTGTGCCCTGTCATCTGCCTGTGGTCTTCCCCCTGGACACCAGGGAGGGCTAAAAAGGAAAAGGACATGTGGGTGTTTGCTCACAAGTGAGAGAGTCGGCGACTCATGGGCCTCATCACTCTGGGCCACCGTGCCCGTACCTGGAAGTTCTCCTTGATCCTTTTCTCCGTAAAGCTCTTGGCCAGCACCATCACCCCCCGCTGCAGCTGGTAGCACAGGGCCACCTGCCCCGGGCTGTGGCCGTATTTCTTGGCAATGGCTATCAGGACCGGCTCCTCCAGGAGAAACGGACTATTTTCTGGAATTCTAGAAAAATGAAACACAGGCATGATGGTGTGAAGGTTGTAGATCACCGCACCCAAGTACCCATATGCAACTTTCACCGTATCCTTGTCATCCCTTTGTTCACCGATTTGCTCGAGTGGGCACCAGTAACGTTTCCTTTCGTCCCAGCCCTGAGATTTTAGCAGCCTCTCCTTACTCGTCTTTCCCAACTATTAGAGGCTCTTTAAGGATCAAGAGAATAAGACCTGTTATTGTTACTGTATTTGGCATACCAAATATGCCATAGGGAACTTGCCAGACTCTTCCATTAAAAAAAACTAATTTAATAAAATAAAATTTTGTTATTTGCTAAATTTACTAATTTACTAAAGTAGACTGACTCAGAGTTACAAGCACTAAGTCCAGAACAAACATACTATATTTTTCACCTGTGCTTACTAGTCAACAAGTAGCTCATGGTATCTCTTAAAAGATTGGTTAGCAAGAAAAGTGGCTTGTGATAATGGTTCACTTTCTTATGTCTAATGATGCTTTCATAGATGATCTAAATGTAAGCACTAAGGACCTGAAAATAAATAGATGCAGATGACATAAACATTTGTAAATTTTTTTTCAATAACTTTGCTTTCTGTTATGTGTAGTTAATATATGTATACACATATCTATTAATATGTAGATATATACATACCTCTTGTAGAGCCTGGCAAGCTACCAAGAGTATCCGGCCCACATGGCAGAGCCTGGCAAGCTACCCGTGGCATATTCGATATGCAAAAACAGTAACGATAGGTATCATTCCCTTGACCCTAAAAGAGTTCCAATCAGTGGGAAAGACAAGTAAAAAGAGGCTTCTAATATCTCAGAGCTCAGTGTAATAGAGATGTTACTGGTGCCCCCTCAAGTAAATCGATGAATAATGGGATGACAGTGATGTGTAGTTAAAATATTTTATGTGACTTAAAAATTTAAGTTTTGTTAATTTCAAGGACAAGTTAGTCAAATTCATTAACTATTTAATTTTCCAACAAGATTGATGTTGAGGCATTAACTACCTATGCATAACTAACATGCATTTACCTTCTTCTAACTCCTCATTATATAGAAAACAAAAGATATTTAAGGCTATATATGAATATGTTTTGTGCCATATTGAATGACAAGCAATGATATAATTTCAGAAATTTGAAGATTTATTTCTAAGTCTACCAGACCTTAGAATGATAGCATAACTTGAGGCCCATGATTCTTAGTTTGCACTAGAAATAAGATTTTTGGGTAGGGGGACATTCTAATGAATGCATATAATCATAAGAAGACAGAAGCATAGTCCTGTGCAAGATGAGGAGGATTTAGCCTTCTGTAAGAGAAGATGTGAGATATAGACATGGATTTGCTCCATCTAGAGGAAAAGATTCTCTACAAAAAAAAAAAAAAAAACCTGGCTATCAGATCACAGGGGAAAAATATAGGAGAAAATCTAAATGAAACAAAGAAGTTTTAAAAGAATTTTGTAAATGAAACTTGAGATAGAAATATTATATCTCAAGCTGAGTGAGATTTAAAAAATCTTTGTGGGCCCCGCTTCCCGCCGCCTGGACTCCCCGAGACCTTCCAGCCGCCCCAGCCCATGTCCTCTGCGCCCCGGCTCCTCCCCGGGCCCCCTAACTGCGGCCCGCCCTCGCAGGTACCGTCCCAGACCCTCGGCCACGCCCTCCCGCGCCCCGCTTCCCGCCGCCTGGACTCCCCGAGACCTTCCAGCCGCCCCAGCCCGTGTCCTCTGCGCCCCGGCTCCTCCCCGGGCCCCCTAACTGCAGCCCGCCCTCGCAGGAAGACACTGGGGGCGTGTCCCGTATGTTAGTGGGCGTGGTCTAAAAGTGGGCGTGGCCTCCTCTCAGAGCGGCCACAGTTATTCATTGTTACCTCAGCTCACTAGGTACTTGTATTTTTTTGAAAATTCACTTTTGCGATCTCAAACACGCAAAATAGCCATTAGCTTAGTCTGACACTATAAAAGCTGTCAGTTAATAAAGGAAGTTTAGCACGATCAGAAAACCTTCTTTCCACAAGAAGAAAAAGGAGTAAATAACTACAAAGCTCCAACTCTATACTTCCGTAACAATATGAAGAAGCAGCGAAAATCCCCTCCGAGAAGAGAGGGGGAAGAAAAGATACCAGAAACCTCAACAGGGGCTTCTCACATCTACGACCTCTCAGATAAACAATTCAGAGAGGAAATCTGGAGGAGAGTCGACCTACTCCAAGCAAATATGGAACAGACATCCAATAAATTAAGAGAGGAGATGAATGAAGCGCTGGAACGGTCTACCAAGAAAATACAGGAAGAAATGAGAGCAGAAATGAGAGCAGAAATTTCAAACCTTCGAACGGAAGTCTCACAAATAAAGCAATCGGTAGATGAAATAAAAATATCACTAGATGCCCTCAACAGTAGAATGACTACAGCCGAAGACAGAATCAGTGATCTGGAAGATGAGCTTCAGAAAGCTTATAGACAACAACAAATCACGGCCAAAGACCTCAAAATGGCTATAGAGCGAATCAGAGCCCTGGGAGATGACTTCAAGAGGAACAACATAAGAATCATTGGAGTACCAGAACCGCAGGGAAGCAACCCCAATGAAAAAAACACAGTCAAAGATATCATTGCTAAGAAATTCCCAGAGCTGGACAAGGCAGGCATCCAGATACAAGGAGTCCGAAGAGTACCAGCAAAAAGAGACCCGAATAAAAAGACCCCAAGGCATATCATAGTCAGAATGACGGATACCATGGATAGAGACACAATTCTGCAAGCAGCAAGGTCAAGGAAGGAAATCACATACAAAGGAGCACCCCTCAGATTTACGGCCGATCTGTCAGAAGAAACCCTCCGAGCCCGAAGACAATGGTGGGACATAGTGAAAAAGCTCAACGAAATGAATGCCTCACCAAGAATACTTTATCCGGCTAAACTCTCACTCAAACTCGAAGGAACCATACACTACTTCTCGGATAAACAACAGCTCAGGTCCTTCATAGACTCAAAACCAATCTTGAAAGAAGGTCTAAAGGGGCTACTGTAAGACAAGGAGGAGCCCCATAAGAACAACAAATCCAACAGAAAGATTACACAAAACCACATCACAATAATCTCTCTCAATGTCAATGGCCTAAATGCACCTATCAAGAGACACAGAGTGGCTAAATGGATCCGGAAATTAAACCCAATATTCTGTTGCCTGCAAGAAACACACCTGAACAAACAGAGTAAACATAGACTCAAAGTCAAAGGATGGAAAACAATCCTCCAAGCAAACAACCCCCTTAAAAAAGCTGGAGTGGCCATCCTGGTATCCGACAACATAGATTTCAGGATGAAAAAGATCAAAAGGGACAGTGAAGGTCATTTTCTGTTTATCAAGGGATATGTACAACAGGAAGAAATCACACTCTTAAACGTATATGCTCCTAATGAACGACTGGCTAAATATTTAAAACAACTCCTAACAGACTTCAAAGAGGACATCACTAACAGCACAATTGTAGTCGGAGACTTCAATACGGCCTTATCGCCTCTAGATAGATCCACAAGAACAAAACTCAACAAGGAAACACTGACTCTGAAAGAAGAAATTGAAGAGAGAGGCCTAATAGACCTATACAGGGCCTTACACCCCAAAAAGAAAGAATACACATTCTTTTCCAGTGCACATGGAACATTTTCTAAAATAGACCATGTACTGGGCCCCAGAACATACCTCAATAGAATCGGAAAAATAGAAATTGTATCAACCATCTTTTCAGACCACGATGCGCTGAAGATAGAAGCTAACCACTCACAAACACGGAAAATCAAATCAAACACCTGGAAATTAAACAATTCAATGTTGAACAATGAGTGGGTCAGGAAGGAAATCAAGGAAGAAATCAAAAGATACTTAGAAACAAATGAGAATGAAGACACGAGCTACCAAAACCTATGGGACGCAGCTAAAGCCGTGTTAAGGGGAAAATTTATAGCTCTCCAAGCATTCCTCAGGAAGGAAGAAAGGACCCACATAGATAGCTTGACTTCACGACTCAAGACCTTAGAAAAGGACCAGAAAAAGGACCCCAAACCAGACCGAAGGAAAGAAATAATAAAAATTAGAGCAGAAATTAATGACATCGAAACCAAAAAAACAATCCGAAAGATCAATGAAACAAAGAGTTGGTTCTTTGAGAAAATAAATAAGATTGATAAACCGCTAGCAAGACTCACAAAGAAAGAAAGAGAGAAAACTCTAATAAATCGAATCAGAAATGAAAAGGGGGACATCATAACAGAAACCAGTGAGATTCAAAAGATCATTAGAGACTACTTTGAAGGTCTTTACGCCACAAAAAAGGAGAACCTAAAAGAAATGGATGGATTCCTTGATTCCTACAATCTCCCAACACTGAAGAAAGAAGACCTGGAATACCTGAATAGACCCATCAATGTTAAGGAAATTGAAACGGTAATCAAAAACCTCCCCAAAAACAAAAGCCCAGGCCCAGATGGTTTCACTGGCGAATTCTTCCAAACATTTAAAGAAGACCTATTGCCTGTTTTCCTCAAACTTTTCCAGGAAATTGAAAAAACAGGATCTCTCCCAAACAGTTTCTATGAAGCACATATCTCCCTAATACCAAAAGCAAACAAAGACACCACTAAGAAAGAAAATTACAGACCAATTTCCCTGATGAACACCGATGCGAAGATCCTCAACAAAATACTAGCAAATAGGATCCAACAACTCATCAAAAAGATCATACATCACGACCAAGTGGGATTCATCCCAGGGATGCAAGGATGGTTTAACATTCGGAAATCAATCAACATAATCCAGCATATCAACAAAAGTAAAGACAAAAACCATATGATCATATCAATAGATGCAGTGAAAGCATTTGACAAGATCCAACATCCTTTCATGATGAAAACCCTCGCCAAAATGGGGTTTGGAGGAACTTTCCTTAAGATAGTCGAAGCCATCTATCACAAGCCTACGGCAAGCATTATCCTCAACGGGGAAAAACTAAGGGCCTTTCCTCTGAGATCGGGCACAAGACAAGGATGCCCACTCTCACCACTCCTCTTCAATATAGTACTGGAAGTACTTGCGATAGCTATTAGACAAGAAAAAGAGATTAAGGGCATCCAGATAGGAAAGGAAGACATCAAACTCTCACTATTTGCAGACGACATGATACTATATCTAGAGAAGCCTAAAACCTCTACTAAGAAACTCTTAGAAACAATAGACTTATACAGTAAAGTTGCAGGCTACAAAATCAATACCCAAAAATCCATGGCCTTCATATATGCAAACAATGAGGCAGAGGAAAGGGACATGAAAAAAGCAATCCCATTCACAATCGTGCCCCAGAAAATCAAGTACCTCGGAATCAGCTTAACCAAGGAAGTAAAAGACCTTTACAAAGAAAACTACAAAACGCTACTCCATGAAATCAAAGAGGACATGAGGAAATGGAAACATATACCCTGCTCGTGGATAGGGAGAATCAATGTTGTCAAAATGGCAATACTCCCTAAAGCATTATACAGATTCAATGCGATCCCTATAAGTATACCCATGACATTCTTCAAAGAAATGGATCAAGCAATCCTAAATTTCATATGGAAGAACAAACGTCCAAGGATAGCTAAAACAATTCTTGGGAAAAAGATGATGGGAGGCATCACCCTCCCCAACCTCAATCTTTACTACAAAGCAGTAACAATTAAAACAGCATGGTACTGGAACAAAGGCAGAGCCGTAGACCAATGGAACAGGGTGGAATATCCCTACACACAACCCCAAATGTATGATCATCTAATCTTTGATAAGGGAGCAAGAGATGTGAAGTGGAGCAAAGAAAGCCTCTTTAACAAATGGTGCTGGCACAACTGGACAACCACATGCAAAAAAATGGGTTTAGACCTTGACCTGACACCATGCACAAAAGTCAGATCAAAATGGATTAAAGACCTCAACATTAGACCACAAACCATAAGGTACATTGAAGACAAGGTCGGCAAAACCCTCCACGATATTGAAGATAAACGTATCTTCAAAGGTGACACGGAACTAAGCAATCTAGTGAAAACAGAGATCAACAAATGGGACTACATTAAACTAAAAAGCTTCTGCACCGCAAGAGATACAGTGACCAGAATACAAAGACTATCCACAGAATGGGAAAGGATATTTACACAATACCCATCAGATAAGGGGTTGATATCAATGGTATATAAAGCACTGGTTGAACTCTACAAGAAGAAAACATCCAACCCCATCAAAAAATGGGGCGAAGAAATGAACAGAAACTTTACCAAGGAAGAAATACGAATGGCCAAAAGGCACATGAAAAAGTGCTCTGCATCACTAATCATCAGAGAGATGCAGATCAAAACAACCATGAGATACCACCTCACACCACAGAGATTAGCACACATCCAAAAGAACAAAAGCAACCGCTGTTGGAGAGGATGTGGGGAGAAAGGGACCCTTCTTCACTGCTGGTGGGAATGCCGACTGGTTCAGCCCTTCTGGAAAACAATTTGGACGATTCTCAAAAAATTAGATATTGAATTCCCATTTGACCCAGCAATACCACTGCTGGGAATATATCCCAGAGAGGCAAAAAAGTACAATCGAAACAACATCTGCACATGTATTTTCATTGCAGCACTGTTTACAAGAATCTGGAAAAAACACGAATGCCCCAAAACGGATGACTGGTTGAGGAAACTTTGGTACATCTATACAATGGAATACTATGCAGCTGTTAGAAAAAAGGAAGTCAAGAATTTTGTAGTTAAGTGGATGGGAATGAAAAGTTTCATGCTGAGTGAAATATGTCAGAAAGAGAGAGACAGACATAGAAAGACTGCACTCATCTATGGTATATAGAATATCAGAGTGGGAGACTAATACACAAGAACTGTAGAAATAAGTAGCAGGAGGTTGACCCCATGGCTTCGAGGCTGGCCTCACGTTCCGGGGAAAGGGCAACTCAGAAAAGCGATCACCAACTACATTGTAGTCGAAGGCCATGTGGGGGAAGGGAGTTGCGGGCTGAATGAGGGCTAGAGACTGAGCACAGCGGCCACTCAACACCTTTATTGCAAACCACAACAGCTAATTAGAGAGAAAGAACAGAAGGGAATGCCCTGCCACAGTGGCAGGGTGGGGTGGGGGGGAGATGGGATTGGGGAGGGTGGGAGGGACGCTGGGTTTACGGGTGGTGGAGAATGGGCACTGGTGAAGGAATGGGTTCCCGAACTTTGTATGAGGGAAGTATAAGCACAAAAGTGTATAAATCTGTAACTGTACCCTCACGGTGATTCTCTAATTAAAAATAAATAAATTATTTAAAAAAAAAAAGAATGAAAGAAGGAAAGAAAGAAAGAAAGAAAGAAAGAGAGAGAGAGAGAGAAAGGAAGAGAGAAAGAAAGAGAGAGAGAAAGAAAGAAAGAAAGAAAGAAAGAAAGAAAGAAAGAAAGAAAGAAAGAAAGAAAGAAAGAAAGAAAGAAAGAAAGAAAGAGAAAGAAAGGAAGAAAGAAAGAGAGAAAGAAAGAGAGAAAGAAAGAAAGAGAGAGAGAGAGAAAGAAAGAAAGAAAGAAAGAAAGAAAGAAAGAAAGAAAGAAAGAAAGAAAGAAAGAAAGAAAGAAAGAAAGAAAGAAAGAAAGAAAGAAAGAATAAAAGCAAACAAGCAGGCAAGAAAGGAAGAAAGAATAAGAGCAAACAAGCAAGCAAGAAAGGAAGAGAGAGAGAGAATAAAAAAGACAAACAAAGGAAGGAGGAAAAAGAGGAAGAAAGAGAGAAAGAAAGAGAGAAAGAGAGAAAGAAAGAAAGAAAGAAAGAAAGAAAGAAAGAAAGAAAGAAAGAAAGAAAGAAAGAAAGAAAGAAAGAAAGAAAGAAAGAAAGAAAGAAAGAAAGAAAGAAAGAAAGAAAGAAAGAAAGAAAGAAAGAAAGAAAGAAAGAAAGAAAGAAAGAAGGAAGGAAGGAAGGAAGGAAGGAAGGAAGGAAGGAAGGAAGGAAGGAAGGAAGGAAGGAAGGAAGGAAGGAAGGAAGGAAGGAAGGAAGAAAGGAAGGAAGAAAGGAAGGAAGAAAGAAAGGAAGGCAAGAAAGCAAGAAGGAAAGAATGTATTGTGTCAACTTTGTGGTAAAGGAAGAAATTCAGTGAATTTCATTTGCTTAGGTAGGCAAGGGGATTGATGACTAAATTGGCACATATATATTATTTACAAATAGGTTTCTTTTTCAGTAGAATATTCAGTCTTAGTTACTATGAACCCTCAGATTTGGCCACTATAACTTCAGGCACACTTCTTAAAAGGTGCCTGTTACAAATGTAGACCTGCTAAAGGACAATGATAAGGCCAAAGGGTATATAAAACGTGTACCAAATAGGCCATTCTCTAACAGAATATTCCATTTTAAGCTTCAACTCTCAGCCAGCTAATTCCTCTTTCATATACATGATTACCTCAAATCAGAAGAGTGTCACAGCAGAAATTTCCACCCTCATTTCTAATTCCCACACATCCACTCAGTTCCCTTACACTGTTCGCGTTCCTCTCTTTATTCCTGTCCCCCTTCCTCATGCCACCAGAAACAGCTATTTTATTCTCAGCTTAATCAAACCAGTGCGTTCTAAAACACAATTGTTTGACTATTGATTTCTCAACTATCCCTTTAGTGAATCTTATGGAATGAGTTTTTCTTCCTCAGAAACTATATAACGCTTTTACTAGCACTCAAGGCCTGTAGCATGTGGAATAATCCCACAGGTCTTAACTGTCTGTACACCAAATTCTAGTATAAGATTTACTTTCTTATCTGTCTTATTTCTCTCATTAATATTCATACAATATAGAAAATATGATCCCTATAGAAAACTAAACCAAAATATCCCATAAAATTTTATCAAAATAATGATAAGCATGTTGTATATTCCATATATAAATATAATACACATTTGTTATTTTATACATATCTTTGTCATCTGTCTTCTTGATGTTTTAGCTTGAATGCTTTCTTCATTAGTATACTTTCATTAACTTATGATTTTGTATTAAAAATATTTATAGCTTCAAAAACTAAAAAAAAAAATCTTTGTGGACGTTTTAATATCAATACTGTATTTATATAAAGCTAAATCTTCATTGCATTTCATAGGCCAAAAACATCAATTCTCTTAGAAATTGTAAATAGAATCTTCTAGGATTCCTATCTGACTCTGAAATATTTTTATCATTTGGTAATCTACCTAGAAAAACTGTGTGTTTTCAAAATAACTTCGTGTGTTTTCTGTCCTCATTAGATTATTGGAAAATAAAGTCTTCTGTTAAAAAATATTGTGAAAGGATTTAACTAACAGCTAACTTTCTGTGTTAGTCAGCAGCTTTGATTTAACTTAAAAAACATGGTGTAAGATAGTGTCCCATGACTCTGCTAATATTAGCCCATCCAGACCCGATTCAGGTTTTCTCCTTCCCCTGATTCAGTCATGAACAGATGTCAGCTCTCGGGGACTCACTCCTTACTCCGAGATAATCGATCTGAGGACAACAGGTGCTCACTTTGCACATACCTCAGCTGGATGGTGCAAGATCATGATGGACCCCCAAGTCCTGCTGGGAGTGAGCAGGTGTGCCCCAAAACAGAAAATTATCAAGCTACATGAAAGACTTGTTTGTAATAAACTTTTGACGTTTTATGTGTGAGGTTTATGTTATTATTTTGCCCCTGATCTTTATTTTTTTATTTTCTTTATTTTTATTTATTTTCTTTTCTTCTTTAAGAATCTAGCTAAGAGTTTGCCAAAGGTGTTTATTCTTCAAATGTGCTTAGTTTCTTTGACCTTCTGTTTTGTTTTCTTTATTTCTATGTCATTGTTTTATGTGCTGTTTTATGATTTCCTTCTTCTACTTATTTTGCATTTTTTATTGTTCTTTCTCTAGTTTGAAAGTTGAGAGATTAGGTAATTTATTTGAGCTCATTCTCATTTCTTTATGTAAGCCCATACTGGTACGAATTTACCCCTTAGTACTGCTTTTTCTGTATCCCATAGGTTCTTAAAATCTGTGTCTGCGTTCTCAGCTGCCAGAGCGTGAATCCAGACCCAGCTAAACCACTTTCGGCATGGGCAGCTCCTCGCAGAATGTCTCCAGCCTGAGAACTAAGCCGAGAACCCATGCCCGCCCAGGAGGGGAAAGGTATTTCTCTCTCTCACCTGTCCCTTCCCGGGGATGAAGGGCGTGGGGACCGCCATATTATGACGACCACAGATGGGGTTTACAAGCTTGCAATGATCCAATATCTGAAAGAAATCTCCCTGGACTTAGTTGTTAAAGTACAGAAATCCAAAACCTCATATCTCTTCACAACAGGTCTGACTCTAGTGGGGTACTCCTAACAATAATAGTGAGGTTTGTGTTGAAATACTGAATGTAACCAAAGTAAATAGATAGTAAAGTGAAACTTATCAGTTACAAGGTGGGGTGGGAGGGTACGGGGGTGGGCGGGATGGGAGGTGTACTGTGGGTTTTTTTTTTTGTTTGGTGGTGGGATATGGGCACTGGTGAAGGGATGGTTGTTTCAGCATTGTATGACTAAGACTTATGCCTGAAAGCATTGTAATTTCCCACATGGTGATTCAATAAAATAAAATTCTTATTAAAAAAATCTGTGTCTGCGTTCTAATTTATTCTGAGAAATGAATGTATATTTTTCTATTTCTTCCTGAACCTGATGTTTAGTGAAGAATTCCATTTGATTTTCCAGAATTGCTGCTGTCCGTCAGTTTTTTAAAAGATAACCTCTACCTTCCTGACACTGCGGTCTGAAAACATACTTAATATGATTTCTGCTTTTATGTCTTAATGCACATCCAAGCTATTCCTGAGCATATGGTGTCTCCTAGAGAATACTCCATGTGTGCTGGAAAATAATATGGAATCAGCTTGGGGGAGGGGAGGAATAAACAGTCCTGTGCATTAATCCCAGTTCTTACAATTCCTCATTTAGAGCTCTTTTTTCTATATTGACATCTGTCCATTCGGTTTATTTGTCCAATGCCCGAGCCTGCCAATACACCGTGTTCTGTTGTCAAAGATCTCCTGACATTTAATTAAAACAACTTTACTGCCACCTCAGGGGGGCATATATGTTGACAAGAGGTAAATCCTTTTGACTGACTGTCAAGTCATAACCAGTACGTAATGTCCATCCCATCTCTGATTCTTTTCTTTAGCTTTAAGTCCATTTGTCCAGATACATACAGGATATGAAGCATTTAAAAGGAGTGATACTTACAAGCACACCCCAGGTACAATATGTCTTGGGAAATATCTTGATAAATACAAAAAAAACAAATGTTATTGATTAAGCAATAAACATACTTGACTATATAAAAATGAAAACTTTTGCATGATAAAATTTGCAATTAACAGCGTTCATAGGAAAAATCACACATTTAGAAAATGTAGATAAGGAAGCTGAAAGGGAGCAAGATTTTCAATTTTTTATTATAATACCATGATGTACCAAGCTATTTATAATGCACTTACTTCAGGCATTACATGTTCCAACCTCACCACCAGCATGATCTTCAAGTCACCAGTGTTCTGAGGTTCCCACCACCTCAGCCTGCCCCCTTGCAGGCACAAATAAATTTTCTTCATATTGTTTGTTACAAGCCAAAGGCCAATGGAGTTATCATATCTTAGATTAATGAGGATTAATTTGTGATAACAGTTCTCTCACGATAATGTTCTCAAAGTCATTGTTCGGAGATCTGCTGTGCTGGTTGGTGCTGCTTGTGCCTTGTGTGTGTTGTTCGGGCTCACTGACTTGGTGCTGCTCTGCACAACTGTCCATCAGATTTGCAGTGGTCCTCCTGGGCTGACCGTACTAGGGGATTTGGAGGCGTCGAGCAGCAGCATGTGTGACCGAAGGGTCCAGGAACTGTGCTTGGCAGTTCGATGAGGTTCAGCTGTAGAGTTGGGCTGTTTATATGTCAGAGGCTGTGGGGGCGGCTGTGCGCTGCTGTGTTCTTTGGGCCGAAAGGGAAACTGCCCCACTCATTCCAGGAAGGACCCAGAGTTCTCACCCCAAACCAGTCTCCCGGGGAAAATTGGGCTGTATCTGTTCCTTTGGAGGTGTGGCCTGGACTGTCTCTCTGCTGGCAAAATGGCAGCCTTGGGCAGGGGCTGCCAGGAGGCAATATTTTATTATCTAAGAGGGCTCTTTTGTTTTTAATAAATATTTTTATAGCACCGTGCTTTGCAAAGTTCTTCACAGTTGAGTTCTAGACATACAATGTTGCGTCATTGATTCCACCATCAGTATCAACTTCCCTCCACCAATGCCCCCAGCTCCTTCCCATATGCCCCCGCCCTCCCCCTCCTGTCCTCTTGACAGGAACTTTTATAAGTTCTGTTCTTAAAGTTTGGGTCTCTTGACTTCAGCATTGTTGACTGTGATTTGCCCATTTGGCGCTATCATTGTTTAACATCACCTTTGTCCCCGACTCCCCACTTGCTTCTCACCTATCTCTTCTCCCACTCCCCTCTACTCTAAGAGGTCTCTGAAAACTGGACAAGAGGAGTGGGCGGCTAGCTCAGGTGGTGGAGCACAGCCCAGAGCTTATACCCTGCGCTGTAAGTCCCAAGGACTGGCAGGTGTGGCCCCTAGTTAGAAAAACGACAAGAAAAACACGTGTACAAAGAAATTTATAAGTCAACATTTGATGAGAGTAATGAAAAGATAGCAACCAGAGAAGAAATGGTCACAACCATATCAAGACATGCTTGGATTTACACATAAGGAAAAACCACGGGCATTAAGTGACCCCAGCAAGCCACACGAGAGTGTCATTCCCTGCTGCCGGCAGGAGCTTGGGGGAGAGAGGAAGCTCATGGCTACAGGCTGATGTGTGACAGAGAGTAACTTCCACACAGCCTTCAACACACACAGCTGTACCCGGAGAAAAAGCAGAGGTCCTATAGAGAGTCTCATGCTGAGTGAAATGAGTCAGAAAGACAGGGACAGACAGAGAATGACTGCAATCATTTGTGGAATATCACAATATCCTGTTAATCACCGATTTCTCGGGCAGGCTCAGTAACATCTCATTTCATCCTTTCCCTGAGATCTTAGAAGTCAATCTCGACTTGGCCCTCCTAACGATGTTGCACTGGGGGCTCTTCAGGGTCAGGGGAATGAGATCCAGCTTGTTACTGGATTTTGCATATGAATACACCATGGGAAGCTTGCAAAGCTGTCCCATGTGGGCAGGAAACTCTCAGAAGATTGCCAGTTTCCCCCAGAGGGAGGAGTAGGCTAAAGATATCTGGGAGCTTGCTTTTAAGTCTCTGGATGTTGGCTGTTGATGGGATTACACACACCTGGGTTCCTCTGCCGGTACATTCATGCATGAGGCTTGTCCAAACCTGTGGAGAGGGGCCTTGAGCATGGCTGTAGCTAGGTTCCAGTGGTCTTCAGACGCCGGGACCTCTGCTTGGGGTGGGGAGGGAAGCTGGAGCCCATCCCCTCCAAGAGGCCCTGGGGAAGACAGCCAGGCGTGCGGGCAAGAGACTCTCTGCATCACTGTCTTCTGAGAGCTTGCTTTTAAGTCTCTCTCTGGATGTTGGCCATTGATGGGATTACACACACCTGGGTTCCTCTGCCGTACCTTCATGCATGAGGCCTGTCCGAACGTGTAGAGAGGAGCCTCCAGCATGGCTGCAGCTTGGTTCTGGTGGTCTTCGGCCGCCAGGACCTCTGCTCGGGGTTGGGGGGGAAGCTGGAGCCCATCCCCTCCAAGGGGCCCCGGGGAAGACAGCCAGGAGCGTGGGCAAGAGACTCTCTGCATCACTCTGGGATCATCTCTTCCCCGGGCTGTGAGGAGAACGAAGGTGACAAGGGCACCTCTGGCTCCCCCCGCAGGGAGCCTGACACCCAGAGCCCCATGTACAGTCGTTCCCTTGCCTGGGACTTGGCAAGGCCTCAGGCTGTTGACAGGGAAGTCTTTCGACTGAGACACTCTGGGAGGCCGAGGGCCCAGCTAGAAGCAGCCTGGAGAGGGCAGGAGCCAAGGGGGTCAGCCTTCATGCCCACCCGCTTCCCTGGCACGGCCCTGCCAGCTGAGCGCTGAGCCTCAGACTCATTTCAGACACAGCCTGAGGCATCCTCATGGGACTCGGGCCCTCGGGACTGGACACCTCATGTGTCCTGTTCCTCCCACGCGGGGTCACACACCTTCAGGGCTGCTGGGAAGTGCATCCGGTAGAGGTCCAGGTAGCCCAGCCGCGTCTGCCTCAGCGAACACTCCAGGGCTGGGCGCACCAGCTCGGGGCGGAGGAAGGTGGCCCACAGCTGCAGGGACAGGAGGGCAGAGGCTGCTGGAGGAGGCTGCCCCAGTGCTGGGGCCAGTGGGGACAGGGGTCACTCCCAGGGGAGGCTCTGGGGTGGGGTGTGTGGCACTAGATGGTCTCTGCGCGCGCGCGTGCGCGCGCGCGCACACACACACACACACACACACACACACACACACACACCAGCAGTAACAGCATCGTGAATCACTGCACCTATAATTTGAAAAAAAAGTTGTGATCTGGAGCTGGAGCGATAGCACAGCGGGTAAGGCATTTGCTTTGCACGCAGCTGACCCGGGTTTTATTCCCAGCATCCCATATGGTCCCCCAAGAACCGCCAGGAGTGATTCCTGAGTGCAGAGCCAGGAGTAACCCCTGTGCATCGCCGGGTGTGACCCAAAAAGAAAAAAAAAAGTTGTGATCTAAGAAAAACTACTCTTAATGACCAAAATTGAAAAAGGAGAGAATTCTACAGAAGTGTAGTGTCGTGAGAGGGAGAGAGTGGAGCAGTGCCACCCGGGACAGTCACGTGCCAGCTCTGCTGGGAGGGCCGGGAGAGAGGACGGTGCCAGGCGCCCATGGCACCCCTCCCTCCCTCCCGCAGGCCCGCTTTCTCTCTCCAATGCCATCTTTGCCTCCAGTGGAAGCCGCTTTCCTGGCCAGGGTGGCATGGACGCCTCTTCCTGTTGGCTGTCCCTTTCCATCCTGAGCCAAATATCTAAGGTCCGCTGCTTGCTTCCAGCACCCGTGTGTGGGGCAGGTGAGGAGAGCGAGGCCAGGAGCCTGAAAGCACACGCATCCTCTCATCACCCTCAGAGCTACCCTGGCGCTCTGGTTGTTTTATGTCACGGGAAAGAAGTAAGTGAATGTCTTAGACGAAGGCTCACGGAGATCTAAGAACTCTGCTTAAGAAACGTCCTGGTCAGGTATTAACAAACTCAAACTCAGAGTTCCTGAAACTGAAACCTGCGCTTTCTCACAAAGCAGTGTCCTCCCTGTACACTTTCGGCTCCACAGTCACCCCCAACTGTGGAGCCGAAAGTGTACAGGGAGGACACTGCTTTGTGTCCAGACCTCCCTGCATGATTTCTGCACTTATAACAAGATGACAGCAGAGCTGGCAGGTGGCTTGGCTTTGCAGCCGCCGATGCCGCGACTCCTGGGCTGCCACCAGGCTCCTGCTCTGGATGCTGCAGACCTCGGAATCCTGCCCCGCCTGCAGTTTCGTGCCTGGTCCTTTGGGTTTCGTGCCTTTTCCGGGCCGTGACTCGGTAGATGATGTCAGGAGCCTGGGGTTGTTCCACAGTTCCCTGTACCAGTGGATGCTGCTTGCCTTTCCGCCGTGTTTCATGGGTGTCAAGTGCGGGGGTGTGGGGAGCCTTTGACTGTCCCACTGTCCCTTGCAGACTCATCGAGGAGCGTCTCCCCTCCTCCTTCTCTGTCCTCATGGCCTGGGGCTCCTGGCTGGCTGGAGGCTGGTGGGGGTTCCCAGGATTTCCCAGCCTGGGCTCAGTCACCCACGTTTGGTGACCAGTGAGGTTCCCTGTTTCCAGAGCCGTGGATGGGAGTCTGAGTCTCTGTCCCCAGTCTCCTGCCTGACGACAGGACGAGTGTGCATGGCAGGGGCTTCCCCTGGGTCTCAGCACCGGTCCTGCTGTCTGCTGACACTCAGGGCCCTGTGCCTCTGGGCGGGGCCCTCCATCAGCAGGGCATGCCGTTCCACGTGCGAGAGGGCCCAACTGTCGCTGAGGGGATTCTGTTACCATGGCGTCTGTGGAAGTCGATGTGGAGGTCTCGTTCTGTTCAGCAGGGAGAACCCTTCATAGGGCGCAGCCGAAAGAACAGACACAGAGCCCGGAGGAGGGAGAAAAGGCCTTTATTCTATGGCAGTTACAGTATTTTATACCTCCCTGTTGGGAGGAGGTGGTGCCAGGACCCCCAACAGAAATGCAGGGTGTGGCACGGGATTTAGCTAGTAATAAACAAATGCTGATAGGATAAGATCAGTAAGATTAGGAGTGGCAACCTTTGCTAGGTGTGGCATGGGGTTAGCTAGTGATTAAACAAATAGTGACAGGATAAGATCAGTAAGGTTAAATGGCTCCCTACAGGCGTCGGCATCACAGGCCTCAGTGCTCAGGGATGTGTTCGTCCCGAGAGTCCCCACTGCAGGGCAGAGGCTGGCACAGGCCTGGAACATCAGAAATATCACCAGTCTAGTCGGGGAGAGTGGGGGCGGTTTGTAGGAGTCCCGGGTATCAAGGGAGCAAGGGGCCTGGGGGCAGCAAGAGAAACTGGGTTGGCCCTGGTGCTTCCAGCAGTGTCAGTGCCTGCCTGGGTGCCCCAGAGATCCCGGCTCCACCACACACAAGATGCAGCCATGCCCTTTGTACTAGCGTGGAGGGCGCTGGAAGAGGGAATGAACCGGGCAACTAGTCAAGACAGGAGAAAACAGTTCCTGAAGGGTTTCCCGCATGTGTGGGTCAGAAATGACCAACACCAGCTAAGGAACGGAGCATAGCACTCTTGGAGTCCCGTGGCAGAACGGGGCACAGAGGAAGGGCAGGCAGGCTGTCATCGGGCTGTGCGGGGTGTGCAGAGCTGTGGGCAGGCGCACTGTGGGCTGTACTGTGCGCCTGCGGGAAGCATCACTGCCGGGATCCACACTGTACTGCGAACTAAGGCAACCTCGGGCAAAGGAGAAAATGAAACACTCGAAGGAAGAAGCCCCGAAAGAAGCAGCTCGGTGGGCAGATTGCGGGTTATTTCATTCTCACGGACTCCCTTTAATCTCAGTCTCTGTGGAATCTGCGTGTTGAAAACCCCATGACTATAATCAGGACATAATCCCCGTCTCAGCTATTTCACATCTTTATTAACTCACGGGGAGAAAAAGTGAAGGGGGAGGCTAGGCTGGGCCCGCAGGCGCTGCCCCATCAGCCATGCACGGGTCCCTCCACTCCAGCACAGGAAGCCTCAGTACTCGTCAGCAAATGGGTAGTTGGGGTGGTCCATCGCACTGGGGACAAGGACAAGGACGGGTCAGTGTGGTGGCCGCCTTCTCGCGGCATCAACCAGGGTGCTCAAGGGCGGGGGCTGGGCCCCTTTACCCACCGTGACAAATTCTCCCCAACACATGGGGAGGCCCTGGACAAGTCTCCCACCCCCTCTGAGTCCCACAGTCCAGGGTACATGGCGCCAAGGCCATGGGCGTGACAGAGACCCCAGTGTCTGGGCCAGAAGGACCACGGCCCAGGCTAGCCCCTCCTCTGGGCTCAGTGGTTCCTGGACAGGAGGATCCCATGGGGCCGCCCTGCACTCTCCCCCCCAAGAGAATACCCAGCCATGCCCCCAGGGGCCACTCTAAGGAACTTGGGGGCCCTGGAGACACCCCATGCCTGTTTCTACAGCTCTTTCTCTGTCACTCAGTGGTCACTCCTTACCTCTGCATCCTTCCACTCCTCTCCTCATGGGGGTGCCCCACCTTGCCCTGTCCCCAGCTGTCCCTAGCCCCCGAGTCACAATCAGGGAGTGGGTCCTCATGCATGAAGTCCAGGCTCAGGGCAGGACAGTGAGTTCCACCTGGACATTAGGCCTACAGAGTCCAGTGCCCAGTTCTACACCTCTGCCGCTCAGCAGGCATCACCTGACTCAGGGGCCTGTCCCGCCGCCCAAACTTGCATCCCCGCCTAAATCTCAGAAACATCTAATTCTCACGGGTCCATTCTGAAATATCGGAAGTTCCTGTTGAGGCTGTCGATGGCTTTCATGTCCTCCGGGGTCAGTTCAAAGTCAAACACCTGCAGGAAGGAGAGAATCTAAGGGATTTCACACACACACACACCCCTAGGCACAGCTTCTCCTGGCACAGGGATCCCCAGCCAACCCCAAATCCATTTTGGGGAGGGTGTTGTCCTCTGCTTCTCCTGTGCTGGCTAAGGTGTGCCTCTACCTCAGTTTCCCTTTTCCCGCTTCAAAACTTGATTTACACCCAGTGACTTACAAGATTGTTCATCATACCATTATTCCAGTATTCAGTATTCCAACACAAATCCTCCCCAGCACGACTTCCCTCCATCAAGCTCCCTGTTCTAGTCTGCCCCCATAGCAGGCACAAATAATATACTGCACATTGTTTGTTACAAACCACACACACACTCACGCATACACACTCACACACATTTACAGACACACATATCCACTCACATATCCATTCACTCACATACACACTCACATACACTCACACACATACACACACACACATATCGTCACTGTCATTGTCACTGTCATCCCGTTGCTCATCGATTTGCTGAAGCGGGCGGGCACCAGTAACTGCTCCATTGTGAGACTTGTTACTGTTTTTGGCATATCGAACACGCCACGGGTAGCTTGCCAGGCTCTGCCGTGCAAGAGAGATACTTTCAGTAACTTGCCGGGCTCTCCGAGAGGGGCAGAGGAATCGAACCCGGGTCGCCTGCATGCAAAGCAAGCGCCCTACTGCTGTGCTATCTCTCCAGTCCACACATGTCGTAATGGTATTAATACAGTTATTGTTCACAGCTTTGTGGAGCTGGTTGAGCCTCTGTGCTATTGCTTTTGCTAATTGCGCTGAGGGCCTGTACACAGTATGCCATCTGATTCTGTGTTCCACTGGGCTGTCAGGCCTGTGAGCTTTGGAGACTCCGCAGGGCTGTGTGTGTGGCTGCGTGCTCCAGCAGCCTGGTTACTAGGATGCCTCGGCACTCGGCATCCTCTCCCTTCATAAGGAGAGGCTGATAATCCCACCAGGTTTGCATCTGGGCTTCTCTCTGACCCATGGGGTCCTGGCTTTTCTGAGACCCATTAAGTCAGAGATGGTCAGCCTGAGTTTTGAACTGGGCTGTCCCCTCTTTTACTGTCATCATTTCACTAATGACATGACATAAGTCAACCATCCCATGTCTTTCTACTTAAATTTCTTTTGAAATCTGATTTTTCTTTTTTCAGGTGAATGGACACTGGGCCAAATTAAGAGACATCTGCTCCATGGACCACTCTTTCTGGATCTTTCCTTCATCATCATTCCGGGAATTTGATGAGCCTTGACCCTCAGCCCTTAATTGGAGGCCACCCCAAAAGCTTTTGTCCCTCTCAGAGAGCCAGGCAAGCTACTGAGGGTATCCCACCCGTACGCAGAGCCTGGAAAGCTACCCGTGGCATATTCAGTATGCTAAATACAGTAACAATAATGGGCCTCATTCTCCTGACTCTGAAAGAGCCCCCAATATGGTGCCTGCCCCACCCAGCAGGGAAACTCTGCGGGATTCTCAGGGCGAGAGGCTGGGGAGATGGGGGGGACGGCACCCTCCAGGCGCCGTCGCCTGTCACAGGCCTGAGCCCGGCTGCCCTTGTCTCTGGCGGCTTGTGGTAGTGGAGTTTCTGATCCCCCTGCTCCCATGCCCACCCCAGCTCCAGAGCACCCCAAGCCTCTGGGCTATGTCTAAAGGTCCCCCTCGTGCTCCACTCCCCCTCTCGTTAACCCCTGTCCCCACCCTCAGGAGCACAGTTTCTCTTGCCCTATATAAGCCCTGTTTGGTTTCAATAAAGATGGTGCTGGCCACCAGCCTGTGACCCGTCCTTCCACCCATCAGCTGGGAGAACGACTCGGGGTCCTTAATGCACCAGGGGACACAGTTACCTTGCACGTGGCTGTGACAAGTTAAGAAAGAACAAAATCACGTGTCAAGAGAAAGATCTCACATGGTGCTCTGATCTGGGTGTCTGACCTGGGAGCTCTGGCCTGGGAGCACTAATCTTGGAGCACTGACCTGGGAGCTCTGATCCTGGGCCACTATTCCCTGTACCTGGAAGTTCTCCTTGATCCTCTTCTCACTGAAGCTCTTGGCCAGCACCACCACTCCCCGCTGCAGCTGGTAGCGCAGGGCCACCTGGGCGGGGCTGCGGCCATGATTCTTGGCAATGGCCGTCAGGACCGGCTCCTCCAGGAGACACGGACTGTCTTGGGCGACCCTGAAAACAAGGCCCAAACATATGTCTGTGTAGAACGTAGGACAGAGGGTGTAGGACCTCACACTCCCACAGAGCCAGGAAGCAGAACAACACAGTATGGTTTAGGTTTCCCGACACTCAGAGAGACTCATTCACAACTGCACCAAACTGGACATGCAGCGTGCTGCCCTGTGCCTGGGCAGAACAGTGACTCAGTGAGAGAATGGGAGGGTGAATATCACCATCCAAGAGACCTACTCTTGGCTGGACACTAGACAGTGCTCCCTACAAACATGCAGGCACGAGGACTGCAAGAGACAACTCACCTCCAAGGAGGGGAGCCAGGAATGTGGTTGGCTCCGGCTCAACTGCCTGGGGCGACACACTGACGCCGGAGATGGAGGTTCTGGTCGACTGCAGGATGCCCCCCATGGGCCATCCACTTGTTGTGTTTGATCAGTCACATGCATGCAGGACTGGTCATTGAAACCTCACCGTAAAATGCCCCCCATGTGGCGTTGTGGCAGAGAATGTGGCACCCAGGGCAGTTTCTGGCCCATGGACCTATCCCTGCAAACACGCCCTTCTCTGCTCCTTGGGAGACCCCAACACTGACTGTTACAAGCTAGGGCATGGTCTTTGAGTGGATGCCTTGTGGATGAAACAAGGAAGGAGCATGGCATGGCATGAGGGTGGTGGCTCCGCCGTGCTACAATGGGCTCACTGACTAGCCCACAGGTTTGCAGTTGGAACATCCCATAATAAATGTCACACATAAAGTGGGGTGTGTCATCATCAGAAGAGAGCTCAGAAGGGTAACACAGACCCTCTCATTACCATTTTGGTTCTCTGTGGGACCCCAGGGCACTGTAGGCCACGAGGACGATGTCCCTGGCCTTGCAGAAGTCCAACAGCTTCTGCTGGTTCAGGTAAGGGTGACACTCCACCTGCAGGATGAGACACAGACTCAGGCCCCCAGGAAGCTCTCCCGAGTCAGGAGCAGACAGGGAGCTTGTTCGGGCGCATCCTTCCCACAAACCCTCTCATGGGCCGGCTCAGGGCGCCCACTGCCATGAGCCCTACAGGGGCAGGTCACAGGCCCCCGCATGCCTGCCCGGGAGAGGGCTCTGCCCCCATCTGTCCTCGCCGCCTGGGAATCTCTGCACTCAGCGGTGGCCAGTGCCCGGCAGACCCCCGGGCACAAAGGGGGCAGGGAGGGGGCAGGGGCACACGGGGCCTGCCCACGCCTCACCTGGTTGCACACGGGCTTGTACTTGAGCCCCGGCTTGCTGAGGATCATCTCCAGCTGTCTGCGGTTGAAGTTGGACACGCCGATGGACCTGGTCAGCCCGGCGTCTTTGCAGCTCTCCAGGGCCTGGGGACGGCGCACGGGAAGCCCTGTCATCTGAACGCGCCCCGTGACCGGATCCCCCGAGACTGTGTCCCCAGGAGCCCCCTTTCCACAGGTGGGCCCCTGCCATCGGGGCCACTTCCCTGCCTGCACCTCAGCCGTGTCCGTGCATGGGGCTTGTCCCTGGTTTAGGGGGCCCTCAGGGGTGCTCTGGGCTCACACAGGGCCAGGACGGAGCCCAGGCTCCCCTATGCCAGGCTGTCCTTGGCCCTCAGGCCTTCTCCTTGCCCTGTGGAGGTTACGTACCAATGGGCACCAGTCCTAGAGACTGGCTTCTGGACAGGGTACACGTGTCTGCCCGCGGGAGCGGGGATAGTTTGAGACGGGCACTCGGGAGGATTCACCAAACCAACACCCTTCCTGGGGCCCCAGCCCCTGATCCCATGCAGTAGCCTGGGGTCCTCTGGGTGAAGGCCCCCATCCCCCTGAGCATCTGACCCCTTGTTTGACTCCAGTCCCCATAAAACTGGGGGTCAGAACCCAATAGAGGCGCCCCAACACCCCGATAGGATGAAACCGTAGAGGTTACTCCAGCACTATGGCACGGATAGACACCCCGCCCTGGACTCTGGGACTCAGGCCTTGACCCCTTACCCTGTTGGTGACTGTCCCAGTGGCAGGTGTTCCCTGACTGTGGGGCCGCACTCACCTCCCAGGTCTGACACAGGTCCACGGGCTCAAGGATCACCTTCCCGCTGGCGTCCGTGGGCAGGAGGTCCTCCCCTGGCTGCTTGGCAGAGAGAAGACAGGGGAAATGTCTCACTCACAGCTGTTTCGCCACTCAAACATGCACAGAGTGTGTGTACGCGTGTCATATACATGTCCTTGTGTGCACATACGTGTTTACATACTTGTGTCATTATAGCTGCATGTGTGCATGTGCGAGTCCCTCATGAGAAGACGTGGAAGGAGGAAGGCCAGAGCGTCTGGGAAGCAGCAACCATGGCCCATCCCCAGGGCCCCACCTGCCCTGTCCTGAGTACAGGCCCTTTAGTGGGGGGGGGGGACCCCATGGGGCAGCTGTGGGGCAGCATCTGTGCTGATGCTGTGCCGGGCATCCCTCAGTCTGTCACAGGTCTTTGAGGAGCCAGGTGGCGAGAGCCTGGGAGCACTTGCAGATGCTCAGGTCAGGGAGGAAGCATCTAAGGTGGAGTGGGGCTCAGGGTCAGGAGGGTCATAACCCTCCTCAGGCTTCCTCTCCCAGGACGTCAGGCGCAGGACGAGGGTGCACAGCACCTTCAGAGCAAAGGGCAGATGGATGAGGAAAAGGTCCACGTAGTCCAGCCTGAGCTTCTTCAGGGATCTTCTGAGACATGTTTGGACCAACTCTGGCTGCAGGAATGTACACCACAGCTGCAGGGTGAAAAAGAAGTAAGATTTTGCTTTGAGTCTCAAATCTTTGGAGAAAAAATAGTGAAATTGATGTTGAAAATGTGAACTTTCCATTCCAGAGAGATGGGTCTAGGCTCATGCTTCAGCTGTGGAACCTTCAGGTTTCCCAAACACTGAGCAGGAGTCTCCCCTGAGCCCTGTGGGTGTAGTTGAACAACCATGAGATTAACTGCAAGGTATGGAGACGATTGACGGATGGGAGGAGAGTGAGCTCACAGTCATCACAGCCAGCAGCCTTAGCACCCAACACATCACGTCCACGTCACTCCCCGGGCTGTGGAGGGGAGGCTCTTCCCCACTCTGAAGAAAGCACCCAGAGGTCAGCAGGGAGTTCTGAGCCCTGAAGTTGGCAATGTGCATTGGGCTCTTCTCGGGAACTCACCCTCCACACAGCTCTCTCCTCCACAGCTGCACAGGCAGCCTGTTGCTGTGGGAACAACCAATAGCCTGTGGGGTCCAGTAACTGAGGAGAGGTGGCCTTTCATGGGGCCCACCAAGCCTCGGGATACAGTGGACCTCACTTGACATCCCCCGCACCACCACGTCTGAGAGCTGAGAGGGCTGAGAGCCTGTCAGAAAGGCAGCTCTGAGAGTGCGCAGACAGCCAGTCACCTCATTGTCAGGGAAGGGAGCATTGTGTCCTCTCACAATGGGCGGAAGTCCACTCAGGATCTATTGCCCCCATCCAGTGACTATCAAGGGGGGAGGCGGAGGAGGAATCTGGACACACTGTGGGGCTCGTGATCTCCCGTGGGCAGCAGGGCTTCCCTCAGACAACGGTACCCTTGTACCTTAGTGGTGTAGAACAAGTCCTCGCGCCTCACAGTGCCGTCAGCCATCTTCACGCGCATCGCCTCCCCCACCTCCTCCTCATTCTGGTACACGTAGGCAGCATCGATGTGCCGGAAGCCAACGTCAATGGCCACTTGGGTGGCCTCACGGGCTTTGCTCTTTGGAACCTTCAAACCGCGAGTGAGGAGGACAGTCGGCCTCCCGCCTCAGGGGGAGCGTTTCCCCAGCTCCTCTCAGGGAACCTCTGAGGGTCCTGTGTCACCTCCCTGAGGCCCTTCAGCCTCTGCAGCTCCCCCTCCCTGCCCTCACACTCCCCTTCTCCTCATTAGGGGTGGCCCTGAGCCCGGGGAGGGAGGGGGTGCCAGGGGCAGCCAGAGTCTCCAACTCCTCAAAGCCCAGCACAGGCCCATGGGGTTCCCTCAACCTCCCCCCTCCCACAGGAGAACTGCAGCTGCCGCCCCCGGATTCCCTCAGGGATGGTGACGGCCGCCTGGTTGCTTGGACCCCAGAGAGCCAAGGGGTCCCGCTGCTTCTGCCCCGGAAACACCAGGCGCTTCTGTTGTGAGACCGGCCTCAGGCCTGAGGAGACCCGTCCCTCACGCTGGTTTCTCCGCAGGCCTGTGGGGTCCCTGGGTGAGTCCAGGAGCTCAGGGAGCAGGGCAGAAAGAGCACATCTGCCCTCACACACCCCGAGGCCGCCCGCAGCCACCGTGCTGCCTCCAGACCCGAGTCTGGACCCCCAGGGGCTGCGCATGCGCGTCTGCACAGGCCAGTCTGCACCGGCCCCCAGAGGTCACCTGCCCTGTCTGAGGTCCAGCCTTCAGCCCTGCAGGCCATCAGCACCTGGGACAGAGGCAGCCTCAGCAGAGAAAGCAGAGGGGGCGCCAACAGGCTCCTTCCCGGGGCCTGCACAGCCTCATACTTGGTTTTTTGCACTTTGCCTCGCATGCATTTGTTTATTGTAGATAATTCTTTTCTTCTGTCCGGGGAGTCGGGCTGCGACGTTCAGCCTTTGATGCTCCTGATGCCCATCCACAGGGGGGCACCTCCAGGAACCCCGTGTGCCCCCCTGGTCACCCGCACCCCGAGCACAGCTCCCACATCACCCGACCCTGCCCCCGCAGCCCCCTGTGCAGGAGCCCGTGCACGGTGTCCTCACAGCGCCCAGAGCGGGGTGTCTGCAGAGCCCCTCCAGGTCGAGCTCCCACTGATGGCAGCCCCTCGGTGCTGGTCCCACCCACTCACATCAGCAGGTGCATATGTGCCGAACCCCAGGACTGGCATGGTGGCCGCATCGCTGAGCCGCACACAGCGGCTGCCCGTGAGGTCCATGCCCACGCAGGGCCCTGCCCGGCTCCTGCCCTGCAGGGTTTTATTCCCGTGGGCACAGAGGGGGGTGGCAGAGTGGCCCTGCCGGGGATTTGTAAAAGAAACCTGGCCGTGGAGCACGCCCTTCTGGCCCCTGCTGGTGCCTGCACGCACGTCGGCAGCCAGTGTTCACGTAGTCGCGGGTGCTGGCTCCTCGCCAAAGCCGAATGCCTTGGATTCTGGTCTTTGACTCGTGTGGCATTTGGATCCTGGTGCCAGCAGAATCCTGGCTACACCCTTTCTAGGGAAAAAGTCCAAGAACCTATCCCCAAACAGGGACTTTCTCAGATAAGGCAGAGGGATGGCTCACACGCACGTGACGTGCTCCTCGTGGCTAATCCCAGGGATAAGGACATTGAGGCAGCGATGATGTGTCAGCTCCCACCGGTGTGCGTGCAGTGTCACCCAGGCTGGACATGACCCGTGTCGAGGGGGATACTGGCGGAGAGGCCCCATCCACTGCTGTGGCCACGCCATCCGGTTCAGTCTCTAAGAAAGGTGGAACAGAGATTTCTCCAAAAAGCGTGCAGAGGACTTGGATACAACCCCGCATCTACCCCAGTTCCAAAACACTTGGCATGTGGGGGATGACCGCACAGTGAGGCAGCAACCAAGTGCTAAAGGGAGTGCAACTAGTAGGTTGATGAAGTGAGTTGTCCCGTGGGGCTGGGTCCCTGGGGGCTGAGGGGAGCAGCTGGCTGGGGCTGGGCGGGGTGGGAATGATGTCTGTTAGGGCACGGTTCTGGATCTCCAACCGCAGACAAGGACCACACAGGAATGCAATCAGCAGGTGGGTAGTTTATTAAGCTGGCTAGCCAGGGTCGTGCACACGCACACAGTGACACACAGGTCCCATGTGCGAGGCAAGGCCCCGACCCAAGGTGCAGGGGTTGCTTATATAGGCCCATGTCAGCTGTTTCGGCAAAAGCACGAAAGCTCATGCATTCCCTAGCCAATAAGTTCATAATTCGACATGCCTCTCCCCCCAATCCCATTAGGCCCACCTGCTTGTCCAACCTATAGATTTACAGGTCACAATTAAATAAGCACCTGCACAGGTCCGAGGGCTGAGCCCAGGCCGGGAGGCTATCTGTTTAGATTACACCCTTATATGGTCGTAGCTCAGGAGCCTGCACATTCCTCTTGGAGCAAGCAGATAGCAGCAGAGGCCTGAGTGGAAAATACACGGTTTTTATTGTCTTTGGGCCCGCCCAGGGCAGTCCTGCCCTAACAATGTCCACATTCGACAATCATTGACAGTATTGTCAGTCACAACACCTCACAAATAATAAAGTTAGAGAACTGAATGAAAGATCTATAATTTTTTTTTGCTCTTTTTTGGGGGGGTGTCACACCTGGCGATGCACAGGGGTTGCTCCTGGCTTTTCACTCAGGAATTACACCTGGCGGTGCTCAGGGGACCATATGGGATGCTGGGAATCGAACCCCGGTCGGCCGCGTGCAAGGCAAACGCCCTACCCACTGTGCTATCACTCCAGCCCCAGATCTATAAATTTAATAGCTGTAGATGACATACAAATTTTTCAGTAACTGTGTTTTCTGTTACGAGTTGTTAAAACACTTAAAATTTCTCGTGAATTAAAACCTAAAATGTGGATTCCAAAAGGTCTTCTAACCCATTTTGGCATCCAGAAGCAGCTTCTTACAGCAATGCACTGGGACTGTGAGCTGGGCTACAATTCCACGCTGCCTGGGGATGGATTTTTCCTCTCCACCCTGTTTTTCTGCACAGAAAATGGCGGCGGCAGCAATATCCACGTGGCGAGAGCCACCTTCTAAGACTCCTAACCCAGAGGTATACGGTTTTTGCAGTTTGGGGCTCCTAGGGAATCATGGGAAGTGAGTGTTACCGGCACGCCCTCGGCCCAGATAAATCCAGAGCTGCAGGAAAGCAGAGCACTGATTGGAGAGAGTTTTCCTGAGATCTCCCTCCACAGTTCTTTAAAATTGTCAAAAGACAGAAGCAGCTAAGTGCCAGCTGGTGTGGATAGCTCAGGGCTCCACCCAGAGGCAGGAAGCTGACTCAGAAGGAGTTGGCAGTGAATATTCGGGAAAATTAGTAGGAGGGGAGAGATGATAATCAATCGTTGTTTACACTCATACAGGGAACAGAAATGACTAAAACAAACAAACAAGAAACTCACTCAGACTCTGCTAACAGCATGGGGGTAGACAGATGAGGTGGGCAGGCAGGCAGATAAGGAAGGCCCCCTCCCAAGGTCCATTGCAGTACATTCCTGGGAATAAAATTATCGATAGGCCTCAAGTGGCAAAAGCTAACTTTGCTGAAAACAGGAACTGAGGTTTCACCTGGCTCCCCTGTCCAGTCTCAGAGCCATAGAAGCCCGGACCCGTATGGAGGTGACAGACTTCAGTAGAGACAGGAACTGCAATCAAAGACTTGAAGGTGAGTCACAGGAAATTTCTTTCTTCTTCTTTTTTTTTTTTTTCTTTTTGGGTCACACCCGGCAATGCACAGGGGTTACTCCTGGCTATGCACTCAGGAATTACCCCTGGTGCCCTGGTGGTGCTCGGGGGAACATATGGGACCATGGGAATCAAACCCGGGTCGGCCGCGTGCAAGGCAAACGCCCTACCCACTGTACTATCGCTCCAGCCTCCAAAGCTGCCCCTTTGTGACAATACCTGATCAAACCCCCACCTCCAGGAGAAAACTCCAGACCAAGGCAACCCCAAGAACAGGCATGTAAGAACCAACCTCCAAGTCCATTCAAGGATGCTCTGCCCTTGGGGAAGCCCGCACTCTCCCTTGAGCACTCCACTCCCTCCCGCTCTCTCTCCCGCCTTCCCCTTCCTCAGAACCGCCAAATAAAATCTGTTTTTACTTCACTGCTCATCTACTCCTGAAATTCTCTACTGCAAGGCAAGATAAGAACCTGGACACCCTAGGTCCCAGGTGGCAGAGGCGGGTGGGGAGAAAGTGATGACCGTCTCTCTCATTCCTGCCTCAGCTAAGCCCCCCGGGGACCTAGTGCTGCCATCAGAGGGAGAGCTGGGGGATGGTACTGGAACTCTGATTCCCTGCTCTGGTGTCCTCTGTCACTCCTTAGGTGGAAATGTTGCTCCTGGACCTCGGGGCATTGTGAAAGGAGACACAATGTCAGTGCAAGAGGAAAATGAGAACCCTGGAGAGGAAAGGCCCGCCTGGCAGAGGGCGGTCTGTGCACACGACCCCCTTCTCGCCCTGTCCTGTTCATTTTCCAGTCTTCTACATACTCCATGAATAACCAGGACACAGCCACCCAATACGAGTCTTTTTATTTCACGGGGAAAAAACTGTCAAGACAGGTGAGGCCCGGCTGGCCCACGGGGAAGCCTCCCCCCTCAGTGTCAACCCTCAGGAAACTGATCCCTCTTCTACTGTCTCCTTTTGCATGGAAATTTATACTACTCAGCTGTCCCCCAAATTGCTGGGAATTCAAGTGAAATGTCTTTCTCCCTCAAACAGAGAGGGATCTGGACCAACGGGGCAGCATGCTGGGGGGGCCACACTTCTACCGGCTTTTGCATCTTCCACCACCCAGGCTTTCACCGGAGGCCCCTGACTCTGCTTTCCGCATCCCAGAGTCCCTAGAGGCTACTGGGAGTGTGGCCTGGTTCTCTGGGGGCGTGGTCTACAAAAGGAGGCGTGGCCTCCTGCCGGACCGCCATCCAGCTTTCCCCCTTGCCCGCCCACTCTGTTCGCATACCAGAGTCCAAGAGGCTACTGGGGGCGTGGCCTGGTTTTCTGGAAGAGCGGTCTCCACGCCCACCTTCGCGAAGGCCACGCCCCTTCAGGATTACACCACGCCCCTTTCATGATGTAGCTGAGTCTCAGACGCAGACTGGGACTTGCGTAGGGCGGATTGGGGCATGTCATACACCTGCTGGAAGAGAAAACGGCTTCGGTGCTAGGTATCAGTGTGCCACCAGCTGTGGCGGCCATCTGGTTCTGAGGGTGTGGCAGAGAAGATCTGGGTTTGAGACGCAGGCTGGGACTTGGGAAGGGCTGGTCGGGGGACGTCACACAGCTGCACCAGATGAGAAATCGGCTTTGGTGATAGAGATCAGCCAAAAAGAGGCCACGCCCACTTTTCCTGAGGCCATGCCCCTTCAGGATAAGGCCATGACCCTTGTCGTAATGTAGCTGAGTCCGAGGCGCAGACTGGGACTTGCGAAGGACAGGTTGGGGGACGTCACACACCTGCGCCAGAAGAGAAAACGACTGTGTCTAGGGATCAGCCCGAAAAGAGGCCACGCCCACTTTTCCCGAGGTCACGCCTCTTCCGTATTAGGCCACGCCCCTTGCCGTACTGTAGCTGATTCCAAGACACAGACTGGGACTTGCGAAGGGCGGGTTGGGGGACGTCATACAACTGGTATGGGACTTGGGAAGGGCAGACACGGGACATCACACACCTGCGCCAGAAGAGAAAACGGCTTCGGTGCTATGGATTGGCCCGAAAAGAGGCCACACCCACGTTGGCCGAGGCCATGCACCTTGATAACTAGGCCATGCCCCTTGTCGAACTGTAGCTGAGTCCGAGAGGCAGACTGGGACTTGCAAACGGTGGGTCAGAGGACATCACACACATGCACAGGAAGAGAAAACTGCTTCAGTGCAAGGGATCAGTGTGCCACCAGCTGCGAAGGTCTGGTCAGAGACACAGACTGGGACTTGGGAAGGGCGGGTTGGGGGACGTCACACACCTGCGCCAGAAGAGAAATCGGCTTTGGTGCAAGGGATCAGTCCGAAAAGAGGCCACGCCCACTTTCCCCAAGGCCATGCCCCTTCAGGATTATGCCACGCCCCTTATTGTACAGTAGCTGAGTCCAATATGCAGGCTGGGATTTGGGAAGATAATGTCACAGGTCGTCACACACCTGCGCCGGAATAGAAAACGTTTCGGCCTGAAAGGTGGCCACACCCACTTTTGCCGAGGCCACACCCTTTCAGGATTATGCCACGCCCCTTGTTGTGATGTAGCTGAGTCCCAGACGCAGACTGAGACTTTCGAAGGGCGGGTAGGGGGATGTCACACACTTGCGACGGAAAAGAAAACGGCTTCGGTGGTAGGAGCAGTGAAAAGACACCACGCGCCCAAGCAAAGGGTGCTAGGCGGGCCCACTAGGGATGGGAGATACAGGCTGAAAATAGACTATGGACCGAATATGATGCCTACTTAATACCTCTGTAGCAAACCACAACACCCAAAAATAGCGAGCAAATAGGAATGCCCTACCACAGAGGCAGGGTGGGGCGAAGGGGACAGGGTAAGGGTGGTGGGACAGATGCTGGGACCATTGGTGGTGGGAAATGGGCACTGGTGGAGGGATGGGTACTCGATCATTGTATGACTGAAATGTAAGCATAAAAACCTGTAAGTCTGTTACTTTGTCTCACAGTGATTCACTAATAAAAATAAAATGAAATACAAAAAAAAAAAGGAAAAAAGAAAGAAAACACCCATAAGCACAACAAACCCTTATAGAAAGATGGCACAAAACCCCATGACAATAATCTCTCTCGATGTCAATGGTCTAAATGCACCTATCCCGAGACACAGAGTGGCAAAATGGATCCAGAAACTGAAATCAACATTCTGCTGCCTACAAGAAACACATCTGAACAATCAGAACAAACACGAACTCAAAGTTAAAGATGGAAAACAATCTTGCAAGAAAACAACTCTCTCATAAAAGCTGGGGTGGCCATACTAGTATCTGACAACATACATTTCAGGTTGAAAAAGATCAGAAAGGACAGTGAAGGCCATTTTCTATTTATCAAGGGTTTTATGTACTCTTAAATGTATATGCACCTAGTGAGGGACCACCTAAATAGTTAAAACAACTGCTAACAGATTTTAAGGTGGACATCTCCAGCAATACAATAGTAGTCGGAGACTTCAACACTGTCTTGTCACCTCTGGATAGATCAACAAGAACAAAACTTGACACCCTCGGCCCAGATAAGATCCGGATTAGCCGCGCACAACACGGCCCCTCTGCTCCTTAAAGACTATGATCCAGCAGGTCTGCTAACCCATTTTGGCACCCAAGACTTGTACAAATGCACCTAGACTGTGAGCTGAGCTACGACCCCATGCTGCCCGGGGAGGGGGAAGGATTTTCTCTCCGAACGCTTTCCTTCTACAGGGAAGATGGCAGCGGCAGCAGCACCAGCGCCCACGTGGCGTCGCCATCTTCTAGGACTCACAACCCAGAGGTACTTGCTTTGTAGTGATGTGGCTCGCAAGAGATCATGGGATGGGGGTGTTACCAGCACACCCTCGGCCCAGATGAGATCCGGAGCAGCTGCGCATGACAGGGCCCCTCTACTCCTTAAAGATTATGATCTGGCAGGTTGGCTAACCCATTTTGGCACCCAGAGACTTACAGAAATGCATCTAGACTGTAAAATGAGCTAAAACAACAGAAATCCAAAACCGTGCGGCTGCTATCGTGGCCGCACAAGCTCCTATAATCTTCATTCTTAGCCATGGAAAACAAACTATCAAATGATGCCTTTTCAGCAGGTTTGACTGTTGGGGTAAAATTCAAAATAATAATAGTCAGTTCTCTGTTGAAATATTGAATGTATCCAAAGTATAAAGAGAATAAAGTGAAGATCATTGGCTACTCAGATGAGTGGTGGGGGGTGTGAGGGGGGTATATTGGGGTTCTTGGTGGGGGAACTGGGGCACTGGTGAAGAGATGGGGGTTTTATCATTATATGACTGAGACTTAAACCTTAAAGCTTTGTAACTTTTGTCACGGTGATTCAATAAAATAAAATTAAAAATAAACAAATAAATAAATAAGAAAAAAAAGAACAAAACTCAGCAAGAAAACACTGGCTCTCTCTGGGGCTGGAGCAATAGCATAGCAGGTAGGGCATTTGCCTTGCATGTGGCCAACCCGGATTCAAATCCCAGCATCCCATATGGTCCCCTGAGCATCACCAGGAGTGGTTCCTGAGTGCAGAACCAGGAGTGGCCCCTGTGCATCGCCGGGTGTGACCCAAAAAGCAAACAAAAAAAGGAAAAAAAATGAAAACACTGGCTCTGAAGGGTCTTATACCCCAAAAAGAAAGAATACACATTCTTTTCCAGTGCACACGGAGCATTTTCTAAAATAGACTACGTTAGGGATGTTGGGTTTACTGGTGGTGGAGAATGGGCACTGGTGAAGGGATGGGTTATCGAACTTTGTATGGGGGAAACATGAGCACAAAGATGTATGGATCTGTAACTGTACCCTCACGATGACTCTCTAATTAAAAATAAACTAATAAAAAAATAAATAAAATAAAATAGACCACGTGCTGGGTCACAAAACATACCTCAATAGAATCAAGAAGATAGAAATTGTATCAACTATTTTTTCAGACCATGATGCACTGAAGATAGAAGCTAATCACATACAGACGCGGAGAACCAAATCAAACACCTGGAAATTAAACAACTCAATGTTGTACAATGAAGGAAGATCAGGATGGAAGTCAAGGAAGAAATCAAAAGATACCTCGAAACAAATAAGAATGAAGACACGAGCTACCAAAACCTATGGGACACAGCTAAAGCTCTGTTAAGAGAAAAATTTATAGCTTTGCAAGCATTCCTCAGGAAGGAAGAAAGGGCCTACATAGATAACTTGACTTCACAGCTCAAGACCTTAGAAAAAGATCAACAAAGGAAACCCCAACCCGGCCGAAGGAAAGAAATAATAAAACTTAGAGCAGAAATTAATGACATAGAAACCCAAAAAGCAATCTGAAAGGTCAATGAAACCAAGACCTGGTTCTTTGAGAAAATAAACAGGATTGATAAACCACTAGCAAGACTCACAAAGAAAGAGAGACAGAGAACCCTAATAAACCGAATCAGAAATGAAAAAGGGGTCATCACAACAGAAACTACTGAAATTCAAAAGATCATCAGAGACTACTTTGAGAGTCTGTATGCCACAAAACTAGAGAACCTAGAAGAAATGGATAAATTCCTGGATTCCTATCTTCTCCCAAGATTGAACCAAGAAGACTTGGAATACCTGAATAGACCCATCAATATCAAGGAAATTAAAACTGTAATCAAAACTCTCCCCAAAAACAAAAGTCCAGGCCCAGATGGTTTCACTAGCAAATTCTTACAAACATTTAAAGAGGATCTGTTACCAGTTCTCCTCAAGCTTTTCCAGGAAATTGAAGAAATAGGAACTCTCCCAAACAGTTTCTATGAGATACATATCTCCCTAATACCAAAAGCAAACAAAGACACCACTAACAAGGAAAACTACAGGCCAATATCCCTGATGAATGTGGATGCAAAGATCCTCAACAAAATATTAGCAAATAGAATCCAAAAACTTTCAAAAAGATCATACACCACGACAAAGTGGGATTCGTCCTGAGGATGCAAGGATGGTTTAACATTCATAAATCAATCAACATAATCCATCATATCAAGAAAAACAAAGATAAAAACCATGTGATCATTTTAATAGATGAAGAGAAAGCATTTGTCAAGATCCAACACCCAATTTATGATAAAAACTCTCACCTAAATGGGTTTAGAAGGATCTTTCCTCAAGATAGTCAAATCCATCTACCACAAACCCATGGCAAGCATTATTCTCAATGGAGAAAAACTAAGGGCCTTCCCTCTAAGATCAGGGACAAGACAAGGATGCCCACTCTCACCATTTCTGTTTAACATAGTACTGGAAGTACTTGCAATAGCAATTAGGTAAGAAAAAGACATTAAGGGCATCCAGATAGGAAAGGAAGAAATCAAGCTCTCACTATTCGCAGATGATATGATACTATACCTAGAGAAACCTAAAACCTCTACCAATAAACTCCTAAAAACAATAGACTTGTACAGTAAAGTTGCAGGCTATAAAATCAATACCCAAAAATCCATGGCCGTCCTATACACAAATAACTAGACAGAGGAAAGTGGCATAAAAAAAAATCCCATTCTCACAATCGTGCCCCAGAAAATCAAGTATCTCGGAATCAGCCTAACTAAGGAGGTAAAGGATCTCTACAGAGAAAACTACAAAACGCTATCTCCATCATCGGTGGTGGAGAACGGGCACGGGGGGATGGGTACTCGAGCATTGTATGACTGAAACACTAGCACGAAAAGTTGTAAGTCTGTAAAAATAAATAAATTAAAAATAAATAAATAAAAAATACATCAGGAAAAAAGTAATGAGAGCAGATGGCAATTGAAGAAATGAGAATGGCAATATGCTGAGTGGGAGTTGAGTGAATGGTGCAGAAAAGTTTCTTACATTATTCTCTCTACTTTGCATATGTCTCAAAATGTGCATAATAATGATTTAAAAATCATCTTTCAGAAACACCAAAATCTCCTTAATTAGCTTTCCAGGATCCCTATTTCAGTAAAAGGAGTTAGTAAGAGTCAATTCAGATTTTTTTCTGCTGTTGTTTCACTAAAGTTTCAAACGTAGAAATACTATCACTGCTTTCCACATATCTAAAGATAAAAACTATAGAAAGTACAACTGACAGGGCTGGAGCGATAGCACAGTGGGTAGGGCGTTTGCCTTGCATGCGGCTGACCTGGGTTCGATTCCCAGCATCCCATATGGTCCCCTGAGCACTGCCAGGGGTAATTCCTGAGTGCAGAGCCAGGAGTGACCCCTGTGCATCATGGGTGTGACCCAAAAAGCAAAAAAAAAAATATTTCAACAAAACCTCACTATTATTGTTTGGTGTTCCCCCCCAAAGTCAGACCTGTTGAAAAGGAACCATTGCTGACAGTTAAGAAATATGAGGTTTTGGATTTCTGTATTTTAGTAACAAAGTCCAGGGAAATTTCTGCCAGAAATTGCATCACTGCAAGCTTTTACTTCCCTTTTGTGGTACTCATAAAATGGAAAAGCCGAGAGAGAAAAACCTTTCCCTCCTGGCGCCTCATGGGGTAGTGGCTCAGTTCACAGTCATTTCTGCGAGCTGCTGGTGTCCAAAGTAGTTTAGTTGGCCTCTGGGATCATGCTCATGCAGCAGTGGAAAAAGGAATTTAATTATTTATAAGATACACTACTTACTATTCAAAATGAGAAATCTGGAATAGAATTAAGAAATCTTTACAATGTTAGTATAAATAGAACTCCTTAAACACATCTGCTCTTTTTTCAATATTATTATTATTAGTGAATCACCGTGAGGTGGGCTGGAGTGATAGCACAGTTGTTGGGCGTTCAACTTTCACTCAGCCGACCCGAGTTTGATTCCTCCACCCCTCTGGAAGAACCCGGCAAGCTACCGAGAGTATTGAGCCCAAGCGGCAGAGCCTGGCAAGCTACCCTGCATATTGGATATGCCAAAAACAGTAACAATAAGTCTCTCAATGAGAGACGTTACTGGTGCCTGCTCGAACAAATCGATGAACAACGAGATGACAGTGAATCACCGTGAGGTACAGTTACAGACTTACAAACTTCCATGCTTGCATTTCAGTCATACAATGATCGAGTATCCATCCCTCCACCAGTGACCATTTTCCATCACCGATGGTCCCAACAGCCCTCCCACCATCCCCACCCCACCCTCCCTCCCCTGACCCCACCTCTGTGGCAGGGCATTCCCTTTTGCTCTCACTCTCTCTCTCTCCTTTTGGGTGTTGTGGTTTGCAATCGAGATATTAAGTGGCCATCACATTTGGCCTATAGTCTGCTTTCACGGTATGTCTCCCATCCCGAGCGGGTCCTCCTAGTACCATTTACTTGGTGATCCCTTCTCTAACTGAACTGCCTTTTCCCCCAGTATGTGAGGCCAGCTTCTAAGTTGTGGAGTAATCCTCCCAGTACTTATCTTTAATAATCTTGGGTGTTAGTCTCCCATTCTGTTACTTTATATTCCACAAATGAGTGCAATTTTTCTATGTCTATCCCTATCTTTCTAACTCATTTCACTTAACATACTTTCCACATTGATCCATCTATATAAACACATCTGCTCTTACTATTAAAGAACAGCTGTGTTAAAACACCAGGTACCCCATTTTTCTCCAATCTTGCATAAATTTACTTTTCATTAAAAAAGCTACATCACTTATTCAGCATTTTCCTTAAATGGTGATATATCGCAAGTCCCCAAATACAACCACTGTTTTTGTAATGGCCACCATTAAAAAAAATGACTAGATGGAAAAAAGTCAGTACAGATAAAATTTAAAAACAAAAACAAAACACTCTTAGAAATAAGCCTGTCTATCTAAGAAAAGGACATCCCTCAATGCTGAACAAAGAACACAGAACAAAGAGACATATTTCTGGCTGATTCCTCTGAGTTTCAGGATCAGCTGGGGTGGGGTTGAAGGCTGGGAGCTCAACCCAGATTCAGCCATATAAAAGCAAAGTCCATTTTATCTTCTCATGACCAAGGGAGGCAGTTATGGCTGGACTGATTTTATATTACTTATTCTCATTATCTCTTTTCACTAATGAGGAAACAGAAGCTTGCAGAGGTTGAAGTTCAAAGTTACAATGTCCAATAATCATCCAAACTTATCTGTAAACCATGCCTTCAGATTGCCAAACTACCAGGCACTCTTTCAGACCATTCCTGTCTTCACCTTGGTCATTAATAGCACTGTAGCACTGTCGTCCTATTGTTCATCGATTTGCTCAAGCAGGCACCAGTAATGTCTCCATTGTGAGATTTGTTACTGTCTTTGGCATATCGAATACGCCACAGTTTGCTTGCCAGGCTCTGGCGTGCGGGCGGGATACTCTCAGTAGCTTGCCGGGCTCTCAGAGAGGGATGGAGGAATCAAACCCGGGTCAGCCGTGTGCAAGGCAAACACCCTACCTACTGTGCTATCGCTTTTCTTTTTTTTTTTTCTTTTTGGGTCACACCTGGCGATGCACAGGGGTTACTCCTGGCTCTGCACTCAGGAATCACCCCTGGCCGTGCTCAGGGGACCATATGGGATGCTGGGATTTGAACCTGGGTCGGCCACGTGCAAGGCAAACGCCCTACCCGCTGTGCTATCTCTCCAGCCCCTCGCTTTTCATTTTTAACTTGCCTTTCATAACAATCCCTGTTGAGATATTCTAACTTTATATCTAAAATAGTGGTATCATACCTTTTCCTTGCCTGGCTAATTTTCACTCCAAACTTTGCAAGATTAGGCATAACAGCAACCTATTAAGACAAGTAGTTGGAAAAAATCAGTAATTTTAGAGCATATTATGTAAATTAAATTATGTCAACTTTGTAAATTAATTTTCCTTTCTCATGTAACAAGAGTCAGATTACGAAGCCTAAAAGCCAGATGAGTGAAGACCTAGTAACTTTGGATCCATCTTCTGTCTGGTATAAACTCCAAGCTGCTGTGAAGTTATTTAGGAAAACAAAAATATATTCTTCCACATTAAAAGCAAGGTCAGAACTGGAAGGGAAAGACAACAGAGGGGGTCATTCAGAAACTCACATGCTGATCTCAAGGTAGGCTTATTTTCTCTTTCCCAAGCAAAGATTGCTAGCAAACCTTTTCTCTGGCACATTTCCCCCCCCCCACCCTCATCCTGTGGTAATGAATAGTTATTTCCTCAGCTTAGCCTCAGACTAAACCCAAACCAGGACATCAGGTGCTTCAAGTTAATCATAAACACTTTAAAACCAAAGGCCATTATCATGTATATCCCTTTACATACTTATAGCACTCAATTTTTGTCCGGAGTCATCACTATAACCTTACAGTACCTGTGCCACAAACTATAATGACCAAAAGGAAAGATTGAGAGAAAGAGAGAGAGTGTGCGAAAAAAAGTATCTGCCATAGACTCAGGGTGAGGGTGGGGTGGAAGGAGGGAAACTGGAGACACTGGTGGTGGGAAATGTACACTGGTGAAGAGATAGGTGTTGGAACCCAATCATGGACTACTTCATAAAGTTTATCTCATGGTGATTTGATAAAAAAAAATTAAAAAAACACAAAAACCAAGCAGACATTATGAATGATGTTTTAAGTAAAAAATTCTTTCATTTGTTAACTGCTACATCAGCATAATTATTGAACCCCCCCAAAGGGGACTGTCATTCTACTTTTTTTTCTGATTCCTCAGTGGCTATGCTTATTGAAATAAATAAGGACATCCCCAGGGTACAGTTCTGTGGAGATAGCTGAGCAGTGAAGGGCAAAAGTGGATAAATGAGGGAGTGGCTTATCCATCTGGTGCTCAGAGTTACCTCATTCACTAATGTCTTCACTACCCTGGTACTCAGAGTTGTCTCAGTCACAAACACCTTCACTACCTGATGCTCAGAGTCGCCTCATCACATATGCCTAGGTAACAAAATGCCTTCACTACCTGTTACTCGGAGTCACCTCAGTCACATTTTCACTACCTGGAGCACAGAGACCCCTCAGTCGCAAACACCTTCACTACCCTGGTGTTTAGAGGCAACTCACAAATGCCTTCACCGCCCTATTGCTCAGGAGTCACCTGAGTCACAGATGCCTTCACTACCCTAAGCTCATAGTTATCTCAGTCACAAACATCTTCAATTACACTGGTGTTCAGAGTCACCTCAGTCACAAAAGCCTTCACTACCTGGCACTCAGGCATCACCTCAGTCACAAACTCTCTCACTACCCTGGCCCTCAAAAGTCAAGGCAGGAATCCTTTCTCTCTGCAATCCTCTCAGACTTCCTTCTACCTATCCTTCTAGAGCATCTTCTCTTCAGCTCTTTTCAGATAAATTTCAATGCTTATAGGGGTGGGGGCACGGTAGAGGAGGGGAGAGAGAAAACGCCAGCAGAGCCAGGAAGCAACTGGTCAACCTGCACCTGCTGCTGCATGACTGAAGTCATTACTCAGAGCATCTTATCTTCCCTCACAGGTTCAGTAATTGAAGCCTGTGAACTGAACTGACATTGGACATACTGATGGGGGGGCGGGGAATACAGACCATACTATTTCACATGCAGGTCACAGAAATGGAATTGAAAGAAGTGGTTAGACTCTGGGGCTAATACACTATTGCCATAAAACAGAAGGTCTTGAGAAAGAAATTATATGGGAAAGGGGCTAGGGGATTATTGGGGAATGAAAATAACCAACGGGTCATGTTGGTAATGTTTGTTTAGACAGAAGCACCTCGAGGCTGGGTCCCTGTTGCTTACTGCTATGAACAACAGGAAATTTCACAAAGAAAATGTGTGCCTTGATTTGACACAGAAAAGGTGGTCAGGGGAAAGCACAGAACTCTTCCTACATTCATTGTTTCCCAATTGCCTTCAGCTCAAAATAATGCTGATATCACTGTCACTGTCATTGTCATCCCATTGATCATCGATTTGCTCGAGCAGGCCCAGTAACATCTCCAAGATGGAGAACTAGGCTATCATATGTCACATGGCCACATCATGGCTGCGCGCTTCCAGGAGCTTCGTTTTAGTCTCTGGATGTTGGCCGTAGATGGGATTACATGGCGCCGGGGACAGTTTCTGGGTGTGACTGCCTAGCTACTGGAAAATGGGGAATCTGGGTGGAAGAGGCCCAGTCCCAATCTGAGCAGCCTTGGAGATCTCGGCCCTGGGTCCCGCACATCTGGATTCCTCTGCCGGTTCCTTCATGCGTGAGGCTCATCAGAACATGTGGAGAGTGGCCTTGAGCATGGATGTGGCTGGGTTCCGGAGGTCTATAACTACAACTACAATTGCTGATGTCAATTGTAATATTTTGAGATACTGTATTCTGATCCCCTACAATATCAAGCAGATTATTTCCTTTGGGATGGGAGAGATGGGCCATGCCTTGTGCTTGAGAGTAACAGTTTATTGCAAACGAGAAAAAAGAAATGAGGGAAAATTGCATCAAAATCTGAACAAAAATTAAGAGTTCACTAAAAGCTTTCATTGGCATTATTGTCTTCAAATTAATTTGTGAAATACAGATTATTTAAATATTAATTTTACTTTTGTTTTGTTTTGAAGCCACAACTGGCAGTACTCGGGGCTTTACTCCGGCTCTGTGCTCAGGGCTCATTTCTGGCAGACTCAGCACATATGCTGTCCCGGGGATCAAACCTGGATTGGCTTCGTACAAGGCAAGTGTCCTACCTGCTGCATCATCACTGCACACTGTAAACTAATTTTAAAACATTACTTTTTTTAAAATCCCAAATTTCTGATATAGTACAAAAATAGAATCTCTATTAATGAAATTTCTAAATTGCTTGCCTAGCCAATGGTACGCAGTTGAGAAAGGCCACATTACAAGATATTCCAAGGAGGCCACAGAATGAGACCAGGGGGCCAACCAGCAAGGCCAGGCATAAGAGCACAGAAAGGAAACAAAGTCAGAAGGGAATCACAGAATGACTGAGAAACACTGTTAAATCACAAAAAATGCATAGTACTACATCCCATATGGTGTAAGAACAGTATAACTGGCTCTTGTCTTGCACACAACAGACCCAAGTTTGATCCCCAGCATCCCATGTGGTCCCCTGAGCCCTGCCAGGAGTTATTTCTAAGTGCAGAGCCCAATGTAACCCCTGAGCAACAGTGGGTGTGACCCAAAACCCAAAATAATAATAATAATAATAATAATAATAATAGTTATTAGTATTACAATTGAGCTGGAGCGATAGCACAGCAGTAAGATATTTGCCTTGCACGTGGTCGACTGGGGTTCGATTCCTCGGCCCCTCTCGGACAGCCCGGCAAGCTACCGAGAGTATCTCGCCGTCAGGGCAGAGCCTGGCAAGCTACCCGTGGCATATTCAATATGCCAAAAACAGTATCAAGTCTCACAATGGAGACGTTACTGGTGCCCACTCAGCAAGTCTATGGGCAATGGGATGACAGTGACAGTGACAGTATTATAATTGTTGCTAATATCTGTTCACAATATCAAATTCTATTTTTAATCTGCCTTCTGCAGGGTGGAGAGAAGTACAGCAGGTAGGGCATTTGCCTTGCATGCTGCTGACTGGGCTCAGTCCCTGGCATCCTATATGGTCCCCTGATCATCAGCAGAAGCTATTCCTGGGCCAAACCTCTCAGCCCCCCAAAAATCTGTCTTTTGCCTACTGCCTGTCTACACCAAGTGGAATGAAAGCTTGCCTTCGTTATTAACTTCTAGGATTCCTCAGCACTTGGGACAGCATTTGGCATAAGGCAAATGTTCAGTATGTTTGTTGAATTTAGACACCCATTTTCATAAATCCTCATCTATTATCCTATTCTTATAATGACCCCATTAAATAGATGCTATTTAGTTCCCATTTTGCAACTAAAATACGTAGGATCCTATGAAGCAAATAGTTTATACATAAAATAAGTGAAAAAACTAGAATAAGATCCCATACATATAAGCTCATCTCCTTATTTAATTTACAATTAATGGTCCAAAACTCATGATTCTATATGAATTAAAGGAATCAAATAGTTTAACTGAAATCTATCCAACCCTTTCTTCTCATCCTTTATCCAAGCAGGTTTTCTTTCCTTTCATTATGCTTTCTTTGTAAAGAAGGAAACAGGTAAAAAGAGACTGAGAAACAATTTACAAAGGGGCAGAGATAAGTTTTGCTCCTGGAACTGTGACCCACATAGAGCTGTTAAGGATCACTCTATGAAAGACAGGGGTTTGAGCATCACCCTTTCAATGCAAACTGGACTCCTCCTTCCTGATCTTGCATATGAATAAATAAGACAATCATGCGGTTACCAGATGCCAAACATACAAATACTATTAATGATAATCTACCTCTAGAAATATTACATCAAATGATGATTAAAAAATAAAATTAAAGAGCATATAAGGATTTTACAGTTTATTATTGTAAATTTTATTATTTGTAAATCCTGTGTGCCCAGAACTGCACACACATGCCTGTGAACCTGAGACTGAGCAGGCGAGGCTCTCCAGAGTGGTAAAGAAACATCAAGGACAATGCATGTCCTGGAGCCCAAGTCATTGTAGCCGTCAGGGCATATATGGGGCCAGCACACCCTGGGTTGTGCTTGATTCCTGTCGGGTGAAACCGGGCAGAGTCAAAGGAAGCCTTGAGCACCTCCATTTTGGCACAAAAATTAATACCAACAAAAATAAAGCAGCAGGATAGAGTAACAGTATAGCTGGTCCAGGACAGCAGGAGGGCTGGAGATCTCTGAAGTCCCATCTGATTCCAAAGCACTGCCAGGTGCAACGTCATAGTTGCCAGGAGTAACCCCAAGAATCACCGCTGTGGCCCCCATCACTTTCCAAAACAAATCCAACAAAAACCAAACCCTAAGAGGTTAGCCTTGGACCCCTGGGACCCTATCAAGACCCAGAGTTCTGAAAGACCTGGTCCTGGAGCTCTGAGTACTCCTTGAGCACCAGGGGAGGCCTCAAGTCCAATACAACAAAACAAACAGGGTCAAAAGTAGTTTTTCATAGTGAGAGTCGGGTACCCCTGCCAGGAGCCACATCCAAGGGTTCCTTCCTGAAACAACTCGAGACAGACAAGCCTGGAAGCCTCAGTGCTCCCGTCACTGCATCATGTCACCATGTCACTCTCCTCATACCTGGGGATGGTGTGTCAGACGGTACATCACCATCATCTCTTACCTCTGTAATTCCCAAGGATCAGCAGGGAGCTCCGTGCAGAGACCTGGAGAAGTCAGCATCATGAGCACTAGAGAGGAGCACACGACCCCTGGCTCTAACCAGAAATCCCTGCATTGGAGCCCGGAAACGCTCTGACTGGCGGAACCATCTGGCACTAGATTGCTGCCCCACCGGCAAAGGCACTGCCAAAAGAAGCTCCTTCATCTCCTGTGGATGCAAAAGTGAATTGGGATCTGGGCTGCCTGTCCAGTCAGGAGAGCTGGGTTCAGGCTACAGGAGAGGAAACTGCATCCCTGCCCGAGCCCCCAGGACTCCCCCCTGAACACTATAGGAAGGTCCCTAAGGCCCAGTCAGGGTGAACTCTGAGTCCAATGTCAAATGCATCAGCGCCCCCTGCAGGCCCGCATCAAGGCTGCCCCCAGGAACTACAGCCCTCAAAAAGGCTCTGCCACAGGGGCAGCCAAAGGGACTCAGCATGGACAAACCCTCAGCCACCCTCTTGCAGGATGAATGAGGACATGTGCCTGGGCGCTCTCTCCCAGAGACCAGGGTCGCTTCTGGACCTGGGCGAACCCAAGGCACAGCCCCTGTCCCGTCCCTGGACCCAGGCTCCTCTGGGTCCTGATTTACTCTAATCCCAAATCAGAACATCTGCATGAGTCTCACTCCAGAACTCGATCCTTGTTGTGTGAATGTTCTTTCGATCAGGGGCGCTGAGATAAGAAATGTGAGAGAAATGAGACTTGCTGGAGAGGCTCCTTGCTTGCTCTGGCAGAGAAGCATAGAGAAGCGTCCCTCAGTATAGAATAATATCACATGAGGCTGACACCCAAGAACAGTAGATACAAGGGCCAGGGGGATTGCCCCATAGCTGGAAGCCTGCTTCATGAGTGGATGGGAGAAGGCAGATGGAACAGAGAAGGGATCACTAAGAAAATAATGGCTGGAGGAACCAGTGGGATGGGAGATGCATGTTGAAAGTAGATAATGGACCAAACACGATGACCTCTCGGTGTCTGTGTTGCAAGCTATAATGCCCAAAAGTAGAGAGAGAGTATGGGGAATATTGTCTGCCATAGAGGCAAGGGGAGGGTGGGAAATGGGGGGTATACCCGGGATATTGGTGGTGGGGAATGTGCACTGGTGGAGGGATGGGTGTTTGATCATTGTGAGATTGTAACTCAAACATGAAAGCTTGTAACTATCTCACGGTGATTCAATAAAATTTAAAAAAAGAGAGAAAGAGAAGTGTCCCTCAGCCCCTTTTATTTACTATCCTGTGTACACACATCTAATGCACTCAATACAAAGAAATCATTAACAGGGAAAGGGGTTTATAGGAAGGACATCAAGACATCAAAGCATACCTTGGTCTGTCACATCTGCAAGCCCAATGGTCGCAGCCTCCAGAGAGGAATGCAAAGCCAAACAGTCCGGCACCGTGAGTTACAGCTCCTTGCACCTGGAGTGATAAGGGGGGTGTAAGAATGTCTGTGTTTCAAAGCTGAGCTGGGTTCATGATCTATGACAAGGGGAAGATTGCTTCTATGTAATACTAAGAACTTAAAGGCAGCCAAAGGGAAGAGATGTTAACCCTTTCCAACCAGACCCGATGCACAAGTCATGGCTCACCCATTTCATGGGGCCTGTGTTCCTGTGTTCCTGTCCACGGGCTCATCCTTATGGCTGGGCACCAACAGCTCCTGATTTGCAGAAAGAGATTTGAGAACCGTGAAAACTGTGTTATATAGCAAAATTACCCTCATATGCTGGGTGTTCATTATGGATCATGGTATGAACTGTGTTTGATAGTCAGAACTTCTGGCGTGAGTCTACTTTTTAACTACAAATATATTTTTTTAATTTTTTAATTTTATTGAATCACCATGACATAGTTACAAGCTTTCATGTTTGGGTTACAATCTCACAATGATCAAACACCCATCCCTCCACCAGTGCACACTCCCCACCACCAATATCCCCGGTATACCCCCTCTTTCTCACCCTCCCCCTGCCTTTGTGGCAGACAATATTCCCCATACTCTCTCTCTACTTTTGGGCATTATAGCTTGCAACACAGACACTGAGAGATCATCCTGTTTGGTCCATTATCTACCTTTGGCATGCATCTCCCATCCCAACTGGTTCCTCCAGCCATTATTTTCTTAGTGATCCCTTCTCTATTCCATCTACCTTCTCCCCTCCACTCATGAAGCAGTCTTCCAGCTATGGGGCAATCCCCCTGGCCCTTGTATCTACTGTCCTTGGGTGTCAACCTCATGTGATTTAACTACAAATATTCTATCTTGTGTGCCAGGGCAATGCTATAACATGCATTATCAGCTTGCAGTCAATTGACCCAAGTACAATCGATACCCAGGAAAAGCTTATGGTTCCCTGATCCGGGCAGCCGTGATCAATGAGTTGAGTCAGGAGTAAGGAGAATTGTAGGGTGTGGTCCAGAAGTACACCTATAACAAAAAGGAAAACTATCCAAACAGGAGATAGAAAAAAAGAAGTAAATTCCTGTGCAAAGAAAAATTCTAGTGTGAAACATTTAGAGTCAAACAGTTTGTCCTTAAAATCCCTTCTTTTGACTCTTTCTATGCTGCAGAAGTGTATAGCTTCTCCTGAATACTTAGTCTTCTCTTTCTATGCACTCACAAATCATGTGTGTGTGTGTGTGTGTGTATTAGGCCAGAAGCAGCAGTGCTCAGGAGTGATTCCAATCTCTGCACTCAGGGATCAGTCTTGGCAGGATTTAGGGGGCAGGAGACAGCGAGTTGAAGGAGACATGGTGCAAGGTGCAGATGAGGGGTGCTCTGGGCACAGCAGAAGGGGTGCAGGGCACAGCCCACCCTGCCCCCGCCCCCCTGCCCCCTGCCACCCTGCCCCTGCCCCCACCCCACCACTCCCCTTCCCCACCACCACCCTTGCCCATGTCTCCCACCACCCTGCACCTGCCCCCCACTACCCCTACCTCTGCCACCCCTGCCCCCGCCACCCCTGCCCCTGCCCCCATCACGCCAGCCTCCTGGCAACCCCTCTGCTCATCACCCCTACCCCAGCCACCCTGCTGCCCATCATCCCTGCCCCCTGCCATTCTTGTCCATTATTCCTACACCCCTTTGTCTCCTGCTTCCAGCACCCTCCTCTGCTGTGCTCCAGCAACAACTACACCCCTTCACCCCTTCATCTGCTGCCCCTGCGAACAGCAGCAGCCCCACACCTGCTCCCACATCACTCCTGCTCCCCTCTCTCCTGCTCCCACATCACCTCCTCCCCCAACATCACCCCCTGCTCCCACATCACCCCCTGCTCCCACATCACCTCCTGCTCCCTCATCACCTCCTGCTCCCTCATCACCTCTTGCTCCCACACCACCTCCTGTTTCTCACCTCATCACCTCCTGCTCCATCATCTCCAGCACCCTCATCACCTCCTGTTCCCACATCACCCCCTGCTCCCACATCACCCCCTGTTCCCACATCACCCCCGCTCCCACATCACCCCCTGCTCCCACATCACCCCCTGCTCCCTCATCACCTCCTGCTCCCTCATCACCTCTTGCTCCCACACCACCTCCTGTTTCTCACCTCATCACCTCCTGCTCCATCATCTCCAGCACCCTCATCACCTCCTGCTCACACATCACCTCCTGATCTCCTCTCTCCTGCACCCAACTGTTCCCTTGCCGCACCCTTGACCGCTTCCCCCTACTTCCCTGTTGCACTTGTCCATCCGCAACTCCTCCACACTCTTCAGGATCTTCCCGCACCCTTTTATCTGCTGATCTCCTCACCCACTTCCCTTCTCAGCTCTGCAACGCCTGCACCCCTTCATGCTGCTTCCTGCAGCCTTTATCTGATGCTTCCGCATCCCATCATCTCTGCACTGACCTATTCTGACACATATTTACCTGCCACTCCCCTCATCAGCTTGTCCCCACACCCCTCGTATGTTTATTACTGCACCTCTTATCTGTTCACACCTTCACACCTAGGCTGCTTGTACTGCACCCTTATCTGCCTGTACCTGCACCTTATCTGTATCAGAAACCCTACTCTACTTTTAGTCACACCCCTTATCTGCTTCTACCTGACCCCCTCAACTTATACTTGCAGCCTTTGTCTACTTGATCCTGTGCCACTCATCTGTTTGTACTTTACTCCTTATTTGCTTACACATGACCCTCCTGTGCTTCTACCTGCACCCCTTACCTGCTGCACCCCACACCTGTCTACCACTTAGAATCCCTTCACTGTCTACTCCCGCACCCCACTGACCTGCACACCTCTTCATCTCCAGGTTCCAACGTCACTTCATCTGCTGCACCCTTTCATGCCCGCCCCACTGCACTGTAGACACTCATCACTTCAATCCTTCCGTGCGCCCTCCTAAAAGCATCGAGACCCTTCACCAAACACAGAAAATGTGTCACTGGAGAGATGTGCCCGGTCCAGTGAGGCTTGGCAGGGAGCAGGCGGCCTGGAGTCACTCCACCCACCCACCCAGTCACTGGGCAAGACCCAGAGACAAGCTTGTTCAGGAAGTGGCGCCTACCCGCACCCGATCCTTCTGGAAGCCCCGGCAGTCACACTCACACCCACAACCACAACCATGTAGACTCACGGGCTCAGATCTACGGACCCTGGAGTTCCTGCAGCACGGGGGCCCCCCAAGGCGCTGAGAGCCCAGCAGGAGCACGGCAAGTCAGATGGGGAAGCAGCAGAGAAGCCAGCTAAGCTCAAAAAACAAAACCAGTGCCAAAGAAGGCTCCTCAGCAAACACTCAATCAAGACTTAGGACCTCAAGGTGAGCTAGAACAAGATCCACGAATTTTATTTTCCTATAGCATGGTTTGCTCATTTCATCAGCCATTTCGTGAGCAACAGAACAATGATTGTGTGTCTGCTAAAGGGGCAGGCTTGGTGGTGGCACGGTATATACTGACGCCCTAATCACTAACCATCAGGGACAGTTTTGTGAACCACAGCATTCAAGTTTTTTTAGAAGAATGAATAAAATGAGAGTGTCGTGGGGTCTTGTCACGCTTCTGTGTGCCCATAAGCTGCCCTCTCACACACATGACGTTCATGCGTCCAATCAACATGGGACTTGATCTGTGAATGGCGCAGAGCTCCGGGGAATCTGCAGCAGAGTGGTGGGTGGGTCGGTGGGTGGGCCTCTACTGCCCCCTAGTGTTTGCCGCACTGGAAGGGGCGGGCAGTGACACAGCTGACATTTGTTGCTGTTTCTTTTGTTGCCTTTGCTGCATCTGTACCCGGCCACTCCATTGCTTGTAGCATCCGTACCTCCTGGCCTGTAGATTCTTGGTTACTGTTGTCACCTTTGCCCCTGCTGCCACTGTTTCTGTTCTGTGGTTGTTTGTTGGTTTGTTGCATCTGAGCCGGAGCTGCAGCCTGATTCTGGCCCTTTTCCTCTGGGGCTGCCCCAGCTCTCTCTCAGCTGTCAGCAAAGTGAATGACCACTCTCTGGCACCTGTCCACTCCCATATCCAGTTCCTCATGGCAGACACGGGGACCAGGGCCTCCTCAGTCCCTGATGTCTCCTGACGGGCGGAGGTCGAGGGAGGCTTCACCATCAGCTCACAGCTACTGGAGTGGCCGTGGCCAGCTCTAAGTACAACTGTGGTCAGAATGGCAGGCTGTCGCCAGACGCTGGTCAGTGCCTGGCACAGAGGGACAGGACCTTGCTCTCCACAGAGGCACCGTTCAGCCAGTGCCTGAGCCTAAATATGGGGTCATTTACTGCCCCCTGGTGGCCAATAGGGGCATTGCATGGGGTTCAAGGCAGTGTCTGGGGGGTGAAACCTGAAACACTCGAATGACTCCTCCCAGACCTGGGTCCATCTGCCACGCCTCAAGCCTTGTGGTCTCACAGCAGACAGGCCTGTGTGTGCAGGCAAGTGGGGTCCAGTGAGAGGTAGGGAGCCCCATACCCAAGCAACAGGGGTGGGGACCCAGTGTACACAATGCAGGGGACCCTCCCACTCTGGGCTCTCTCCAGGGTACAGCTGCCCACCCCCACTTTCTCCAAGACCCAGATAACCCCAGTTTGGGGACCCCCACTGCGCTGACCCCCAGCATCATCCTGTAACTGGCCCCTTCTCTTTGCTCAGTGCCGTGTGGCCCAGGTTGACAGGCTCACCCTGTGATCCAGCCCTCGCCCGGCTCACAGCAAGTCCAGGACCCCAGAGGCAACATGAGGGGTGGTACTACGTGCCTGTGCAGCACTTGAGCACACACCAGGACTCTCCTCTCTGGCTCCGTCAACACGGCACAGTGAGGCTGGACGGGCACCTGTGCCCAGATCTGCCCATGTGCCAGATGCCCGCTGGACATGCAGCTCCCCAACTGCCCGGCCACGGGGCCTGGTGGCCTTGAACCTCCATCACTGCAGGAAGTCGGCAATGCACAAGAACATGTGTGTGCAAGGCTCACGCACAGTCATGCAGACCAGTGTCCAGAAATGTGTATGAGGACGTGTGTGCAGACATGGACTCAGGGAAAGAACGTGTGTGTAAGGTGTGCACAGATGTAAACGGGCCACTCGTGCATCAGCGTGACCTGGCAGGCCCTTTCATTTGGGGCCGTCCAACACCTCACCCGCACCCTGTCTCTGCTGCTGGGCCAGAGTGGTAAGGGCGCCATCTGGTGGCCATTCCGCAAAGCTCTGTCCCTCTGCCAGAAGGGTCACTTTGCAAGGGGTCGGGGCAGTGCAGAGGGGCAGGGGGTCCCATTCCCGCTTCACAACGTCTCAGCAAGTTCACAAGGGCCAAAATCTTGCTCCTCAAAAAAGCATGACCAGAGCTGGACAGGCAGGGCGGGAGTTGAGGCACTTACCGCTGGGGGTCCTGGCTCCATCCTGAGCACTGCCCAGGGTGCCCAAGTGCCCACAGGGAGGCCTGGCCTGTCATCAGGCCACCCCACACGTGGTCAGAGAGGCTGTGGCCGAGGCTGGGGCCCTAACCGCCCAGGATGATACACAGAGGGCAAAGTGTCGTTTTGGACGCCACATAGGGCACCAGGGCTCAGAGTCCGCCTCCAAAACTTGAGTCCCCCCCCCCGAAGTCCTGGACCCCCACACTGGGATAAAATGATTTGGGGGTATCAGAGACCTAACAAAGTGGGGTGACACAAACTTTCTCATTCAAACAGCTTTGCACACCTGCGGCGTCCACACTGGCTCTGCAGGCACCAGTGGCTCCCGTGACAAGTGCCCTGGTGAACCGGAAGACATGGGCAGAGCCCTTGACATGGCATTGGCCCTCGGTGGCCACCGTCCTATGCCACGTGTCTCTCGACACAAACTGGCAGAGACGTGCTAGCTTCAGGCCCAGGCCAGGCCCTGCTCACGTTTTAGGTCACTCTGTGCGTTGTCTCCTCTGGGTGTAGAATTACTTGTGAGTCACTAGGAATGTGGCGTTTGAATTCTACTTTCTACTTTGGTGCCTTTTCCCCTTTTTAAAACTTTCTACACTGAGTGTCACTGCTGATGAGACGAACTGATGTTTCTCGTCGTCACCATGACTCCCTCTGAGCCCTAAGCAGACACTGCGCTTGCTCAGGGCTCGTTCTGCACAGACTCCAATGGACACGTACCTGTCCTGTCAGGGACGGATGTCCCACACGGCAGGAATGCGGAGCCCGGATGGACAGACACGGGCTTGACAAGCTCCAAAGTAACATGGAACAAAATAGTAAAAGGTCTTTCCTAGTAAAGTCTTTCTGATTTTTTAAACTTAATACTTCTGTGTTTTTGTGCTCATATTCGAAACAAGTTTCAGGGGGCAGAGAGATAGTATGTTTACTATCTCTTACTATCTTACTATTTCTTACAAGGTAGGGCGCTTATGTTGCCACAGGCCTGACCCAGATTCAATCCCTGGCACCGCATCAGGCATGGTCTGTGAGCACAGAGTTGGGAGTAAGATCAGAGCACTGCTGGGTGTGGATTAACCCCTCCCATAAAAATATAAGTTTTGAAAGGGAAAGTTATTTAAAATTAAAAAATAGCAAAGGAAGGAAAAATGGCAATAAAAATCCTGAAGAAAAATGGCAACCAATTTCTTTTTATGAATAAAATCTCTAAATGTCAATGCACAGGACTCTGCTATCTAAGGGCACAGATAGTCCTACTGCATCCGGAGATAAAGTCCAACTTCTAAATACATTTTGTTCAAAACCCATCTTGCTTGAGGGCCAGAGAGACCATGCAGTGTGGGGGGTACTTGCCTTGCATGCAGCTAGCCCGGCTGATCCCCAGAACCCCACAGGGCCCCCCAGCAGCACCAGGGGTGATTCCTGATTGGGGAGCCAGGAGTAAGCCCTGAGCATTACCGGACAAGGCCCCAAAACAATACATAAATAAATAAAAACTATCTTGTTTGAAAAAAAAACCCAAGTTTCTTCTCCTCACAGGAGACACATGAATTATTTCGATGGAGAGTGGCTCTGAGGGAAATGTTGAGAAACAGGAAAAACTAAACAAGAAAAACATGCTTGCGGGGCTGGAGTGATAGCACAGCGGGTAGGGCGTTTGCCTTGCACGCGGCCAACCCGGGTTCGAATCCCAGCATCCCATATGGTCCCCTGAGCACTGCCAGGGGTAATTCCTGAGTGCAGAGCCAGGAGTAACCCCTGTGCATCGCCAGGTGTGACCCAAAAAGCAAAAAAAAAAAAAAAAAAAAGAAAAACATGCTTGCTTCAGACCGGACAGCAGCCAAGCAAAAGGTGGCGCCGAGATATGCGTGAGTATTCCGTACCGGTGAGGGGACCCAAGGACAGTGCACACGCACCAACGTGACTGCAGGCCAGACACCTGCTCGAGACTCAGGCAGAAACAGCCGCGTGAGCTGTGAGCTCTCCAATGGCCAGGAAGGAAGCAGGAGCCCAAGCAAGAAGTCACAGGAACAGGGCCCGCAACACCCCCAACACCTTCTCCAGGAGGGATCAGGTATTGGGGCTCAATTTCTGTGTGCATCAGGTCACCAAAGTAGAAATCATGACGAGGAGCTTCTTCTGCCACAATGCCATAATGGGGAGGAGGGGAGGGAGAAAAAGAAAGGGGAGGGGAGAGGGAGAGAGCAGGGAAAAGCTCTCGAATTTGTTTTGTTTTTCCACAAGGACTTACTCCTGACTCTGCACTCAGCGATCACTCCTGGTGGGTTCCGGGTTCCCTGTTGCATTCTCAGTAAGGTTTGGTTAGGCAGTCTGAGGAATTGAGATATGCACTCAAAAGAAATACTTTACGGAGGATCACAAACTATCTCCGTTGGTGTGCCCCAGAGCAGATGTTCAGCCCCTTTTGTTAACTACCTAATGTTCTAACCAATAATATTCAGCCACATAGGCAAATTAACTTAGTCAACAGAAACATTATCAAAGTCAGTTACATAAACAGAAACATAGTCAGTTACAGTCATAGTAACAGAAAAACAATTTTTAGATCCAAGTCTAGCTAGGATGTAAAAGATTGTGAGATGTTGTACACCAACGTTTCCCCCTTTTTTGTTTAAAATGACCAGTAACAAACAACACAAACATTTTCACAAATCTTTCCAGCAATATTTCAATGCTGTTTTAATAAAATCTAACCTTATTCTACAGAAACTCTTTTTCATTTTACAATACAGAGTTTAACATACAGAGTTTACACATATTAAGTAATATTCCAGTCCTAGTCCTGGTTCAGAGACATTTGTCAACGAAGACAAATTAGTCTCTAAACAAAAACAACACTTTCATGCCATTTCTGGATGACTCCACAGTCCAGGTGTTTCCACAATCAGTAACTGCCGAAGCACTCCCGTTATCAGATTCTTCTCTCATGGACAAAGAAGAATCACCGGCATCCATAAGTAAAAATAGAAACTTCCTCCTCAAACTTCATAGATGTTCCAATAAAATATGCATGGAATATTATCTAGTCTTATATAATAAACCTGTTCTCTCTTAAAACTTATGTTTGGAATTAAGTTTTGAACTTTTTGAACCTGTTTTTATATACAATTATTTCAATTCTCTTTTCAACAACTCAATATAATGCTGATCACGAATCACGAATCACAAAATCCCCATTAATCGTCGATTTCTCGAGCGGGCTCAGTAACCTCTCCATTCGTCCTTTCCCTGAGATCTTAGAAGTCTCTCTCAGCTCGGCCCTCTCAATGATGTCACACTGGAGGCTCTTTCAGGGTCAGGGGAATGAGATCCACCTGTTACTGGCTTTAGCATATGAATAAACCGTGGGAAGCTTGCAAGGCTGTCCCATGTGGGCAGGAAACTCTTAGAAGCTTGCCAGTTTCTCCCATAGGGAGAAGTAGGCTACAAGGTATCCGCAAAGCGGCGCATGCTTCTGGGAGCTTGCTTTTAAGTCTCTGGGTGCTGACCGTTGATGGAATTACACACATCTGGGTTCCTTTGTATAATGCTGATACAAATATAAATTATAATATAAATATTTAGAAAGAAAATGTACTAGCATAACAAAAACTTGTACCATTTTTACAAAGCATGAGGAAAACATCTTTTTAATTAATTTTAATAGTTCTTATACCTTAGATATTTCAAATCACGAACATTTTACACCAATCCTTAACAATTTTAACCTTGGTTTCATGCTCCAATTTTACAATTCTTTTTGTTTGTTTGTTTGTTTGTTTGTTTGTTTTTGCTTTTTGGGTCACACCCAGCGATGCTCAGGGGTTATTCCTGGCTTTGCACTCAGGAACTACTCCTGGCGGTGCTTGGGGGACCATATGAGACTCCGAGGATCAAACCCGGGTCGGCCGCGTGCAAGGCAAACGCCCTACCCGATGTGCTATCGCTCCGGTCCCTCTAATTTTACAATTCTTAATAAGTTCCAAAAACACCCAAACTTTTAAGATTTTTTGGAGTACATATTACTAACTTTTGATGGGGCTGTTTGCCCAGTTACAAGGATTTCCACATCTGATTTCAATCTGACTTCAACATTTAAAGCACTCAACACAGACAGACATACAGAAAGACAACAAAAAACACATGCATGCGCATTCATACATACCTGATCAATTGATCTGACTCTCCAAGAACCAGGGAAGAAAAACTGATGGACAGAGAAAGAAAGGACAGTCTCCAGGGTAAAAATTTCCTCTCGGCTGATTGGGATTATCCCCCATTTCTCAGTCTAACTAGCTTGTCTCCTGCTTGTTAAAATTGGGTCAAAAACATCCAAAAGAACAAAAGCAACCGCTGTTGGAGAGGATGTGGGGAGAAAGGGACCCTTCTTCACTGCTGGTGGGAATGCTGACTGGTTCAGCCCTTCTGGAAAACAATTTGGACGATTCTCAAAAAATTAGATATTGAATTCCCATTTGACCCAGCAATACCACTGCTGGGAATATATCCCAGAGAGGCAAAAAAGTACAATCGAAACAACATCTGCACATGTATGTTCATCGCAGCACTGTTTACAATAGCCAGAATCTGGAAAAAACCCGAATGCCCCAGAACGGATGACTGGTTGAGGAAACTTTGGTACATCTATACAATGGAATACTATGCAGCTGTTAGAAAAAAGGAGGTCAAGAATTTTGTAGTTAAGTGGATGGGCATGAAAAGTTTCATGCTGAGTGAAATGAGTCAGAAAGAGAGAGACAGACATAGAAAGATTGCACTCATCTATGGTATATAGAATAACAGAGTGGGAGACTAACACCCAAGAACTGTAGAAATAAGTACCAGGAGGTTGACCCCATGGCTTCGAGGCTGGCCTCACGTTCCGGGGAAAGGGCAACTCAGAGAAGCGATCACCAACTACATTGTACTCGAAGGCCATGTGGGGGAAGGGAGTTGCGGGCTGAATGAGGGCTAGAGACTGAGCACAGCGGCCACTCAACACCTTTATTGCAAACCACAACAGCTAATTAGAGAGAAAGAACAGAAGGGAATGCCCTGCCACAGTGGCAGGGTGGGGTGGGGGGGAGATGGGATTGGGGAGGGTGGGAGGGACGCTGGGTTTACGGGTGGTGGAGAATGGGCACTGGTGAAGGGATGGGTTCCCGAACTTTGTATGAGGGAAGTATAAGCACAAAAGTGTATAAATCTGCAACTGTACCCTCACGGTGATTCTCTAATTAAAAATAAATAAATTGAAAAATAAATAAATAAATAAATAAAATTGGGTCAAAAGAGAAGCGCTGGGGCTGGAGCAATAGCACAGCAGGGAGGGCATTTGCTTTGCATGTGGCCGACTGAGGTTCAATTCCCAGCACCCCATATGGTTCCCTGAGCATTGCCAGGAGTAATTCCTGAGTGCAGAGCCAGGAGTAACCCCTGTGCATCGCCAGGTGTGACCCAAAAAAAAAAAAAAAGAAAAAAAAAGAGAGAGGGGCTGGAGCAATGGTACAGCGGGTAGGGCGTTTACCTTGCACGCGGCCAACCCGGGTTCGATTCCCAGCATCCCATATGGTCCTCTGAGCACTGCCAGGGGTGATTCCTGAGTGCAGAGCCAGGAGTAACCCCTGTGTATCGCCAGGTGTGACCCAAAAAAAAAAAAGAAAAAAAAAGAGAGAGGGGCTGGAGCAATGGTACAGCGGGTAGGGCGTTTACCTTGCACGCGGCCAACCCGGGTTCGATTCCCAGCATCCCATATGGTCCTCTGAGCACTGCCAGGGGTGATTCCTGGGTGCAGAGCCAGGAGTAACCCCTGTGCATTGCCAGGTGTGACCCCAAAAAAGCAAAAAAAAAAGAGAGAGAGAGAGAGAAGCGCTTCTGTTTTCACAAAGCTGGCAAAAATTTATGAAAAAGGAATCCATACTGCAGTTTTTTCATTTGCTATCCCTTATTCACTGAGAAGCTTCAGTCCTTTTGTAGGACACCAAAAATGGTTTCTGTTTGCTGAAATAAAAACAAAACCTCGTCCCCACCTTTCCACCTGGCCTGGCATCCAACTCTCAGAGATTGGGTCTCTGTAAAGGACTTTACGTCTCTGACTAATTTTATCTAAATCATTTTTAATTCTATTAGAACTTATTTCTTCTGAGCTATCCTGAATTGCCCAATGTTTTTCCGCCGATGTCATTTCATCAGAGCAATTCAAAAAATTCAAGGTGAACAGTGCCCTGGATATTTGCTGTCTAGGAAAATCCGTATATATTCCCCCTTTTTGTCTAAGTTACATATCTTTAAGTGAACTATTTGCTTGTTCAATAATGGCTTGTCCTGTACTGTTATACGGAATTCCTGTAATATGATTGAAATCATAAGCAGAGAAAAAAATCACACATTTTTGCAGAGGTATAAGCAAGTGCATTATCAGTTTTTCTTGATAACAAATACTGGTGAATTCCAAAGACTAGAGCTGAAAACAATATGTCCCAATTCAAACTGTTCTGTAACTAATTTATTTAAAACCTTAAGTTTTTCTTTTGTTAAGGGCCACTGCTCAACCCAAACAGGCTGAACCTTTTTCCAGACTATTGGGAGAGCTGTTCCTCGAGCAGCGGCCCAAATTAAAAAGGTGATTGCTGAGACATCTCTTTTTCTTTAATATATTTCACACCAAGTTTTTGCAACAAATCTCGTCCCCATAGGGTGATAGCTATTGGAGCAATATATGGCTGGATGACTGTGTAAAAACACAAAAAAGAAAAGAGAGGGCCCAAGCGGGGATCTATCTCTCCCGCTGACCGCATTCGGTAGTCTCACGCCGCTTCCCCACCCTGGGGGAGGTTGATGGCGATGATGAGGCAGGCGAAGGAAGGAAGAAGGCCAAACTGGTTGCTTGATCAGTTTATTTCGTTCTCTCTCTTTGCTTCTCTCCCGGTTCTCAATCTCTCTCTCTGGATCTTCCTCTGTGCTTGTCTTTCTGTGCCTGTCTCTCTGTGCCTGTCTCTCTGTGCCTGTCTCTCTGCGTCTTCTGTGTCTTGTGTCTTCTTCCTCTGTCTTCTTCTTCTGCCCCTTCTGTCTCTGTCCCCCTTGTCTTATTTCTCTCCCTGTCTCTTCTATCTCCCCTCAGTGCCCCACAGTCTTAATTTTTATAGAAAATTACATAGGGTGGTGGAAAGGTGAGTTTAACATCAACAAATCAACGAAGATGGGTAAGACCATTTCTCGAGGAGATTAACAAAATCTCATCTAAGGAAATCTCATCTAAGGAGATCCACTCAAGGGAATGGTTCCAAACAAGGGTGTGTCAGGGTGTGAGCTAGTAATCTGCTTAAATAGTTACAGTAAATCTACTTCTAATATTTCTAATATTTCTAGCAATGTCATTCTGTATGAGCACAGTAAGAGATATAAAGTTTGGTTCTTCCTGAGGACATCTCACTATACAGTCCTCAGACCAGGTTAGTCTTCCTAACCCCAGCAGGGTCCTAGTCTCGTCGTTACCTTTGGATCATGACAGCATTGTCCATGATCATGCCCTCAACTTACAGTTGAGTATTATGGCGCTTTGGCCTGGCCCATTTCGATGCCAGGGGTAGCACATAACTCACCGCTTGCCCTGGATCCGTCCTGTCCCTCGTCGGGATCCTGTTTTTGGGGTTCTAGGAACTGAGGGCAACTTGAGTTAAGAAAGCAGATGCCCAGGAGTAAATATTATTGGAGTCAAGCAACTCCCGAGTTACAAGCATAATATTGTCTTCCTGTGTCCATACAGAAAGGACATTGCTTTAAGGTAAACTATGTTCCCTAAGGCAAGGCTGAAAGGACAAACCCCATGTTATCCTACAGATGACTGCCGTGTCTCCATCAGGATCACTACAATGAAGAGGTTGCACACTCTGTTGAACATCAGTGACCACACCCATACCAGAAAAAGTAACATCCACACAACGCTTTTGCCAAACCACAGGCCAATGCTGAGAGGCGACAAAAGTAACATTAGCACCTGAATCTAACATACTCTCCAGTTTTGTCCCATCCTCAAAGGTCATAACTAAAGTAGGGTTATCATCAGTAATCTTTTCTGCCCCAAATATTTCTGCATTAGTGCTTCCGAAATCACCTTTTCTTTTCATGCCTGTATTTTTTCCTAGTATGCACAGAAACAAAAGCAGTTGAGCAATACGTTCCCCTTTAAATATTTTGATATCTGCTTGAACAGTGACTATAATTGAGATTTCATTCACAAAATCACTGTCAATGAGTTCCACTTTCATGTTAACACCTCACAAAGTCATACTACTTCTCCCTAGGATCAATCCTGCTGTTCCTTTTGAACGGGGCCATAAACATTAGTTGGGATTTTGTAAATTTTATTAGGAGTCAGAAACAAATCCTGTAAAACTGAAATATCAGCAGGTACACTTCCTTCCATTGCTCTCATAAGGTCAATATAAGACAGTTTTTTGCCAATGTTCTTAGGTTTATCAATTACTATCATCGTAGGGGATGAAAAACTCTTGAATTTAATTTGAGGTTTTATTGACAATTTCCCATATTGTTGAAGGGGCCCCAGGTTGAGCCCCGACTCCCCTTTCCCAATGGCTCGTTAGCTTTTCTAAATTTTTCTCTTTGTAATGACATTTATTAGCCCAATGCTTCCCCTTCCCACATCATCTACAGATGCCTGGTTCTTTCCTTATTCCAGATTTAGTATGAGAACAATCTCGTCTGAGATGCCCAAAGGCTCCACAGCCGAAACATTTTATCTTGTTTACTCTTTTAAAAGCAGCAGCTATTATTTGCGCCTGATGGGTTGGTGTTCCCACTTCCTACATACTTTAATAAAATCATCCAGGGAGTTTTTTCCCATTAACTTAGCAGTTTGAATTGCCTTTTGGTAATCTGCTGTAGCATTTTCCACCACTAACATTAGCATAAGCATTTCACGAAGGCCTTCATCAGGTATAGCCTTTTCAAGAGAGTCTTGGAGTCTGACAATAAAATTTGTGCAAAGTTCATTTACTTCCTGAGAGATTTTTGTGAATGACATAGTACGTTTTGCAGAGGTCTCAAGATAACGCCTTTAGACAGGTTTTATTAACAGCTTCTAAAATGTTTGCCTCCAAACAGACTTGTTTTGCCCCTAAAGCCCACTTGCCAGTGCCAAAAATCTGGTTCACAGTGATATCAACTTGTTTTGGTGTTTTAATTCTAGCAAATTTCTCAGCCTCTTCTCTCCACCAAGATTTAAATTGTACATATTGAGAATTTTCTAACACTGCCCTCGCAAGAATTTGCCAATCAAGCGGAATTACAGTATTAGCTTCTGCAAAACTTTCAAGAAAGGCTAGCACATAGTTAGAAGTAATACCATTAGGTGGTCACAGCTCGCTTAATCAAGAAAAGAAACTTAAAAGGAATAGGCTCATATTCCCCTGCCTTTTTCTTTGCACATCAGGATTACAAATGACTGGAAAAGCCATAAATTGAGCAGGCTGTTGGCTCAATTTTGCCTTATATAAAGGAGCTTCAGATTTTTGCATCAGAGAATGCAACGCAGGAGTAAATTTAAAACGGCAACACAGGGATTCCTCTTCCCTATTCTTATATAAGTGAGGGGAAGGAACTGCCAAAGGGTCAGGATCAGTGATACCCTGTACAGCAGGCATTATCCTTCTTTCAGAAGGGTGGTGCATCTCAAGGTCCTTCATTTGACTAATTAATTTATTTAATTTTTTATTAACTTTTATCAACTCTTGGGCATTTACAACCTCTTTTAAAACCGAATTCTCTGTGTCTGACTTGAAGCTGTCAGACTCAGACCGGGCAGGTGAATCATCAATTTGATATGAATCACCAGGTAATATAGATGCTGTTGGCTTAGCACAAAATTTAGGCTGAATCAAAGATTCTTTTCCACTCTTCTCTAACACAGGAGTTTCTCTGTAAGTTGCTTTGAAAACTTGTGCATGACACAACTTTTTCTCTACTTTTTTCCATAGTTCTAAATTAAATTGTTGTCTTTTTTTTTTTTTTTGCTTAAACCAATGACAGTACCTTTTTACCCTCTCAAGGAGGGGTAGCTTTATCTGTTCCTTTAAAGGCAGACCAGCTGCTTTTGTTAGAGAGTTCAGGGTGTCAACATAGGTATCCTGCTGTGATGTTACAGAATTACCCATGAGTAATTTTCCTTTTCCTTTTCTTCCTTTATTTATTCTTTATTTCTTTCTCCCTTTCTTTCTTTTTTTCTTCTTTTCCCTTTCTTTCTTCCTGTCTCTTTCTTTATTCCCCTTTTCTTTTTCTTCTTCCTTTCTTTCTTTCTATACCTCTTTATTTCTTTCTCCCTTTCTTTTTTCTCTTTCTTTCTTTTCTATCTTTATTTCTTTCTCCCTTTCTTTCTCTTTTTCTTCTTCCTCTTTCTTTCTTTCTCTCTTTCTTTCTTTCTGTCTATATTTCTTTATTCCCTTTCTTTCTCTTTTCTTCTTCCTCCTTTCTTTCTTCCTATCTACATTTCTTTATTCCCTTTCTCTTTTCTTCTTCTTCCTTCTTTTCTTTCAATACCTCTTTTGCAAACTACAACACCCAAAAGGAGAGAGAACAAAAGGAAATGCCCTGTCTCAGAGGCAGGGTGGGGTGGGAGGGGATGGGTTGAGGGTGGTGGAGGGATACTGGGATCATTGGTGGAGGTTAATGGGCACTGGTGGAGGGATGGGTAAACGATCACTGTATGAGTGAAATGCAAACACAAAAGTTCATAAGTTTGTAACTGTACATCACAGTGATTCTCTAATTGAAAAAAAAAAATTTTAAGGGAGCAGAGGCTCCTTCTGGAGGGGCAGTGGGGCGAGCATGTTCAGACCTGTCTCTCCCAAAAATCTCTTCAGCTATTTCATCCTTTATATCCTGAACGGTGAAGGGTGGCCCTGAAATGGCTGCTTGCTTAGTTTAGGAGAGGAGCACTCTTTCCTCCTGGAAGCATGCTTTTAGGGCTGCTACTGTTGTATGCAAACCTGGCGGGTGTTTTTTGACTTTTTTTTTTTTGCCTTTTCTATAACAAGCTTCTAGACCTGGTCCCAGGTGTCCCAGGAAAAGAGGTCCCCAGTAGGGACCCAAGGAGCCACGTCAAGGATAGCATCCCAAATCCTAGATGCCCTATCCTTAGAAAATTCTAGCCCCGGCTCTTCAGCAGATCCTTCAGAGATGGATGATGCACCATAGTTGCCCATGATATTGGGGAATCGAGTGGGGTCAAGAAGATCAGGATAGATGATGGTTCCGCTAGGAGACCACCGAGGCAAAGGAAAGAACAGAGGAGAGGCTCGGCAGTGTCTGCAATAAATGGTCACAAATGGAATGCTTGTTAACGAGGGCCTGGCTGTCTCACAGTTTTTCTTCTGCAGGGGATGCGAGTTTATCTGGAACTCAAGGCTGTGACCCCCTTATCCTGACATGGGAGTCAAAGCGGCAGGTGCCCTGATGGCATTTAAGTGCCCAAACCATGCCTGCGGGGAGAAAGGCAGACATTGCCAGCCTAAAGGAAGCAACCCTTGAAAAGACACACAGAGAATGAGACAAGATGCCAAAACAAAGATGGTAAAGATGCCAAAGTCCTGCGGCAAAACACAGATATATGGAATAGATGCTAGGCACCCCACAGACAGGGGGAGAAGCAAAAACAAAGTGGGAATTGACCAAAACAGTCCTGACTCAAGGAGAACTCTTCTGATAGTTCTGCCTTACTATCAGGCAGCAGAGCTTGAGTACCACTCACTCCCCTACCTGAATTATCAGCCAGGTATCCCCTATGCAGTCGCCTATTTTACTGCATGGGTTCGGGGCGATCAGGCGGTCATACCTTGCTCCAGCGACGTCCATTCACCACGGGATTCCTGCTGCCGTCACAATGCAGGCCCCAGCACTGCATGCAGCTCTGAACACTGCCAGGCATCACTGGTCAGTACCAAAGCAGGAGCACACGTCTCACACACATAGAAATCAATACTCAATCCCTGAACTTCAGCACCGTGCCCAGCACAGTCAAACAGGTGCGACCCTGCTTTCTCCAAACACCATGGGACACACACCAGTGGTCAGGAAAGGCACCTAGACCTGTGCTCAGCACCATGCACTAAGCACTATGGATGAACACTGGGCCTTCTAAAACTGAAAGCATGCAATCCAGTCACTGAGCTATCTCTCTGGACCTCCACTTATTTGCATTTAAAAAACTATGCAGATACAAAATAAAGAGTTCAAAAAGAGCAGGCCATGAGGCTTACATGTGCAAAGTCCTAAGCTTCATAAGTGTCACCCACATGCCCACAACAGTAAAGTGTTATAAAACACTGGCAGCCAATAAGCAGCACCTTATGTGGAATGAGGGTTCCACACTGAACGAACAAACTGAGCCTAACCTGGAATGGATCCTAGCTGCACAGGCACCACTGAAAGATTAAAAAAAATTATGAACATTTCTTGGGGTTGTAGGCCACACTTTGAACAGATGCTCACAGATTCCTATGTCCATGCTTTGAAATGACCTCAGTGGTCAGTGGACATGTAGTACTGGGATGGAAATGGGAGTTGAATGCCCAGGCAAGAAAAACGCCCTCCTCCTGCAACCCATGTATTGTGGTTCACAAAATGTGTGTGCACTCTCATCACATGCATTCGGTGGCCATGAGTCTCTTGCCCACCCTGGCAGGCTGCTGGTCCAATGCCAATGGAGCATGAAGGAGGGAACAGAGCTGGTTGGTGATCAGTCACCATTTATTCCAATCTCTGTCTCCATACCAGGCTCCATACCAGGCTCACACTCCTGTCATCCCAGTCTCCTACTTTTCCCCATGCTAGTCTCTTTCTTCTCCCCAGTCTCACACCCTTAGTTAAGAGCTCAATCTCTAAGGTTGGGGATAGCAACTACACATAGGTCAGATAACACAATCAACATATGTAAAGCCTGGCTGGAAAACAATCCTACAGGCGAACAACTCCCATAAAAAAAAGCTGGTGTAGGGGGCTGGAGGATAGCAGCAGGTAGGGCGTTTGCCTTGCACGCGGGCAACCCAGGTTCAATTCCCAGCATCCCATATGGTTCCAATATAGCCATCTACCAAAAGCCCGTGGCAAGTATGCTCAATGGGGAAATTCTGAAAGCCCTCCCTCTAAGATCCGGCACAAGGCAAGGTTGCCCGCTTTCACCACTCCTATTCAATATAGTACTGGAAGTCCTGGCCATAGCAGTTAGACAAGAAAAAGATATCAAGGGCATACAGATAGGAAAGGAAGAGATCAAGTTATCAAGATCAACCTCAAGTTGCAGATGATATGATACTATACTTGGAAAACCCTAAAGACTCTACAGAAAAGCTCCTAGAAACAATAAGCCGATATAGTAAAGTGGCAGGCTACAAAATCAAACACCCAAAAGTCCATGTCTTTCTTATATACAAATAATGAAAGACAAGAAAGAGACATTTAAAAAACAATCCCATTCACAATAGTACCTCAGAAAATCAAATACCTTGGAATCAGCTTAACCAAAGAGGTGAAGGACCTATACAAGGAAAATTACAAAACTCTACTTCAAGAAATAAAGGGGGGGGGGGCTGGTGTGATAGCACAGCAGGAAGGGCGTTTGCCTTACACGTGGCCGACCCGGGTTCGATTCCCAGCATCCCATATGGTCCCCTGAGCACCTCCAGGAGTGATTCCTGAGTGCATGAGCCAGGAGTAACCCTGTGCATCACCGGGTGTGACCCAAAAACCAAAAAAAAAAAAAAAGAAAGAAAGGGTGACACTAGGAAATTGACACACATCCCCTGCTCATGGATAAGGGATAATTAACATTATCAAAATGGCAATACTGCCCAAAGCACTATACAAATTTAATGCAGTCCCTATCAGGATACCCATGACATTTTTCAGAGAAAGACAAAACACTCTTGAAATGTATATGGAACAATAAAGCCGCACGAATAGCTAAAGCAATCATTGGAAAAAAAGAAGATGGGTGGCGTCACCTTCCCCAACTTCAAACTCTACTACAAAGCAGTAGTAATTAAAACAGCATGGAATTTGGATAGAAACAGATCTGCAGACCAATGGAACAGAGTTGAATATCCTTTCACAGACCCCAAAATATATGGCCACTTAATCTTTGACAAAGGAGCAAGAAATGCAAAGCGGAACAAGGAAAGCCTCTTCAACAAGTGATGCTCGGAAAACTGGATAGCTACCTGCAAAAAATGAAGTCTGACCTCTGTCTAATGCCAGGCACAAAAGTCAGGCATTTTTGTGCAAAAATGGATTAAAGAACTCAATATCAGACATGAATCTATAAGGTTCATAGAAGAAAATGTAGGCAGAACTCTCCATGACATTGAAGCTAAAAGCATCTTCAAGGATGAAACAGCACTGACCATGCAAGTGGAAGCAAACATAAACAAATGGGACTACATCAAACTAGGAAGCTTCTGCAGTCAAAAGAAACAGTGACCAAAATACAGAAAGAGAGTCTTGGGCTGGGGCTGGTACCAGCTCCGGCTCGCGCTCTACCAAGATTCGAACCGGGTGGCCATGCGTTTGCACAGCCGCTTTGCTGCTGAACGACCAAGATCCAGAGCCAGCTAGATTACTTCTGAACCCAGCAAGTGCTCGCAGCCATGTCCCCAGAATGTGAACTAAGCTTTCACTTTATGCTGCCCCAGGAAGGGAAATTATGAAATTTCCCACTTAAATCTCCATGTACTTAATTACTAAAACACAGAAATCCTAAACCACGCAGCCGCTACCGCGGCTGCGCAACCTTTTACCTCTTCATTCTCATTAGTGGAGAACTAATTATCAAATGTTTCCTTGTCAATAGGGCCGTATTTTGGGGGGATAAACTCCAAGAAGAATAGTGAGTTCTGTGTTGAAACCCCACAACAATAGTGAGTTTTGGGTTGAAATATGGAATGTAATCAAGGTAAAGAGAAAATGAAGTGAATTTTATCAGTTATGCAGGTGGGGGTGGGGGTGGGGAGTGGGAGGTGTACTGGTTGGGTTTTTTTTTGGTGGTGGAATATGGGCACTGGTGAAGGGACGGGTGTTTGAGCATTGTATAACTGAGACATAAGCCTGATAACTTTGTAACTTTCCACATGGTGATTCAATAAAATAAATTTTAAACAAATACAGAAAGAGCCCACAGAATGGGAAAGAATATTTACCCAATGCCCATCTGATAAGGGATTAATATCCAGGATATACTAGATACTTGTAGAATTGTATAAGAAAAAACTCCAACCCCATCAAAAAATGGGGGGAAGAAATGAACAGAAGTTTCCTCAAAAAAGAAATACAAGGGGCCGGAGCGATAGCACAGAGGGTAGGGCGTTTGCCTTGCACGCAGCCGACCTGGGTTCGATCCCCGGCATCCCATATGGTCCCCCAAGCACTGCCAGGAGCAATTCCTGAGTGCAAAGCCAGGAGTAACCCCTGAGCATCGCTGGGTGTGACCCAAAAAGCAAAAAAAAAAAAAAAAAAAGAAATACAAATGGCCAAAAGGCACATGAAAAAAATGCTCCACATCACTAGTCATCAGGGAGATGCAAATCAAAACAACAATGAGATATCATCTCATACCACAGAGACTGGCACACATTCAAAGGAACAAAAGCAACCAGTGCTGGTGTGGATGTGGGGGAAAAGGGACACTCCTTCACTATTGGTGGGAATGCCGACTGGTCCAGCCTTTCTGGAAAACAATATGGACAGTCCTTCAAAAACTAGAAATTGAGCTTTCATATGACCCTGCAATACCACTTCTGGGAATATATCCTGAGGATGCAAAAGAGCACAGTAGAAATGACATCTGTACCTATATATTCATTGCAGCACTGTTCACAATAGCCAAAATATAGAAACAACCCGAGTGCCCTAAAATAGATGATTGGTTAAAGAAACTTTGGTACATCTACACAATGAAATACTATGTAGCTATTAGGATAGATGAAGTAATTAAATCTCCTTACAAATGGATAGACATGGAGAGTATCATGCTAAGTGAAATGAGTCAGAAAGAGAGGGACAGACGTAGAGGGACTGCACTCATTTGTGGAGTGTGGGTAGCATCACATGAGGCTGACACCCAAGGACGGTAGATACAAGGGCCAGGGGGATTGCCCCATAGCTGGAAGACTGCTTCATGAGTGGAGGGGAGAAGGTAAATGGAATAGAGAAGGGATCACTAAGAAAATGATGGCTGGAGGAACCAGTTGGGATGGGAGATGCATGCTGAAAGTAGATAATGGACCAAACAGGATGATCTCTCAGTGTCTGTGTTGCAAGCTGTAATGCCCAAAAGTAGAGACAGAGTATGGGGAATATTGTCTGCCTTAGAGGCAGGGGGAGGGTGGGAACGGGGTGGGGGGTATACCTGGGATATTGGTGTTAGGGAATGTGCACTGGTGGAGGGATGGGTGTTTGATCATTGTGAGATTGTAACCCAAACATGAAAGCTTGTAACTATCTCATGGTGATTCAATAAAATTTTAAAAATTAAAAAAAAAACATATGTAAAGCCCTTCCTTCCTTCTGGGGAAGCTTCTCGAAGACAAAGATCTGATACTGCTAAGGGATTCACTCAACGACAGAATTTCATCTAAGGACGTACTTCTCCTTTCCTTAGCTCACACCCATATAAACGTTAATCTTAAATTTACTTCTTAATAATTTTTCTAAACTTTATCTCATGGCGATTCACTAATAAAATTTTTTTAAATAATAATAATTTTCTAGTCATTTTGTATGGACACAGTAAGAGACATATTAAGTTTAAAGGGTGGCTCTCTTGGGGACATCTCACAATATATCCCAGACTACAGTCCTCAGGCCAGATTAGTCCTTGCTCATCCTGGCAGGGTCCTTGTCCATTCACTTCTCTTTGGGTAATGACAGAATTTGTCTATGACCTTGCTCTTAATTCATAACTTTTATGGCACTCGGCCTGTCCCTTTTCGATGCCAGGGTACCTCACAGCTTGCCCTGGGTCCATCCAAGTCCCTTCATCGGGACCCTCCTTTTGGGGTGCTAGAAACTAAGGACAATTGAGGCTAAAGTCAAGTAAGTATGATGGATGCCCAGGAGTAAGTATTATTTGGAATCAATTAACTTCCAAGTTACAAAAGCATAGCATTAACTGTCTTCCTATGTCTATACAAAAAGGATATTACCCTAAAGTAAACTATGCAAAGGACATAAGGGAAAGAGAAAAGCAGTATTTCACTTACAAATACAAAGTTCGGAGTCCTTCGAACAATCTGACCGTACAAGTCACAGGGTCTGATTTGGGGATATAGGCGATTAACAGATAGAGGAAGCAGAGCACAAAGGAAAAGTTAAAGATTAACACAGAGGAGTGGGAGTGCCTAAAGAGCACTGTGATGGGTGTAGCTCAATAAACCTAAGCTCCTTGCAGCAAGAGAGAAAGACAGAGAAGAATGGACAAACTAATGTTATCCTAAGACAAGCTTTATAGAAAGCCATAAGTTAGCTCTCCCAGAGCACAAGAAAATCAAACTTTGGTTTTCGGATTTGTTTGTTTGTTTTTTGGGGGGCCTGGGAAAGGTTGGGCCACATCAACCGTTGCTGGGATCTCTATTGGAAGTGCTCAGATGATCACTGGTGTGGGAGCTGAGTCAGGGCCTCCTGCGTGCTCACCCTATTAAGGTCCAAATTCCAGACCTAAATTCTAAAAGTTCCTCTCATTTTACAAGGACCGGCACAGAAGGGCCTAGAACATTGAGCTGACTGAGCAGCCAGACTGAAATCTGTTAGAACAAAGGTCACCCTGCAGGTTAGCGCTGCCCCAGCGGAGTCTGTGCCTCCAGTACCCAGCCCTTCATTTGGAGGAAAAGGCTTGACAGACGTGCAGAACGCAAAGCTGTCGATGGTTGGCTGGTAGGACTTCTGGGAGGGCGGGAAATCTCTGTAGACTGACAGGCAAGGATCCGCCATACTCTCCACCCACTTCGCCTTTCCTGAGAGTCAATTGACAGGACACTCGCTCCCGCATCCTAGCTCCACGATGCAGGATGGGATGAGGGTTGACAGTAGGGGGTTAGCTAGGCAAAATGCTCACGAGCTCCATGACCTTTTAGTTCCTGCCTAGAGACCCCAGATCCCTCCACCCTGAAAAGACCCAGGTCCCCTCAATCTCAAAGGATCCGCAAACCTGGCATGGGGGTATGCATGAGAGTGAGGATGGGGAATCCTCTCAGAAGGTGACCCCAGAGCACCACAGCTTCAAAGAACCCCCAAAGGGAAACCGCAAATCTAATGCATAGACCCCCAAAAATATATACCTCAAGTAATACCCATTCCCCTTGGCCTTTGGCACCCGGAAACTCTCATCAGAAAACCCTAAATGCAGTATCCATAGAGATCAGAGCTCACCAACCTCAGGGCCGTGGAGAATGGGAACTCCAATTTCGTCACTTCAGAAACCAGCTCTAACGGCAAAGTCAGGAGACTGAAGGCCCCTGAGGAAGGACCCCCTAACTTCTTTGCCTGCTGGTCTCAAAGACCAGCCCGAGTAACTTGTGGAGACATAGGTGGAGACATAGAACCTCATGTTGAGTGCTATTTAAATGAGCTGCATATCCACCCACTTTCTTTGCCTCTTTTTTTTTTTTTGCGGGGAGGAAGAAGAGGAGGGAGGGCAAAGTTGGCCAGTGCTCAGAGGCTACTCCAGACTGAGCTCAGGGGTTGCTGCTGCCCACTAAGGGAACTGGACTTCTACATGCAAAGTCTGTACTGACACCTGAAATTGTTTTTCTTTTATTTAGACACATGTTTTCCATAGTTGTTTGCAAGGGGTTTTCAGGTATACAATGTTCCCACTCCAATCCTGCTACCTACTATCCCCATCCCTCCACCACTTACCCAGATTCCTTCCCACCCCCCACCCCCAGCCTGACTCCTTGAAAAATAGATTTTTGTTTCTTTGACTTGGGGACGCACCCTGCGATGCTCAGCGGTTACACCTGGCTCTAAACTCAGGAGTTATTCCTGGTGGTGCTGGGGGTACCATATTGGATGCCTAGGATGGAATGTAGTTGACTCTGCTTAAGGTAGATTGGATCTAGTGGTTTAGATGTAAATAGATACTTGTTCTCTGCACCATGGAGGAGCTTGAAGTGAGCCTATTTGAAATACAGGCAGGGGTCTCTCTCTTTATCATCAATTGCATCATTCCTTGTTGAGGTCATTTTTATGGGCAGATCTTTTTAGAATTCCCAGGTGGAGATACCCTTCCGAGTCCATCCATGTCCTCTTGCAGGGAGTCCTGTTTTCACATCAGCCAGAGGCCACCACGCCTGCTCCTGCACTGCACCTCTGGGCCTCCTTCACATACCCAAACCCAGAAACCCCCTCTGACTGCTTCCTCAGATTGGTGGGAACTAAAGAAGCAAAATTTAATTAACACCAGGCTGGTCTGTCTTGGTTGAGGAATCAATAATTGATACCCGATAGGCATTTCCCCTCATTCTCTAGCCCACTTGGAGTCCCTCTTCCTACTCAGGCCTAAAGAGTTATGGCTCTAGGAAGTACCCGGGGCTACACACCTTGAGACCCTCGCCTTCTGCAGGCAGATATATTTGGGACTGAGACTGGGAGCCTAGCCAGTCTCACAGAGAGTGGTCCCGGCACCATGGACAGGTCATCTAGGCAACCCCAAGGAAGAAGCAGGCAGAGAGGTGTTGAAACCCACTGTGAAGGACAAGTGGCAGGGGCGGGGCAGTCTCCCAGTTGGGTGGTGGAAAGGATGGGGAACAGTCCTGGTGACAGAGAGCAGTGACCTCTCTAAATGTATACACGGGGGTGGGGGTCACTTGATTACGCCAGGTGTGGAAGGAGAACTGGACACAATGTAAGCATCAGCTAGGTAGGGAAATGCCCCATTCTTCAGGACACTTGGCGTTTGCTTCACAGAACCCTTCCAGAGGCCTCCGGTTGCACCCAGAAGACAAGGTGAAGTAGCCCTGCATAAAGTTTGGGATTCTAATAGAATCTATATTTTCTCTAGACCAAAGATGGTTTTAAAGACATTTCTATGTGCTTTTTTTCAAGGAAAAAATGGACAGATGGGAGACTGGGAGAAAGTTTGGCACAGGAATGTGAAGAGAAACTACAAGGACTTTATAGCTATAGTCAGGGAGCACTGACTGCTGGAGCCTGGAAGAATGCGTTTTCAAGCCCTGCATTAGTTTAGCACTCTCTATGGCTGCTCCCTTCAGTGTGGAGACAGATGTAAAGGGGGATTTTGTGCTTCGATGTGTGAGGCTGCTAGACAATTTTCGCTTTGTTCTAGACAAATACTTTTCTTATTTCCAAGTCTCAGAGCATCTTGTCCAGTGTTCATGAGTCACTGAAGCAGCCATCAAGCCTCAGGTAGATGACACTGATGAAAGTCTGATGAAGAACAGACACTGGAGCAGCAGGTGAGGGAGCCAGAGGGCTCAAAACTGTCTTCCTGAAACTGACTTGGTTTAAGTTTAGATTTCAGCTGGATCTTAGCACTGCTAAAAATAAGAGTGTTTTCCCAAAATAGAATGATCCAAGATACATAAATAGATAATATCCCATACAAAAATTTAAATTATTTAAAATATTGTTTATTTTATGTGATTAAATAAAAACATTATTATTCATAGCTAGTTCTTTAGGGTATTGAAAATTGAACCCAAAGACCAAGAAAACACATGCATGACCACTGAGCTACATACCCAGTCCTACGTTTAAATATTACTTTATATAAATTAATATTGTGGGTACATTAGTATGCATTCACATATGAAAATAAGACAGTGAGTAAGTTGCACCATTCTAAGAATAATTATCCAAAAAGAAAGAATTGGCATGTGGCTTTGTGTTTTGTTTGTAGTTTTTTTTCTTTTGTGTTTTTTGGGGGGCACACCCAGTGATTGCTCAGGGCTTCTTCCTATTGCAGTACTCAAGGATCACTCTTGGTAAATGCAGGGGACCACATGGGGTGTCAGGGATCAAATTCAGGTCAGCTGTATGCAAGCACCCAACCCATTGTACTGTCACACTGGCACCTATTTCTCTATATTTTTATAGTTTTGCACATTGTATTAATTTTTTTCTTATTTACTTATTTTTTTGTTTGAGGACACACCTGGTGGTGCTTGAGGCTACTTCTCAACTGTATTTTGGTTTTTTTTGTTGTTTTTTTTTTTATTTTATTGAATCACCATGTGGAGGGTTACATAGTTCTCAGGATTATGTCGGTTATACAATTCTCAAACACCCTTCCCTTCACCAGTGCCCATCTCCCATCACCAACCCCCCCAGTATACCTGCCGCCCCCTCCCACCTCCCCAGTCCCCACCCTTGTACATGATAAGTTTCACTTCGTTTATGCCTTATCTCGATTACATTCCATGTTTCAACACACAACTCACTACCTTTGTTGGGGTTTCCCCCAAAAAAGGAAAGCAGTCCTATTGCCAAGGAGGCATTTGATAGTTCTCCACTGCTAAGAATATAAAGATATTAAGTCCCGCTGTTTGTTACATAACTTTTCTTTTTCCCCCTTGCCCCGCGCCACCGAGTTCATGCCTGTTTAGTAATCGCCACGCTGCCTGACAAGGGAAAAAAAAAAAACCGAAAAGGATGGTTATTTCCCGTCATCGGCAGGCGTGGGGCTCTGGCTTAGTTGATAGACTAGTAGAGTGTCTGCAAGCAGTTTCTGGAACCGAAGGGCTTGCGCTGGTATCGGCTCCGGCTCGAGATTCCACCAGCGTCCCACTGTTCCATGTACATAATTTTTCCCCTTATATCCCATTCCCACACCACCAGGTCTGTTTGCTTAATGGACATCACACTGTAGTTGACGACACGCCGCGTTTCTTCCCGAGAAAGAAGAAAATTTCTTCTCAGCCAGCGTGGGGATATAGCTTAGTTCAGTCTAGAGAGATGGCTACCACTTTGATTGCCTTCAATATTTCAGCAACAGACTTACTATTCTTGTTAGGATCTCCCACAAAAGTCCGACCCATTAAAAAGGGACATATTACATATTGCTGATGCTAAGATGACATTAGGGTTTGGGTTTCTGTATAAAGTCCAGGGAAAGTACAACCAGAAATAACATCACTACAAACTTTTACCCTTTTATGGTGCTCATAAGATGGAGAAGCCTAGAGAGAGGCTCAGCGTCTCCATTTTGCGCTCAGGAAAACCGCGAATCCTGCGCTGTGCTCAGGAGGGAGGAGTGGAGAGAGAGAGAGGTTAAAAGAATTGGGGGATGCCCGGTTCCCACTGTTTCAGCGCACCGTGGGGTCTCTGGTCCCATGCCGGAATTAGTTCAGTGGGCTGTTTGGAGTCCAAGGGCGCTTCCTTGGGCTCTTCCATCATGCTCGCTCCACAGCAGGGTCCAAAGGGAAGCACACGTGGGGGAGGTGGGTTTAAGTATCTATCTGCTGTGGGCGGGGGTCGCCGCCCCCGCCCCTCAACTGTATTTTGGAGTCACTCTGGCTGGAGTGATATCATAGCAGGTAGGGCGTTTGCCTTGCATGCAGCCAACCTGGGTTTGATTCCTCCATTCATCTCAGAGAGCCCGGCAAGCCCGAACGGCAGAGCTGGCAAGCTACCCCTGGCATATTTGATATGCCAAAAACAGTAACAACAAGGCTCACAATGGAGACTTGTGCTCACTCGAGCAAATCGGTGAACAACGGGACCACAGTGCTGTAGTGCTACAGTGCTGGTGAGGCTCAGGGGAACCATGCTGTGCCAGGACTTAACCCATACCTCCCACTACAAAGAATGCACCTTCGATTGTTTGTGTATTTGCTTGTTTTTATATTTTTGGGCCACACCCAGTGATGCTCAGGCCTTAGTCCTGTCTCTGTGTTCAGGGATCCATCATTCCTGGCAGGTCTTGAGGAACTAAATGTGTGCTAGATATTGAGTATAGGTCAGATTCATTCAAGGCATTACCTTACCCTATACACTATAAGATTATTTTTATAAACAGTGCAACATATAATTTTTAAAGATTGTGTTTGCTAAATATTAAATAGCATTCATTAATGAAAGTAAGATTAAAGAAATCTTAAGTTGTAAATCTACCACAGGACTTTCTAACAGTCATGTCATAGTAGTTTTGATATAGGAGTAAATATTTCAGGAGGGGAAATTATTAATATATGATGTAAAGATACATAATTTACATGTATTCAATCATACTACATGATATTCTTGTCTCCAGATGAATGTGATTCTTTGTTTTGATTTCCAAAGAGGGTTTGAGAGAGCACTATAGTTTCACTGACATTTCACAAATGTCACTTAACAGACAAAGCAGCAGGTAAATAAAATTAAGTACAATATTTAGAAAATTAAGTACAATATTTTCTCCTGCTCAGACAGGAATGTATAGGAATCAATCCATCTAAATTGGAAAGAGAAACTTAAGTGAGGACTATGATTTCTTTATCTTTGTATTTCTGATTTCTACAACTGTTAAATGCAGTATAAGATATCTGAAAACCCAATGCGTGACTATCTGCAGAAGAGTCTCCATAGAAAACATGTACCCTTCTACTCCAGATGGAATCCTGGTGACCGAGAGCTTCCACAAGCAAGGCCCAGGTCTGCGGGTTCCAGGATCAAATCTCCAGGCCGAGTAGCGGCAGAGGTGCCAGGCTGTCCCTCCCTGCCCTGTCAGCATCCTGACTGTCATGCCCACAATCTGCCTCCAGCCACCATCTTAGTGCACCAATAGCCCTGGTCCAGAGACTTCCAATTGAACCCCAAGATGAATTAGTGCCCTACAGAGATGTCTCTGGAACCCAACCATTTACAATATAGAATTCCAGAAGCTCACAGCCACAAAAGTAACCACGTGAGCTCTGATGATATTAAAAATGAGCAATGGAAAATAAATTACCTAGGGGGCTGGAGCGATAGCACAGCGGGTAGGGCGTTTGCCTCGCACACGGCCGACCCAGGTTCGATTCCCAGCATCCCATATGGTCCCCCAGCACTGCCAGGAGTAATTCCTGAGTGCATAGCCAGGAGTAATCCCTGTGCACGGCTGGGTGTGACCCAAAAAGCCAAAAAAAAAAAAAGAAAGAAAGAAAAGAAATTATCTAGCATCTGCCCCTGGCAGATAGGCTTGAATGGTGGTGGGAAAATTCAAGCAAAACATAATGCCCAGAAGTACAGAGAGAGTATTGGGGAAGTTATCTGCCATAGAGGCAGGGTTAGGACTGGGATGGGGTGGGGGGGAATACTGGGAACATTGGTGGTGGAAAATGTGCACTGGGGGAGGGATGGGTGTTGAATCATTGTGTGGCTGAATCTCAAACATGAAAGCTTTGTAACTCTATCTCATGGTGATTTTATCAAAAAAAAAAAAAAGATACACCATGGTTTACTATACATCTACATGTCTTAGTCTAGAGTCATTTAAACCTCAAAACTTAGGCACTGGAGAGATAGTACAGCAGGTAGAGGACTTGCCTTGCACATAGACCACCTCAACACCCCAAAGGACCCCCAAGCCCCACCAGGAGTGACTCCTGAGTATCATCAGATGTGCTTCCAAAACAAACAAAAATGCAGAAACTCCAAACCAAGGCTGGATAGATATCTCAATAATCTAGAGCACTGCCAGAATTGTCTCCCCAAGTACTAAGCCAGGAAAAGTCCCTGAACACGACAAAGTGTGGCCCAAAAAAGGGAAAATAATAAATTGAATCATTTATGTTTTTACATTAAAGATTTTTAAACATCAAGGCACTATGATTTATAGTGAGTTATAGTTAAATTTTTCCTAAAATATAACTATAAATTTGATCTTTTTAAACCAAAACACATAGGCTGGAGAGATAGCACAGTGTGAGGCACTTACCTAACACACACCAACCCAGGTTCAGTCCCTGGCACCTATATGGTTCCCTAAACCACACCATGAGTGGTACTTAAGCCCAGAGCCAGGAGTAAGCCTGCAGCACCAGTGGGTGTGGCAAAAAAAAAACTAAATAAATAAATACCAAACCATCAGCTGGTAGACTGATGACATGCTTTGCATGCAGGATACCTTGGCTCAGTCCCTGGCACCACATAGTACCCTAGGTACTACCAGTAGCAATTGGCAATCATGAAGCAGGGACTAGTCCATACATCCCAATTCTCCCAAGGCCCAGGTGTCCATGGGGAGAGGGAATACTGAATCAAACCCTGGTCAACTGCATGCAAACGAAGTGCCTTACCCCTATACTCTCTCTCTCTCTCTGGGCCCTAGAAGCAGATATATTGAATTCCAGATTTGTTTTTTTTTTTTTTGCTTTTTTTTTTTGGGTCACACCCAGCGATGCTCAGGGGTTACTCCTGGCTTTGCACTCAGGAATTACTCCTGGCGGTGCTCGGGGGACCATATGGGATGCCGGGGATCGAACCCGGGTTGGCCGCGTGCAAGGCAAACGCCCTACCCGCTGTGCTATCGCTCCGGCCCCCCAGATTTGTTTTGTTTTTGTTTTTTATTGAATCACCGTGAAACAGGTACAAAGCTTTCAGGTTTAAGTTTCAGTCATACAATAATCAAACACCCATCCTTTCACCAGTGCACATGTTCCACCACCAAGAACCCCAGTATACACCCCCATCCCACCCTCCATCCTGCCTGTGTGGCAGATGATTTTCACTTTACTTTTTCTTTACTTTGGTTATATTCAATATTCGACAGAAAACTCACTATTATTATTTGGAATATTCCCCCAACAATCAGACCTGCCAAAAAGTCATCATTAAATCATTTGTTTTCTAATGCTGGTAATGAAGAGCATATGATGTTGCACAGCCACAAAAGTGGCCGAACGGTTTTGGAATTCTGGTATTTTAGTAATTAAGTCCAGAGGTATTTCTGCCAGCAGGTGCTGCATTCTGAGATTGGTTTGTGTGCCTCTGGGATCATGGCTGTTCAGGAGCAGAGGAGCTGTTCGTGGGCGGCCGCTCGGGATCCCGTTTGGGTGTGGGAGCAGGGCCGGTTCCGCTCCCCCATCACGAGATTTCCCATGCAAGCTCCCCATCACTGCAAGCTCCTCCCTCTCTGTCCAGTTGGCTCTGAAAGGTGGTGGTCACTATGCTGCCACAAAGGGGAAAAGGTCGAGGGATAAAAACCCTTCCCCTCCCAGGGCTGCACGGGACCATAGCTTAGTTCACAGTCCGGGAGCATTTCTGTCAGCAAACGCTGCGTTCCGAGATTGGTTGTGTGCCTCTGGGATCATGGCTGTTCAGGGGCGAAGGAGCCACTTCTGAACGTTTTTTGCATATCAGGTTTGGAGAAATAGTCCTGGTCCCCACATACCAGAGCCATGTTAGTAGAAGCTCAGTGTCACCAGGATTCCATCTGGAGAGAATGGGGCGACTGCACCTTCTCCATCTGGGGCACCCCAGTATTATCAACTCGGTTTGGGGTCCGGAGCATTCTCTGGTGTGTGGTGCCTACCGGCCAGGATTCTTCACTGCTAAGTGCTGAATTCCAGATTTGTAGTTGGTTTATCTAAGCCAGAGAATTTTGGAACTTTAGTACCATCAGTGATATACCACAATATTTCATCATATTCAAGTTTAACTATAATTCAGTGCCTATTTATGAAAAGTCAAGACATTTGTACTATTAAAAAATGTTGTCGGGGCTGGAGCAATAGCACAGGGGGTTGGGCGTTTGCCTTGCACTCAGCTAACCCAGGTTCGATTCCCAGCATCCCATATGGTCCCCTGAGCACCACCAGGGGTAATTCCTGAGTGTAGATCCAGGAGTAACCCCTGTCTATCGCTAGGTGTGACCCAAAAAATAAATAAATAAATAAAAAGTGTTCTCCCTGGCTCAGCACCTTAACCACTAGAGGTCGCTGGGCCTGTAGGAAGTACACCGGGTCCTGACTTCTCTGGGAACCAAACTATTGCAAAGGAAACCTGACATTTCTAAGAATAGGATAGATTAATTGGCCTTGATTTGCCAGTGGCTGGTGGCGTGAGATGTGGGAAACAGACTATCTTTGGGTGTCAGCAATATTTCAAGTTTGCCTCTGCCTTAGAGCATCAACGACAGTGCTTCAACAATTTCTTCCTAGCCACAACAATACCCTGCCTCCCTCTGCCAGCTGTTTTTATTTTATTTTATTTTATTGAATCATTGTGAGAACAGTTTCAAAGCTTTCAGGAGTAAGCCTCAGTCATACAATGATCCAACACCCATCCCTTCACCAGTGCACATGTTCCACCATCAAGAACCCCAGTATACACCTCCCACTCCCCACCCTGCCTGAGTGGCAGATGATTTTCACTTTACTCTCTCTTTACTTTGATTACATTCAGTTTTCTACAGAAAACCCACTATTATTATTTGGAATTTCCCCCCCAACAATCAGATCTGCCAAAAAGGCATCATTAGATTATTTGTTTTCTATTGTTAATAACAAAGAACATATGATGTCACACGGCCATAAAAGTGGCCATGCGGTTTTGGAATTTTGGTATTTTAGTAATTAAGTCCCAAGGTATTTCTGCCAGCAGGCGCTGCATTCCGAGATTGGTTTGTGTTCCTCTGGGATCATGGCCGCTCAGGGGCGGAGGAGCCGTTCCTGAGTGGTTTTCTGTATATCAGGAAAGGACACTCGGCCACATAAGCATCCGCGCAGTTTGGAAAAATAGCCCAGGTCCCGACTTACCAGAGCCGTGTTAGTAGAAGCTCAGTGCCACCAGGATTCCATCTGGAGAAGGCAGGGACTCAGCACCTTCTCCATCTTGGGCACCCCGGTGTTGTTGGCCCAGTCTGGGTTCTGGAGCATTCTCCAGCTTGCAGTGCCCACTGGCCAGGATTCTTCCTGCCAGCTGTTTATTACTGCATGTAGGCATTCTCCTTCAGCCTCTATTTAACTATTGCCTTTCTTAATAAACTTTGCCTTTTCAGCAGATCTGAGTGTTGGAGTAAAATTCCAAATTAAAATGGTGGGTCTTGTGTTGAAATATTGAATGTGATCAAAATAGAGAGAGAACAATGTGGAAATCAGCTGCCTCACAGGTAGGGCGAGGGTGTGGGAGGGGGGAATTCGGGGTTTTTGGTGGTGGAATATGTGCACTGGTGAAAGAATGGGTGTTCTATCATTATATGACTGAGACTTAATCCTAAAAGCTTTGTAAGTGTCCTCATAGTGATTCAATAAGTAAATAAATAAAAGTGCAATAGGAAAAAAATATTTTATTTAGGATGAAATCTCAAGATAAATGCTAAACTGTAGCACTGTCTTCCCACTATTCATCGGTTTGCTTGGGTGGGCACCAGTAACGTCTCCATTGTGAGACTTGTTGTTACCTTTTTTGAATACACCACAGGGAGCTTGCCAGGCTCTGCAGCGTGATACTCTCGGTAGCTTGCCAGACTTTCCGAAAGGGACAAAGGAATCGAACCTGAGTCGGCCACATGCAAGGTAAACACCCTACCCACTGTGCTATCGCTCTAGTAAATGCTGCAATTAAAAATAAATTAAAAAACAAATAAAAAGAAGACTAGAAATTTTAAATCTCTCAAGAAATATAGGGAACCCCACAGACCTCTTGCACCCCTTGCCTAAGCAAATGTTGATTTTATAACTGGCAACAAAAAACTGATTTGTTACCAGTACAAAACTTGCATATATATAATTTAATATACAATAATATGACAAGGCATCTTAAATGCTTTTTAAAAAGTAACAACTGTGAGTCCAGAATGATAGTACAGCAGGTAGGGCATCTGCCTTGCAAGCGGCTGACCTGGGTTTGATCCCCAGAATCCCATATGGTCCCCTGAGCACTGCCAGGAGTAATTCTTGAGTGTAGAACCAGGAGTAACCCCTGAATATCGTCAGGTGTGACCCAAAAAACAAAAAAATTTAAAAGAAACAACTGTATCTGCTGTTTCATAATATCAAAATTTTCATATTTCATAATAAGGGTGTCATATGTATAATCTGTTTAAGACCACTAAGATGCTGAATGAGAAATATTAATAAAAACATTAATAAGAATAGAAACTCTGGATTATTTGTGTTACATCCATAATGAGAAGAACACTATACAGAAGATAGTGAAAGGGCCAGAGAGATGATATGATGTGTATGCTATTTGCCTTGCATGCTGTCGACCTGGGTTTGGTCCCACAAAGCAGCACCAGGAATGATCCCTAAGCATGAAGTCAGGAGTAAGACATGAGCATAGTTAGGTGTGACTCCAAAACAAAAACAAAACCATAAGGTAGTATCAAAGTACGTAGAAAGCCAAGTCTTTATATTCTCTACAATCACTGTCACTGTCACTATCATCCCGTTGCTCATCGATTTGCTCAAGCGGACACCAGTAACATCTCCATCGTGAGACTTGTAACTGTTTTTTTGCATATCAAATACACCACGGGTAGCTTGCCAGGCTCTGCCATGCGGGCTAGATACTCTCTGTAGCTTGCTGGGCTCTCCGAGAGGGGCAGAGGAATCGAAACCCAGGTCGGCTTCGTGCAAGGCAAATGCTCTACCACTGTGCTATCACTCTAGCCCAGCGTTTTTAAAACATGTTTCTTTTTTCCTTTTCTTCTCTTTTTTTTTAAAGATTTTTGAGGCAAAACTAGTTTCAGGCTCTGTGCTCAGGGATCACTTCTGGCAATGATCAGGGGAACATATGTGGTGCTAGGGATCAAATCCTGCTGTACTGTCTCTCTAGCCTAGCATATTTAATTTTCCTCACTTTATTAATTTTATTTTACAGGTGTTAAGAGAACGCAGGGCCTTACAAAGTTAAAGCAAGTAAGTGATCAGCTATGTCTTTATCTTACTTCATATACTCATAAATAAAATAATGCTCACAATAGCCATAACCTAACCCTTCAGATTTACCCTGAGACTAACATTCACTCTCACCCTAAACTTCATTCTATTTCTGCCACAGCTTAAACCCAACAATAATGCTAAACCTAACCCTATCCTTAACCCCAATTCTAACACTTATCCAGATATTAAACCCTTACTCTACCCTTGGCCAAATTAAATCTAACATTCACCACCATCCTAACTTTCTTTTCTTATTTTTAATTTTTATTAACAATTTCACTTTTATTCTCAACTTATATCACGGCCTATCCTACACTGTAATCTTAAACCCTAACCTTGGGCTGGAGAGATAGTACAGCGGGCAGGGCATTTGCCTTGCATGCAGCCAACCCAGGTTCGATTCCCAGCATCCCGATGGTCCCCGAGCACCTCCAGGAGTAATTCCTGAGGGCAGTCAGGAATAATCCCTGAGCATCAATGGGTGAGACCCGAGAAGCAAAAAAAAAAAAAAAAAAAAAACAACAAAATACTAACCTTAACCCTAACTCTATCCAGAGGCCTATTCCTTATCCAAGCCTTGCCTTAACCATACCTATTACACTAAACCTAACATTCACCCTCATCCTAACTTCTATACACAACTTCTACCATTAACTAACCGTAACACTAACTCTAACCCTATCAAAAGGCTTAAACCATACCCTAGCCTTGGTCTAACCCTACCAAATACACTAAAATTCACATATCCTAACTTTCTTTCTCAACTTCTACCATTACCTAACTATGACTTTAAGGTTAATCCTATATAAAACCTAGTCATGTCTTTTAAAGTCCTATCTCCAAACAGGATTATAATCCATGGTAACGGGTTTAGGACTTCAACATATAGTTTTGCAGAGAGGACAGAACTGGTCCTTATAATAAAAACTCTTATAACAAAGGCTTTTTCCCACCATTTTTATTGAGGTACCAGGATTTAAAATACCGTTAATTTTACTTTTGTGAATGTGTCATTCCAACACCACATCCATTATTATAGTGCCCTCTTTCTTCCTGTAATGTCCCAAAGACCCCTCTCAGCAATACCCCCTCCACACACATGTAAGCTCAGTTCTGTGTACATAATCACCAGTTCCAGTGGTTTTGGTTATTTGTTGTTGCCTTACTAAGTCTCTTTATATCCCACATCTGAGAAAGAATTTGTTTTAGAGGCTGGAGTGATAGTACAGAAGGTAGGGCATTTGCCTTGCATGTGACAACCTGGATTTGATCCCCGGCATCCTCTATGGCCCCCCAAGCACTTCCAGGATTAATTCCTGAGTGCAGAGTCAGGAGTAACCCCTGAGCATTGCGGGATGTAACCCAAAAAAAGAAAAAAAAAAAAGACAAGAATTTGTTTTAACTTATTGTGAAGGTGATGACATACACATATATAGATGTATCAAACTAGACTCCTGAAATTCCATAAAATTGTAAATCAGTGGTAAGTTAATCAAAATATTTCCAAATATTATAGATATTTTAAATAGGTACATGCAATTGTAAAAAATAGTACAAATACTTCTATGCTAATAAGATTTTTTAATTTAGGTGAAATAGATAAATTATACAAATAAATAATTTAGTAAATGAAAGAAGATCTTTTTTAGCTTAAGGGAAACTCTAATTAGAACTATGAAGTATAAAAGTATGCTACATCCTAAAAAGCGTATATGACTTCATGCTATAAAATAGTATATTGTAAAAGAAAAATAGTGTATTATAGATAATGCTTAAGTACCTACATTGTATTAAAATAGCTATAAACTTTATTTTCTGAGTGATCAAAAAGTGTGGGTATTGGAATGGGTGTTGGAACATGTATGACTGAAACTTAATTTTGAACAGCTTTGTAAAGATCTATCTCACAGTGATTCAATAATAAAACCTTTTAAAAAAAAGTGTGGTGATGCAACAGGTTCAGATCAGACAGTATCTTTGTGTCTTGGTCTCTTGGCTGGTTGTTTCACCGTGGACATGAGACTTTCTATACTTTTTTTTTTTGCTTTTTGGGTCACACCCAGCGATGCTCAGGGGTTACTCCTGGCTTTGCACTCAGGAATCACTCCTGGCAATGCTCGGGGGACCATACGGGATGCCGGGGATTGAACCCAGGTCGGCCGCGTGCAAGGCAAACGCCCTACCCGCTGTGCTATCGCTCCGGCCCCGACTTTCTATACTCTTGCATCATTTCTTTGCAGTAAAGATATAACAAGGCTCTCTACCTCAAAGGGCTGTTGTGATGGTCAAACACATAAATCACTTAAGGCACATGAACTTGGCCAGGGCTGTAGCTCCGTAGTAGAGTACTTACTTTTCTTGTCAGTCAGGCCCTGAGTTAGACCCCTGGCAATCACACATACACAAGATATCTAAGGGCTTGACTTGGCGAAAGGTGATAAATCATATAAAACCCAGCTGTTGTTTAGTGCGATATGAATACTCGTGGGGTGAGTGCTGGCGAGGCGGCTTGGTAGGAGATAGAACAGTGCTTTCCACCCACCGGACAGCACGCGCAGAAAGGTGGGAACCACGAGCCCGAGCCGGTCACATCCGTCAGGTTTAGGGCCAAGGCCGTTCCACAGAATCCTCGATTCCTCGGATCTGCAATATGAGACACTTGTGCGTAGCCTGAGAAGTCGCGTCAGAGTATCGGGTTCAAGAGACTTCTCCGAAACAGGCTCAGGGCGGGGCGGTGAGGGAAGCAGAGATGGGGGAGCCGTCCAGGCTGCGGGTTAGTGTCCGTCCGAGCCTGTGCTCTGAGGGCCCCCGCGGCAGAGCGGGCCCTCACTCACGCCCTCACTCACCCCCGTCAGCCCCGTCAGCGCAGGCACGTGCGAGGTGACACGAGCCCTCCGGAGCCCAGGATTTCCCACCACCCTGCTGCCTCCCACAGCCGAGCGGCCAACTAGATCTGCACCGGGCCCCCCGCAGCGCTGCGGAGTCCAGTCCCCCACAGGGACACCCAGGCCCCGGGAGGATCAAGCTCGCTCAGGCCCTGAGACAGAGACCCGGCGGGAGGCCCAGGGCAAACCAGAGCCCTCAGGCAGACCGGCCTAAGGAACAAGCCTGGGGACGGAGACGGCTGCCGTGAGGGGCAGTGAGGTGCCCCGGGACGGAGGGGGGCCGGGGCCAGCGGGCGCGGGAGGGCAGGGCCTGCTGGTGGGCGGTGGGCCTGGCCCCTGGCCCGAGCGGGTGTGCGGTTGGGGGGCCGCGAGGGCGCGTCGCCGGGCAGTGGGGCAGAGAGCACAGCACCACGAGACCCGGCTCTTCCGGCGCGCACGGCCGCTCCCCTGGCGTACTTCCGGCGCGGGGTTTACTTCCGGCGCGGGGCGCGCGTCCGCCCCGCCCGCGTCTGCGTGCTCACCGGGGCGGGGGCCGGGGCAGGCGCCATGCGGCTCGGCGCCGGGACCTTCGCCGCCTGCTGCGTGGCGATCGAGGTGCTCGGGGTGGCCGTGTTCCTTCGGGGCTTCTTCCCGGTTCCCGTCCGCTCGGCTTCCGGGAGAGAGCACAGCGCGGAGGCTGCGGCGCCCGAGCCCGCGGCTGGTACGGCGCGTTCCGGGGCGGCGGCCCGGTCCTACCCGAGGCCCACCTCCAGGCTGCAGGGGTCTTCCCCCCCGCAGGGCCCCTCTCCTTCCGTCTCCCCAACGCTGGGACAGCCTCCACGCCCACTCGGAGCGCGGCGGGGTGGGCTCCCCGCACCCGAGCTCCGCCCCTCCCCGCTCCTGCCTTCCCGCCCCGCAGTCTCCCTGCACCCGGCTCCCCGCCCACGGAGGCCCCGGCCTCGCCCCTTCCCGTTTCTTGCAGCTTAGATTCCCGAGGCCCCTTTGCCCGGTACCGCTCCTGCACGGACCGCGTCCCGGCCGTCCTCCTCCGCAGTGATGTACTGAAGCCCGCTGTGCGGGACCAGGTCCCGCCGCACCAGCCCCCCGTCCAGAGCCCTCAGCGGGGTCTCCCCCGCCCGGGCACCCCGCGCCAGGGCAGCCCCCCACTCGCTGCTGGAACCCCTGCACTTGATCACGCGCCCGACCTCCCCAGCTCTGCCAGGAACGGGCCTTTCCTGTGTGGCAAGACATGCTGGAGGAATGAGCAGAAATGAGATTATATGACGATAGAGAGCTCAAGTTCATGTTCCTTTTCTGGGGCTGGAACGACAGCGGGTAGGGCATTTGCCTCGTGTTTGGCCAACCCGCGTTCGATCCTGCACACCCCCTATGGTCTCTGAGACTTCTGGGAGTGAGCCCTGAGCTCCGCCTGGTGTGGCTTGAACCCCACTCTCACCGCCCCCCCAAAAAATAAAGCTTATGTTCCTTTTCTTTTCAAATTCTTAGGAACCAGTTCCAACTGGACAACGCTGCCACCACCTCTCTTCAATAAAATTGTTATTGTGCTGATAGATGCCTTGAGAGATGATTTTGTGTTTGGGTCAAAAGGTGTGAAATTTATGCCCTACACAACTTATCTTGTGGAAAAAGGAGCATCTCACAGCTTTATAGCTGAAGCAAAGCCGCCTACAGTTACAATGCCTCGAATCAAGGTAAACAGTTTGATGTTCAATAAATGTTCAATAAATAAAATTGAACATGATGTTCAATAAATAAGAGTTCAATAAATGTTTGAACTCATCGGAAGATCTGGGTTCCAAATTTTAACAAAGTGGGAATTGGTTTGTCATTCTCAGCTTGACTAGTAGTAAAACATTTTTAATTATCAGCAATTTAATGCAGATAGGATAAAACTGAGGTTTACAATCATTGTTCTTTATCAAGTAGGCAAGCAAAGCTCATGCTTCATGGGGGAAATATGTCAATTTTTTAAAAATAAAGGCCACATTCTTTGTTGTGTGGGCATCAGGGGAACCGCACCTTGCAATGCCCTAGCCAGACGGTGCAGACCTAGCAATGTGGTACCTGGACCTGGTATTGCTAGTGGGGGGACTGGGTGGGACAGGACATGGCAGAGGATGGTCAGTGCCAGGAATCACCTCAGGGCTTACTAAGCCTAAGTATTTACCATTAGAACTGTCTTCATGGCACCAGCATGAAGGATTTAGAGCTCGATCCTCCTTACTAACCTGCTGTCTTCTCCTTAGCCATCTGTGGGTCATTTAAATCTTGGGAAGAGCCTTTAGGATTATCTGGTCCTATCTCAAGACTTTATAAATGAAAATGCAAACTCACTTCAATGCCTTTTGCAGTATTGTGGTATACACAGTGACACATTTCCTCACTGTGTTTGTCTAAATTCTCTTCACTAGTCCTGAATTGGGTCCACATGGATCACATGGCCTGCTTCCCCAAGTATCTGTTCTCTCCCTGCCTTGGCCCTTTATCCTAGAAAGCCCACATTACCTCATCTCTACAACCTTTCAGGTGTCAGCTCAAATGAGCTTCTTCCATACTTATTTGGATTTAGGGAGTGGGGGGACGTTCGGGGGGGCAGCGATGCACAGGGGTTACTCCTGGCTCATACACTCAGGAATTACTCCTGGCGGTTCTCAGGGGGCCAATATGGGATTCTGGGAATCGAACCCGGGTCAGCCGCATGCAAGACCAACGCCTTACCTGCTGTGCTATCACTCCAGCCCCTAGCTTTTAAAGTAGATAATCCAGGGGCTGGAGTGATAGCACAGCAGTTAAGGTATTTGCCTTGCACGTGGCCGACCTGGGTTCAATTCCCAGCATCCCATATGGTCCCCTGAGCACCGCCAGGAGTGATTTCTGAGTACAGAGCCGGGAGTAACCCCTGTGCATTGCCAGGTGTGACCCAAAAAGAAAAAAAAAAATTTTTTTTTAATAAAGTAGATAATCCACTGAAATGCTGACAATGGCAAACCAACTCCAATTTTGTCAAAATCCCACTTCATGGATGAAATAGCTGTATGTCTTCTAGAGAAAGAGATTTGTGAGTTTTTATTAATTGAAAAACAGAAGAAAATTGCAGGTTTTTTTTTTTAAATGTAGCTTGTTACCTTTTTGGTAAAAGATGTGTATGCTTACATATTTTGGATTTTACATATACAGGAAAAAGTATGACAGTAGTAGCCAAATAACAAAGTAATCGGTTACATTCACGGAGTAGAGTCTTGGGGTCAAGAGATTCACGTTATGAAAAGGAATTTTGCTGAGTTACTGTTCACATATAATATAGTGCACACTGTGTGTGTGTGTGTGTGAGAGAGAAAGAGAGAGAGGGAGAGAGGGAATGCCATGTGTGCAGTTTGATGATCTTAGTACTTTACGTAGGCTCGCCAGCAGTAGTGGCAGTGGTCACTGTTCGTTTGTGGCTTATGCCTTTTGTCAGGACATTAACCCAATCTGCAGTATTGGGGATGCCCAGATCCTACTTTAGGTTCCACTGTCTAATTCCACCACTTCCCTGCAGGCATTGATGACAGGAAACCTCCCTGGCTTTGTCGATGTCATCAGGAACCTCAACTCTCCCGAATTGCTAGAAGACAGTGTGATTAGTCAGGCAAAAGCAGCCGGGAAAAGGATCATCTTTTATGGAGATGAAACATGGGTGAAATTGTTTCCAAAGCATTTTGTGGAATACGATGGAACAACCTCATTCTTTGTGTCAGATTACACAGAGGTAAGCTTTTAAAAGGTTTGTTTTTTAAGCAACACCAAGGTGCTCAGGGGCTGCTTTCTGCTCATTGTTTGGGGCTCACTCCCAGCACTGCTACAGAGACCATGTGCTGGGGTGGAACCCTGCCTGTCCTGCCATGTGCAAGGCATGTACTCCAGCCCTTTGAACTGTTTCTCTAGCCTCAGAAGACAGTTTTTCAAAAAGCAGAAATAACTAGGTGGAACCTAATTCTCTTGATATGGTGCTCCATATGTGGCTTTTTTTAAAAAAAATATATTGTGTGGGGCCAGAGCGGTAGTACAGTACGTAGGCTGTTTGCCTTGCACGCAGCCAACCCAGGTTCCAGGTTCAATCCCCAGCATCCCCAGTGGTCCCCCAGTACTGCCAGGAGTAATTCCTGAGTGCAGAGCCAGGAACAACCCCTGAGCATCATTGGTTGTGACCCAAAAAGCCAAAAAAAATTTAAAAAACATAAAAGATAATGTGGCTATTATGGAAGGAAGTTGTTTATTGGCATAATCACAACCCTAAGACAAAACCCTAGTGCAGTTATGAGTACAGTTCTCTGCCGCCCAAAGTCTAAAACACATGGGGGCCTGCCGTGTGAGTTACTGGGAAGGACTTCTCTTCAAGAACCCATTTCAGCTGAGTTTTGACAAGTGAACAGGGACTTTCTGATTAGACAAGAAAGTGGGTAGAGACAATATCTGTATGAGGCAGAGCCTGAGGACTCCATGTCCTGACTTGAGGTCCTTGGGGTCCTCAGGAGAATACCGAGGGGGAAACTGTGAGGACAGTGGTGAGGGGGCAAAGCCTGGTCGTTCGGGGCTTTTGACCCCATGCTTTAGGGGCATCTTCCAGAAGAACCAAAGTATTATTAGACCCAGAGTTAGGGAAGTGACACTGGGCCAGAGAGCAGCCCCGTGAGCTGAGACACTCACTCCGGTCTGAACTGGGCGTTAGCCCCGTGCAGAAGGGGCAGTCTCCAGTAAGAACTGAAGCGTGACTAAACCCAGAGTTAGGAAGATGACGCGTGGTGACAGTGGGGGTGCAGAGAGATGCCCTTAAAGTTCAGACATACACACAGACCTGAGCTGGTTGTTGATTGCACAGTCTTGTACCACCTTAACTCACAGTGTGCTAACCTCGTGACACAGTCCTTCCCATGTGAAGACCCTTTGCTCAGGTTTATGAGTGCAGACGTATAAGGAAATCAACTTCTCAATCCTATATGGTCGTTCAGACACTTGTTTTTGTAACAGTTTTGTTGTTTTACTTTGCTTTTAGGCCATACCCAGAAGAGCCTATTAGAGGGCTACCTCCCGTCATGCTCGGGGGTACCGTGCAGTGCTGGAATTGATCTCAGGCCTCTCATGCGGAGCCTGCATTCCAGTCTCTTGAACCCTATCTACCTGGCCCCATAGGAGAACTTTTCAGTGAGAGGGAAGTAGAGCAGCCAGGTGGCTAGGTTGACCAAGCCAATGGCTTTCAGTACTGCTTTGCTGTGTCTTTCCCTCCAGTCTTCTCACGGGGTACACATAGATGCCTCTGCTTCAGGTCCTGCTTTGATTTTACTCTTTTTTTTTTTTTTTTTGCTTTTTGGGTCACACCCAGCAATGCTCAGGGATTACTCCTGGCTTTGCACTCAGGAACTACTCCTGGCGGTGCTCGGGGGACCATATGGGATGCCGGGGATCGAACCCGGGTCGGCCGCGTGCAAGGCAAACGCCCTACCCGCTGTGCTATCGCTCCGGCCCCTGATTTTACTCTTATTACCCTTAATTACCTTGAACAACTTGGCGCCTGTAGAACTTGGGCATCTGCTCTACTCTAGTTAAGCCAGTATCTGACCCACAACATTTTTGTCAGACAAGCTTGCTCACTTTAACTGTCAGTGAAACTAAGAAACTGTTTCTGAAGGGTTAATCTGTTAATTTATGAGAGTTTGTTCTCTGGCTTTTTACTTTTTGTTTGCTTGTTCGTTGGTGCTCAGGGGCTGTTCGTGGCTCTGTGTGCAGGAGTGACCCCTGTTGCTGCTCAGGGAATCAGGTGTCGTCAGGTATCCAAACCAGGGTCACAGTCTCCACAGCCACATGCAGGACAAATGCCTTCTCAAAACAAAAACAAAAGACCAGTGTCAGTTTTATGCATCCTAACCACTATCCTGGGCCTAGATTTAAAGGACAGTGTCACATTTTCTTGGGAAGGTAATTAAAGGAAATTTAAGGAGTTAATCCTATGCATGTTTCACCCTTTAAAGGTGGATAATAATGTCACAAGGCATCTGGATAAAGTATTACAGAGAGGGGATTGGGACATGCTGATCCTCCACTACCTCGGGCTGGACCATATTGGCCATGTTTTTGGACCCAGCAGCCCCCTGATTGGGCAGAAGCTCAGTGAGATGGACGGTATCCTGATGAAGATTCACACTGCCCTGCTTTCGAAGGTGAGCAGTGGTGAGCAGTGTGCCTGAGTGCTTCCTGTGCAGCCGTGGCTAGAGGAAAGGAGGCTCCTGAATAGAGCTCAGAGACTAACATCATACTGGTTAACTTGGGCAGCTTTCTTAACATGCTGCTTTGGTTGTTTGTGTGGGAGGGGGCACACCCAGCCGCCCTCAGGGCTTACTCCATGCTGAGGGGAGTACTTGGTACTAGGAATCAGACCCAGGGCCTCCCCACATACGCAAGGCAAGTGCTTTGTCTCTGAGCCTCATCTCGAGCCCCTGCACAGAAGTCAGAAAGGAGGAGATTGAACTTGACTGTCTGTGCAATTGTGTTCCAGGCTTCTTTAGGATTTCAGGGTCGCTTTGATGATGGCCGCACTGAGGTAAGCGGAGTCGTGTGCCTCAGCTGTCAGTATGGAAATGGCAAAGAAACCAGAACCTCCTCCCTCAGAACTGGGGGCCCTAAAGACGACTCTCTTATTCTGTGACCTCATTATTCTTTTCATATGTGGCACTACTTTAACCTTTAGATATGGCTTTAAACTCTAGAATTTTTTTTTTTAAGTGGGGCAAGATTCATATAGAAATACCTGGTTTTGGTTTTTTGTCTTGTATGTTTGTTTTTGGGCCATATCCTCCTAAGGGCTTACTCCTGACTCTGTGCTCAAGGGATCACTCCTGGTAAGCTCGAGGGAACACATGGGGTGTCGGGGATCAAGTCCAGGTCAGCCGCTTGGAAGGCAAGCGCCCTACCCGCTGTACTATCTCTCCAGCCCCCAGAAATACCTGTTTTTTCATTATATTGGTTTGGAGCCCGGGATAGTGTTCCGGGGTCGGTCTCTTTGCAGAGGACTGAGTGGTCCAAGGGATGGAACCTGAGGTTTCTGCATGTAAAGCATGCAAGAGCTGTTTTTCATAAAGCTACTCTGTGGAGTGGTTTTCTTATCACAGTTCTTCATGTTCCTTCATCTGGCTACAGTTCAAACATTTTTTTCCTTTGCCTCCCAGGAGAAGGAGACTCTTTTAACCAGTTTGCTGGTCCTCTGTGGTGATCATGGGATGTCTGAAACAGGAAGCCATGGGGCCTCTTCCAAAGAAGAAGTGAGCACTCCTCTGGTGCTGATTAGTTCCTCCTTTGAAAGGAAACCTGGTGAGAACTGAAGAAGGGTTAATATGCGTTAACAAGTTGTATTTTATATTTTCAATGAGGAAAGGGTTCTCTCAGCAGTGCTCTCCATCCCGTAGGAGTATATCCCTAGTCCCTATTTCTGCTTTGTGTGACTTTATTTTAATTCTGGGATTTTGTTTTTTGTTTGGGGGCTTGTTGTTGTTTTAGAACAATACATGGCAGTGCTCAGGGGACTGTGTGGAGCTAGGGATCGAATCTGAGCTTGCTTCCTATGGGCACAATATGTGCATTAGCCCATTAGTCATCTCCCTGACACCTGATTATAATTTTTTTTGTTTGTTTTGTTTTAGGCCATACCTGGCAGTGCTCAGGGCTTACTCCTTACTCTGTGATCGGGATCACTCCTGGTGGTGGCAATACGCGAATTCTTTAAGCCAGATCCCAGCTGTAAATCCCTGCTCCTTTCTCTCACATGGCCCTCCTGATCCTAAATTCTAGACCCCCACGTTTATCTTGTCTTCCTGCAATTTCCCACTGTACCCTCAAGTCCTCTTCACTGGCTTAGCTTCCTCTTCATGATCTTTCTGTTTTCTGGACTCACATTGTTTCCCTGAGATGGTCTCATCTGCTTCTATACCTTCCTGTGGCAGGAATGCGCTTGCCTCTGTAAGAGTCACCTCTGTAGAGGCCTCAAGACAGCCTGTCTGCCACTGTTGTTCGGTTCTCAGGGATGCAGCAAACACATCTTCACGGTACCCAGCCTTTGTCCTTTCCCTTACTTCCCTGTCAGCAGATAGCACCTATCACATGGTTCTTTGGGTTGAAAGTTTGTCACTCTTGATCTTCTAGAATAACTCGGGATAAAGCCAAACTCCTACATGAAAAGCTTTGTGGCTGTATTTGAGCCATGTTACTCACATGACTGGCCTCTTGAGTGGCAGGTTCTTCCTTATATGCCCCAACTCAGCCCCTGTGCTTTTCTGTTAGTCTTTTTTGGCACCCTGTGCTCTCTGCCCGCATTCCAAGTTTAAGGCATGATCACACACCTGATTGTGTGATCCATGTGACTTCTGCCTCCTCGTGGCCCACTGTTCTCTTCATCACTGTGTGCCTTGAGTTTTAACATTTCTTGGAGTGTAATAGGTGCCAAAATATTTGTGAAATAAGTGAATCTTCCACTTAGTAGGATAACATTGGGTCTGTCCTTTTAGCCTTGCCACAGGAAACTTAGTTTACCTTAAAGCAGTGTCTTTTCTGTATGGACACAGGAGAACAGTTAATAGTATACTTCGTAACTTGGGAGCTGATTGACTCCAATAATAGTTACTCTTAGGCATCTGCTTTCTCAACTGAGTTGCACTTAGTTCCTAGTACCCCAAATGCAGGGTCCCAATGAGGGACAGAATGGACCCAGGGCAAGCTGTCAGCTACCCTGGCATCGAAATGGACCAGGCGAAAGCATCACAATACTCAACTATAAGATGAGAGCATGGTCATAGACAAATGTTGTCATGATCCAAAAGTAACGACGAGACTAGGACCCTGCTGGGGTTAGGAAGACTAACCTGACCTGAGGACTGTGGTCTAGAAAATACAGAGAGATATCCTCAGGAAGAACCAAACTTTGAGTTTGATAATCTCTTACTGTGCTCATACAGAATGACATTGCTAGAAATATTAGAAGTAGATTTACTACAACTAATTAAGTGGATTACTAGCTGAGGAAAGAAGAAAGCAACACATCCTGGATGAGATCCTGCCCTTAAGTGGATCTCCTAGTAATCTGGAGTAATCTCCTTAGATGAGATTTTGTTAATCTCCTAGAGGAGTGGTCTTACCCCTCTTTGTTGATTTGTTAATGTTCAACCTATCTTTGTGTTACCACCCTATGTGATTGCTATATAAACTGAGACTGTAAGAGAAGTGAGAGAGAAGAGACAGAAGCAGGGGAGAAGACACAGAAGCGGAGAGAAGATAGAGAAGCAGAGCACAGAGCGAAAGAGAATCAGGGAGTCATCAGAGCCAGAAGCAGGGGAAAGAAAGAGCACAAAGCAAGTGAGAATGAAAATTAGAGTCAGAAGTGAGAGCAAATGAGAATCCAGAGACTGAAGCAAAAGGGCTCCAGAGAAAGATCGGAAGAGCCAGAGGAGAGATGACAGAGGCAGACAGAGGTTGGAAGAGACCAGAGGAGAGACTACAGAGACAGAGATAGAGAGACAGACAGAAGAGAGCACAGCATCACACACAGAAGCAGAGCACAAGGAGGAGCCGTCCCGATCTGGTCCATACACAGCGACTCAAGAGCACCGAATGAGAGCGGGGGGAGAGAGAAAGAGAGAGAGAGCGTCACCCCAAGAGTCCATGAACAACACACACATCACCCCCTTCTGCACATGCGCACTTGTATTTTTTACAAGTGGGGACTGATAGGAAAGATTCTCTACCTAGTTCTTTTTCTCTTTACAGTATTTCCTCTTACGTGTCTGACCTCCTGATAAATGTCACTGAACTCATAATCTTTCTGGGTATCTGCCGAGAGCCTTCCTCCCTGTGAACCCCCAGCATCCAGCAGAGCAACCAGCCTTCCACATGCATTGCCACAGCCAAGTCTGTGTGTAGCTCACCTCCTTGATTGCGACCCGCATGTCTGAAATACCCTTTTGATCCATTCAGGCCCCTGTCCATCTGTCTTTCCTCTATGCGTGCCTCCCTCTCTCTGCATAACTTCTCTCCATCCATCTTTCATCCCTTTCTCTCTCCATACCTGTATCCATCCATCTTGTATCCATCCATTCATCCATTTGCCCATCCACCCTCTTACCTCTTCATTCAGCATAGGTCTGTGAGCACCAGGCTCAGTGCTAAGTAACATAGACAACCGTCAGCCTCGGGGCACTTTTGGTCTGAGGAGGAATAGAGAGAACTAAGGTAGTGGTAGTGTTTTGTTTGTTATTATTTTAGGGTCCATATCCAGTGGTGCTCAGGGGCTTCTGTGGCTGTGTGTTGTGTGTTCAGGGGTCATTCTTGGCATATCTCGGGAGTTCACATGGTGCTGGAAATCCAACTCGGGCCGTCTGCATGGAAATTATGCTCTTACCCACTGAACTCCCTCTCTAGACCAAGCTGGTGTTTTATGTTTGTTTGGTGGTAGGGTATACACCTAGCAGGGGGATAGTGTGTGGATTCAGGCCATTGTCTGTCATTGCCACATGCGAGGGTAGTACCTTGACTTCTATGCAAAGTCTCTGGCCCCAAGCTGGTGTTTTTAATTGTAGGGATGTTCAAATTACCATTTAATGTGCTGCTGTTCTTTCTCTAATAGACTATTTGTGAATCTCTACCCTAGGAGACTTGATTGTATCTCCACAGCAATGAGAGGCAGCCAGTGTTCGTCGGTCCTGAATGGCTGCTGGCTTGGATGACTGTCTTCAGTTTTTACAGTTTGCTTGTTTGCTATAAGAATAATACGTCCCCTATTCTCCACTGCTCACTTTTGTTGGGGAGTTTTATTTCAGATCGGGACCGCTCATAGAATCCACCCAATTAGGAGCGCTTTCCACTGTTGTCTCTCCGCGGGCCGGAGAGATCTCCGGGGGAACGCACACACTTTATGAGCCAGAACTGCCCTCCTTTGGCTTCTTTCTCTCAGAGTTGAACAATCATGACCAGCCTCAGTTTCAGACATTTTTATCACCACATAAAAGTAACCCCATTCTTGGGGCTGGAGCAATAGCACAGCAGTAGGGTGTTTGCCTTGCACGTGGCCCACCCGGGTTCGATTCCCAGCATCCCATATGGTCCCCCGAGCACCACCAGGAGTAATTCCTGAGTGCAGAGCCAGGAGTAACCCCTGTGCATTGCCGGATGTGACCCAAAAAGCAAAAAATAAATAAATAAATAAATAAATAAGCCCATTCTCTTTAATAGTCACCCTATAAAACGCCACCCAATAATCCTGTCTTTCTGGGAGGAGGGTTGCCTGATCTAAGCAGTGTTCAGTGGGCTTGGGGGTAGTGGGCCAGCTGGGCTGGTGATGCAGTGCTAGTGCCTTCGGGGGACACGGTGCTGCTTGGATCCCACAGTGCCAGGGACTACCAGTACCACCACAGAGATGCTTAGGGGATCCCACTTCTTACCTCCCCAGCTAATACGAAATACGAATCTTTGTGCAGTTTGCCCCTGTGCACATTTACTATAAATGGATAGAGCCTGAGGACACGTCCGTGCTTGACTCCCTTTACTCAGGACAGTGTTTTCAGGCACATCCATACGTAGCATATCTCACCCCTCTGTCTTCTCAGTTGTTCATATCGCATCAGGTGGATCCACGTATTTCCATACCCATTCCTGTAGCTGGTACCCACTTTCAGTTGTCGTGATGTGCTCAGATTCTGTATGCACATTTACTTTCATATGCTGTCATTTTCTTCCTCACCACCTCATCATTTTCTCACATACACAATATTTCTATTATTGACTGACAATGTAATTCTGTACATACAGTTTTATATAATAACTTTTCAAATTAATGAAGAGAAACCTGTTTTTATCCTCTTTTGTAATTATCATACTGTCTTTTTTGGCACTCTGCTTTTGGGGGTCGGTGGAGTTGGGCCATACCTGGTGGTGTTCAGAAATTATTCTTGGCTCTGCTTGGGGGTCATACTAGAGAACTGTGATGCCAGGGATTGGACTAGGGTCAGCCACATGCACAGCAAGCGTCATAATCCCTGTGCTGTTTCCCTGGCTTGCTCTTTGCTCTTTTTTGGTGGTCAAAGTCTAGACTCTCTTTTAGGCCAGTTAACATTGTTATTTTTTGTTAGATTGCTGAGAATGTCTTATTTTTCTTTAAACTTTGAATGTCTTTAGTTTGCCTCCATTTTCAAGCAACACTTGCAAAGTATAAAATTATTAGATGAAGTTCCTGTTCTGCTTTCTGTCCAACCCACCCTCCCTTCTAATCTAGTCAGGAATCCCTTCTCTGTCAGCATTGTTATTACAGTGTGTCTGGATTTTGTATTTATTCAGCTTGAAGTCTAGTGAGCTTCTTGGATATGTAGATTAACTCTTGCTGTTGCTGTTGTTTTCCTTTTTTGTTTGTTTTTTTGTCACACCCAGAGGTACTCAGACTTAGTCCTGGCTCTGTGCTCAGGAATCACTCACTGCTTGAGGGGCTGGGGGGACCATATTGGATGCCAGGGATTGAACCCAGGTCAGCCACAAGCAAGGCAAGCTCCCTACTCACTGCACTGCCAGTCCAGCATCAACACTTTTCATCAGATATTCATTTGTTTTGCAGATTAAGTAATTTCTATCAGTCTGATTTTTATGCTTATACAGATCTGCGGGTGAGCTTCTATAGTGAAAATATTTCAGTGACTATATTTTCAAAAATGGTTTCCATTTGATGTTTCTTTTTTCTTTTTTTTCTTTTTGGGTCACACCTGGTGATGCACAGGGGTTACTCCTGGCTATGCACTCAGGAATCACCCCTGGCGGCGCTCAGGGGACCATATGGGATGCTGGGAATCGAACCCGGGTCGGCTGTGTGCAAGGCAAACGCCCTACCCGCTGTGCTATTGCTCCAGCCCCGATGTTTCTTTTTTTAATTTTTCCTACCTGTTTTAGAGGAGGAGTTGGGTCTTGGGATATCACCCAGCACTATCCAAGACCATGAGGTGCTAAAGATGAAACTTTGGCCTCCTACATGGAAAAAATCTGTACTCATGTGCTCAGCATGTCAAGCTCTGTCTCCTCCAGCTTTTTTTTTTTTTTGGTGACTTACCCAGTAGTGGCACATGAGAACAGCTGAGAGTCCGTGTCAGCTTTTCAGTAGGGCTGCCTGGACTGCCCTGCACACAGATGGACAGGATCCTTACCTCACTCAGGATCTATTCCTTATAGATGTGACTATCCCTTGGCATCTGCCAAGATACCTGTGATCTCTGCGCCTACTCTCCACATTACACACTGCCTCTGTTTCTCTTTTATTCTGTTGTTTGGACTTGTGGACAGCCATGCCCAGCAGTGGTTAGGACTTTCTTCTGGCTCTGCGCTCAGGGGTCACTCCTGGCAGTGCTAGGCAGACAGACCATATGTGGTGTTGGGAATCAAACCTGGGGTGACTGCATGCAGTCAAGCACCCTCGTGCTGTACAATTTTTCTGGCACAACTGTGTTTCTTGTATTAGTATCTCCCCCATGTATTCTGCATTTATTGAGGGAAAACATAGAATTATACATCGAAAAGTAACTTTAGTGACATATAAAACGATGAGACCAGGATATGGCTAACTGGTAGAGCATTTACTTTGCATGAGTGGACCCTGAGTTTAGTAATCCGCAGCACAAAAAAGCAAAGAGGTGATACTATCAGGGTCTGAAAAGATGGATAATTTTATGTACATTTGTTGTAAAAGGTCAAATTGGAAAATAACTGCTATCCTAAACTTGCTTAGGAGACTGTCACTTACACTTTTCCTTTTTCTAGGTGATAACAGATATTCAAAACATGTTCAGCAAACTGACTTGGCTGCAACGCTATCAATAGGACTTGGTGTGCCAATCCCAGAAAACAGTGTTGGCAAACTCTTATCCCCAGTTGTTGAAGGAAGAACAATGAGGGAACAGCTGAGACTCTTACACTTAAATTCAGTGCAGCTTAGCAAATTGCTGCAGGAGAATGTGCCGTCATTTGAAAAAGGTAGGCCACTTCTGCTTCCTACCTGTACCAGACTGTACACTCAGTCATTTTTTTCCTTACTGACCGTCACTAGGTTCTTGGGAACTTCATTTTCCTTTTCTTTATTAATGCATTAAGATTTCCAGTTTGTTAAATATTAATGTTTCAGGAATACACTACACCCACCAACAGAGTGTCCGTGTCCCTCTACCACTGTCTCTAGGTCCCTCTCCCTACCTCCCCTCCCTACACTTAGCAAACTGCTATATAGACACACTCTCGTTTCTGTTACTAGCCATTGTTTATTCCCTTATATATTTTTAATACTCCACATATGAGTAGGATCATTAATTGTTTGTTCTTTTCCATTTAACTCACTTGTCTCAGCATGCTAGTCTCTTTTTTTTGGGGGGGGTTCTTTTTTTTTGGTTTTTGGGTCACACCCGGCAATGCACAGGGGTTACTCCTGGCTCTTCACTCAGGAATTACCCCTGGCGGTGCTCAGGGAACCATATGGGATGCTGGGATTAGAACCCGGGTCGGCCGCGTGCAAGGCAAACGCCCTACCCGCTGTGCTATCGCTCCAGCCCCGCTAGTCTCTTTTTTTGAGGGAGGGGTTACACCTGGGTATACACAGGTGTTACTCCTGGCTCTGCACTCGGGAATTAACTCCTGGCGGTGCTCGGGGACCATATGGAATGCTGGGGATTGAACCCGGGTCAACTGCTTGCAAGGCAAACAGCCTACCCGCTGTGCTGTTGCGCCAGCCCCTCAGCGTGCTAGTCTCTAATTCATTCCAAGTTGCAGAAGATTTCAGGATTTCATCTTTTCATAGTAATGTAGTATTCTATACACACAAACACACACACACACACACACACACACACATACACACACACGCATACACTTACATACACCCCACAGTTTCTTCATACACTTAATCTATTCTTAGGCTATTAACACAATCTTAGCTATTGTGAGTAGTATTGCAGTGAACCTAGGAATGAAAATAACTTTTTGAACTAATGTTTTGTGCCAAGAAGTGAAATCAGGGGCTGGAGCGGTTGCACAGCAGGTAGGGCGTTTGCCTTGCACACAGCTTGCATGTAGCCGACCTGGCTTCAAGTCCCAGCATCCCATATGGTCCCCCAACCACCACCCGGAGTAATTCCTGAGTGCAGAGCCAGGAGTAACCCTTGTGCCTCACCAGGTATGACCCAAAAAAGCAAAAAAAATAAATAAATAAATAAAAAAGAAGTAAAATCATTAGGTCATATGGAAGCACAATTCTTAGATTTTGGAGATGTCTCCACATAATTTTCATAGAAAGAACTGTATGACCTTCCTGCCAATAGTGAATGCCAGTAGTGAATAGTCTCTTTTCCCCACATCTTTGCCAGCTCTGGTTGTTTCCAATCTTTTTCACATATGCCATTCTCATTCTTCTTTGGACACTAAGCATTAGGCACACATATATGATAACAGTGAATCTTCAAATAGTGTCTTTTTGTTCCAGTTTGATTAGGGATTTTTTTATTTTTTCTCACCACCTTTGTGACAGACAGCCTGATCTAAGCCCTGCTTCTTTGGAGTCCTTATTTATTTATTTATTTATTTATTTATTTATTTATTTTGCTTTTTGGGTCATACTTGGCAATGCACAGGGGTCATTCCTGGCTCATGCACTCAGGAATTACCCCTGGCGGTGCTCAGGGGACCATATGGGTTGCTGGGATTCGAACCTGGGTCGGCCGCGTGCAAGGCAAACGCTCTACCCGCTGTGCTATCACTCCAGCCCCTGGAGTCCTTTTTTACTTGGTGTTTCTGCATGGTTTTTGTTGTTGTTGTTATTGTTGTAGTTGTTGTTTGGGTTTTTTGGGGTTTTTTTGTCTTTTTTGGGTCACATCTGGCGATGCTCAGGGCCTATTCCTGGCTGTGCACTCAGGAATTACTCCTGGTGGTGCTCATGGGACGATATAGGATGCTGGGGATCGAACCTGGGCCGGCTATGTGCAAGGTAGACACCCTACCCGTTGTGCTATCGCTCCAGCCCCTTCTGTGTGTTTTCATGGTGAGCATTTCTCACTTTTTTTTGGGTGTTGCAGGGCCACATTTGTTGGTGGTCAGTGATAGTCCTGGCTCTGTGCTAGGGGTCACTCCCATTAGTTCTCAGGAAGATTGTGCAGTGCCAAATTTTGAACCCAGACCTCTCACCTGCAATCCTTTGAGCTATTTCCTAGCAGTACACATCACTGTTTTGCGGGGGAGATGCAGAGGGCAATGGATAGCCATACCTGGAGATGGTTAGGTGACTCTCAGCTCTGTGCCCCTAGAACTGAACTGGTGCTGGGGGTCATGCTGCATTTACTCAGTGCTTTGGGCTAACTCTCTGGCTCTCCATCACTTCTTTTTTCTCTCGTTGTTTTTTTTTTCTTTTTTCATTTTTTTTCTCCTCTGTTTTACATCACTTCTGATTATGCGAATTGTATACCTGCTTTCTTAGAACTCTTCCACTATTACAGTGGCAGTTCTCTAAGTCAGACTCTTTTTTAAGTTTCTATATGGCCAGGAACTGCTCAGAGCACTTGGAGAGACAGGAGTACAAAGCATCTACCTCAGGAGGCTTTCCTTCCAAAGGCGGGGGGAGGGGCCAGAGCAACAGTACGGTGTTGGGCATTTACCGTGCAGGTGGTCAGCCTAGGCTGGATCCCCGGCATCCCGTACGGCCTACAGAGCCCACCTGCAGGGAGTACTCCTGAACACAGAGCCAGGAGTAAGCCCTGAGACAAACACATATGGACCAAACAAACAAAAGGGGTGGGGGGGAATATCAGTCGGTCATGAGGAAAAGGGTGAACTAGGGGATGGTGAGTGCAGGTGGCAAGGGCGTTGGGGCAGACCTGGCCTTTCCGTAGGGAAGTGTCTGTACATTGCGTGAAGGACTAGAGGCCAGAGTAGCTGAAACAAAGAACTGGGGTAACCCAGAACCCTGGAGGTGGAGGCAGGGAGCTGTGAGTGCTTTTCAGCTTTGGTGTCCCTTTCTTTCAGGATCATGTGAGGATTTGTAGTAAGGCTTCCTACAAGGCCTAGAATCTTCACTTTCAAGGACTGTAGCAGACACCTGTGTGGCGGCTTCTGCTTGTGCAGTAGGAGGAAAGCAGTTAGTCTGGAGCTGAGGGCCAAACTGTAGTCATGGAGTAAGGACAGATAGGTCCATTCTGGATACAGTTAGCAGTAGGGATGTGGCTTGTGTGCACAGTATATGTAAGAGTGAATCAAAGACACCGAGTTCTCCACTGAACATGAAAGAATGGAAGTGGGGATAGTTGTGGGAGGAGGAGCAGAGTTGTCAGATGGGCCTCAAGAAGGTAGGATTGATTTCAAGGAAGCCATGTAAAGGAGTTTCAGGGATCTGGACATTGGCCCAGTGGCATACATACCTTCTGCCCAGCCTGAGGCTGCAAGCCTCAACCCTGGTGCTGCCCTGCACACCTGAGGCAACCATGGTCCCTCGCTCTTGGGCTTCCAAGGGTAAGGGCCCTGCAGGTGGCTCAGTGGCATAGAAAGTACCAGGACAAGTGTGCAAGCGAGATGGATCCCAGGTGCTACCGCTGCGCTGAGGGGACCCTGAGAGTCCCACTGCCTGAGATTCTGCAGCCAAGAATAACCAAACAAGAATGACGAGGTGGAAAGAGTGAGTAGCTCTGTTAATTCTGCTCAAGGTGAAATTAAATGAAGAATGAAGAATTGACTGATCTGCCCCAAAAGATGGCACGGTGGTTAATGTGCTCGTCTTGTGTGCAGCTGGCCCTGGTTTGATCCCTGATGCTGCATATGGTCCCTGAGCACTGTCAGGAGTGATCACTGCACACCACTGGGTATATGCTACCCACTACCACCACCCCAGGAAAAAAATACTGACTGTGCGTGTCACATGTGATATTATTGGCAGCTTTTTCAGGAGCATAGCATGAAGAATGCTGGGAGAAAGCCTGGCTGGAATGGAAAGTGAGTGTAGAGAGAGTAGATTTGCAACTCTCACAGGAGTAGGGAAAGGAACTTGACCATGCAGCTGTGAGTACAGGGCTGGGCAGAGGTGGAGGCTGCTGAGTTTCCGTGCCAGCACCAGCATCGTCAGCCAGACAGAGGAGCTCTTGACTGAAGGATCCTCCCTCAGGAGTAGTGTCTCATCATCAGCTGTCAAGCATTACCACATGCCATTCATGAATGTTTGGGTTGTTGAGGGAAGGTTTGGTTTGGATGGTTTGTTGAACGCAGCCCCCTGCAAGGCCAACACCTTACCCACGGTACTGGCGCTCTAGCGATTCTTCAATACCTGAATACTTTGACATGATTGTAGATATGCATATCCATGATACATCTGTTTAACCTTTTCCTCTTGTTAGAGCCTGGATTTGAGCAGTTTAAAATGTCAGAAAGGTTGCATGGGAACTGGATCAGACTGTTCTTGGAGGAGAATAACTCAGAAGTCCTTTCCAGCCTGGGAAGCAAGGTTCGCCGGCAGTACCTGGCGGCTCTGAAGACCCTGAGCCTGTCCCTGAGCAGACAGGTGGCCCAGTACGACCTGTACTCGATGATGGTGGGCACAGTCATGATTTTGGAGGTAAGTTGGTAGAAGGGAGATGTGGCTGAGCAGCCCACGTGACTGCTAACTGAGAAAAGTACATCTTTGAGCATGTAAAATAGTGTTGGCCTGAGTGAATGAGTGTTAGTCCTGAGTCCGCCAGTGTTCGATAGTATTGTCAGAGGCTTCAGTCTGCATTGCTGCAGAAGTGCCTTCTTGGCGTTGAACTAGCACATGCTCTAGTAAGCATTGGCCCTTCCCTTTCCTCCCCTGAGATGTGGAGACAGGCTGTTTTCAGGAAAGTCCCCCAGCCCAGCACTGCTGACACCACTTTTGTTTTCTGTTCCAGACTCTGATCCTGCTCTTGCTCAGTGTGCCACAAGCACTGAGCACCAGGGCTGATGTCGAAGTCCCTCTCCTGTCCCCCGTGTTTTCTCTTCTCTTTTACTTGATGTTCCTGTTTTTTCTGGCTGTTCATGTCATTGTGTGCACCTCAGCTGAGAGTTCCTGCTATTTCTGTAGTCTTTCTTGGCTGACAGCAGCGGGAGTGATGCTGTTGATTTCCGCTCTGCTCTGTGCGGTGGTGTCTGCTCTCACCAAGATGTTTGCCAGTGGACAGCTTCTGAGGAAGGTAAGGCTGCTGCCTAGGGGCCTGACATTATTTCCTGTTGTTTCAGCTAGTCTTTCACCTACCAGACAGTGGGTGAACCCTTTGTAGACCAGGTACAGAAGAAAGGAACACCGCTCCGGACTCCCGAGCATATTGCCTCCGATACTCAGATATGTATTGTTAGATTACAGGTGTGGCCCCTTAGTTGGGAAGATGTCTGGGACTGGAGATACAGTACAGCAGGTACGGTACTTGCCTTGCTTTGAGGCGGCTTAGGTTCAATCCCCGGCACCCATATGATTCCTCTAACCCCAGCAGGAATGATTCCTGTCCTAATGAAGACCCAAATACAGTGGAAACAGAGAACATGCACTGCAGGAGAAAAATTCAGTAGGAAAGTTGGCACTTTCGGGGCCTGAGGTTTGGGATAGGAAGGGAGTAGCGCCTGTGGTGGAGGGAAGCGTGGGTCGGGGAGGAGGAGGTGGTGCTGAGAGGGGTAAAGTGCCGTGTATGAAACCACGTCAGTAACAGTACTGCAAACCAGGTATAAGTGCAAACACATATATTTTAAAAAAGAAAAGCAGAGTGAGCATCTTGTAGAAGCAGACTGGGGGAGACAAGTGAGGGAGGGGCGCATTGCTCCAGGGAAGGGATGCAGTAACAGGATCAGTGTTAAAACACTGTGTGCCTAAAACCCAACCAGGAATAATTTTTTAAAATTTATGGTGACTTTAAATCACGAATTACAAATTATGAAATCCCGTTGATCGTCGATTTCTCGAGCGGGCTCAGTAACCTCTCCATTCACCCTTTCCCTGAGATCTTAGAAGTCTCTCTCGACTTGGCCCTCCCAATAATGAAAGAGCACTGGAGGCTCTTTCAGGGTCAGGGGAATGAGATCCACCTGTTACTGGCTTTAGCATGTGAATACACCATGGGAAGCTTGCGAGGCTGTCCCATGTGGGCAGGAAACTCTCAGTAGCTTGCCAGTTTCTCCCAGAGGGACAAGTAGGTTATAAGATATCGCTTCTGGGAGCTTGCTTTTAAGTCTCTGGATGTTGGCCGTTGATGGGATTACACACACCTGGGTTCCTCTCCTGGTACCTTCATGTGTGAGGCTTGTCCGAATGTGTGGAGAGGGGCCTTCAGCATGGCTGTGACTAGGTTCTGGTGGTCTTTGCTGCCAGGAGCTCTGCTTGGGGCAGGGAGGGAAGCTGGAGCCCATCCCCTCCGAGTCTCTTGCCCGCACGCCTGGCTGTCTTCCCCAGGGCCCCTCAGAGGGGATGGGCTCCAGCTTCCCTCCCCACCCCGAGCAGAGCTCCTGGCGGCCAAAGACCACTGGAACCTAGTCACAGCCATGCTCAAGGCCCCTCTCCTCAATGACTTTTTTAAAAAAATTTATTTTATTATTATTTTTTTTTTTTAAAAAAAGAAGTGATCCCAGAGCACAGTGCCAGGAGTGATTAAACCATGAACACTACTAGTGTGTCCCAAAATGCCAAAAAGAGGGGCTGGAGCGATAGTACAGCGGGTAGGGCGTTTGCCTTGCACACAGCCAACCCGGGTTCGATTTCCAGCAGCCCATATGGTCCCCTGAGCACTGCCAGGAGTAATTCCTGAGTGCAGAGCCAGGAGTAACCCCTGAGCGTCACCAGGTGTGACCCAAAAAGAAAAAAAAAATGATGTGACAGGCCATGGGGACTGTAACAAGAGGCTGTACAGAGATGCTGATCACAGACTAATAGGCACCTAGCTATAGCAAATGCTCTCTCAGCAGGGCGCCTGCACTGCAGGAGAAGAAAAGACGTTTCAAAAAGGAGAGTCACATTCCAGGCAGAGCAAAAGGAAGCCGTGGGAGGCAGCCCCAGGGGCCTCTTTCTGTTGTACCCTCACTGAACACAATGCTCCAGTATTTACCACATGGTAGCAAGTGGTAGTGATTGTGTCCTTGTTTTTATTTTGAGACACTAGTGATTTAACCCAGGTTCTTCCACAGAGGAAGTCTGCGCTTTACACTGAGCCACATCCCTAGCCTTGAGTCCCCATTTTTTTTTGGGGGGGGGTCACACATGGCTCTGCACAGGAGTTACTCCTGGCTCTGCACTCAGGAACTATCCCTGGCGGTGCTCAGGGGACCATATGGGATGCTGGGAATTGAACCCAGGTCGGCCGCGTGCAAGGCAAACGCCCTACCCGCTGTGCTATCGCTCCAGCCCCGAGTCCTCATTTTTAACTTTAAGTATTTTAAGCTAGTTTCTTTAAGGGAGACTAATATAATACTGTGTCCAACTATTTCGGTGGAAGCTTTCTGGATTTCTGGAAGACTAGTCTGGTAGGTTCTGTCCTGGGCATTCTGTGGTTTTAAGTAGAACCAACTAAAACCCAGGATTCCAGAAGGCAGGGAAGGGGCATGAGTTTGCTCTTCCTGGAACTGTTGTTGGAAGCTTTCCAAGCGCCAGCACAGCCGCAGTGGTTTGGTCTACACATCCATGATCTTGCCGTCAGCTCTGACTTGCAGTCTAGACTAAAGACTCTATGCTAATCCCCTGACAGTGCCTAGGTGGCTGGCTTGTCCCGCAGGCAAAGGGGAGAGGTCCTGAGAAGCGTCTGTTACCTGTTACCTGCCATACATCAGATCTTGTGAGAAGGAATTTAGGGACATACACCAAGACACATAAAAATGTTTTGAGTTTTCCCTTATAAAATAAGTTTTCTCTTTTACAGAATTCAGCTCATTCCAGCTCACGGTGGTCAGAGTTAGATCTTCTCATCCTACTGGGGACTGCGGGCCATGTCTTTAGCCTGGGTGCGAGCAGCTTCATCGAGGAAGAGCACCAGACCTGGTACTTCCTTGTCAATACCCTCTGTCTAGTGTTGTGTCATGAAATCTATCGAAACTGCTTCCCGGGTGACCACTGTGAACCTCCCTGCCACTCACACCGGGAAGAATTGCAGAGTGCCGTGCCAGCTCTGCAGAGCCAGGACACCAGGTGTGACAAGTTGATACTCCACAAGGTGCACCAGAGTCCCTCGCCCTTGGATTCACTCAGAGGTTATGAGAAGTGGATGGTGTTGGCGAGCCCGTGGGTGATACTCACTTGCTGCCGGCTGCTGCGATCGCTCAACCAGACTGGTGTGCAGTGGGCCCACCGGCCTGACGTGGGACATTGGCTCACCAGGTAAGAGCGTGACCTTAGGCCATGCTCCACCGCTGACCATTCATGTGCAGAATTGGCTTTTTCAGAGTTTAGATTTACCTTTCCTATTCAGATAGAAATTATATTGGAGATCTGAAGAAATCAAGAAATATGCAGTAACCCCTACATGGATGTGAATTGGCGATAGCCTATTGCTTGGGATTTTTATTGCTGAGTCACTGCAGTTGTTTGTGTTTTGAGGCCTGTGTGTTTTTTCATTATAATTATAGCAGATACGGAGTTTTCTTTTTCTGCCACCTCACGCTTGGGCCAGGGCTGAGAGGGGCATACGGTTAGGATTCCCTAGGAGTTGGCTTGGCCTTTTGTGCGTCTCCCTTCTCATCCTCCCTCTTCTCTCTGCCTCCCATTGAAGAGGCAGCTATATACCTTGGAACCTGGGGGCGAGGCGGGGGCAGTGGCGGGTGAGTCCTATCACAGGTGGCCAGGGACTTGGTAGGGAGCATTGCAGGTAAAGAGAGTGGGAGTCAGCAGAGAGAACTAGGACAGAGACAAAGTGGTCATTTTAGTCATTAAGTCAGCGCAGACTTAGAAAAGGGAGAATGGCAGATGCGAGGGTCCTGCGAGCGACACCGTCGAAGGTGGCTGTCTAGTCTCCGTGTAGTGATTCCAGCAGTGAGTTGGGCTCAGGACAGTGGCATACATTCTTACCTGTGGGGGTTTATGTTTGTTTTTGTTTATGGGCCACAACTGGAGGTCTATTTCCTTTTTTTTTTTTTTTTTTTTTTGCTTTTTGGATCACACCCAGCGATGCACAGGGGTTACTCCTGGCTCTGCACTGTGGAATTACCCCTGGCGGTGCTCAGGGGACCATATGGGATGCTGGGAATCGAGCCCGGGTCGGCCACGTGCAAAGCAAACGCCCTACTCGCTGTGCTATTGCTCCAGCTCCTGGAGGTCTATTTCCATTGATACTTGGGACCATGTGGTACTGGGGTTCCAACCCAGAACTCCTACATGAGAAGCCTCCAACCCCATGAGTCCTTTTTTCCCCATACCACCAATACCCAACTTTTTTTTTTAACTAGTGCCAATTTTTTTCATATTTTGTTTGTTTTGGGTTCTTTGAGTTTGGGGCCCCACCGTAACCCCTGGATCTGCACTCAAGAATCATTCCTGATGGTGCTCAGGGAACCATATGGAATGCTGGGGGTTAAACCCAGGTTGGCCGCGTGCAAGGCAAACGCCCTACCTGCTGTGCTATCGCTCTGGCCCCTCTTGCTTTTTTAAACTATTATTTTAGGCACCAAGATTTACAGAACTGTTAATGTATGGTTTTATGCATAAAAGATTCTAGCACCACACCCTCCTCCCATGTGTCCGCTTCCCTCCATCATGGCCCCAGTGCTCCCTCGATTCACTTTCCTCGTCACCACCCCCACCGTTGCCTTGCCGTCAGATGCCTAGTGAAGACCAGTTCTTGGTTTATGTTGCTTTGGGGCATTTTTTTTATTCCCCTACTGTGTTTGCTTGTATCCTGAATATGAGAAAGATTATTCTGTGTCTGTCCCTCTCTAAATTCACTCAGCGTGGTACTCTAGATCCATCCATGTAGCAGCAAATTTCATAATTTTATCATTTCTTGTAGCCAAGTGTGTATGAGGACAATTGTGTATGAGCACCATTGTTTTTTTAAAGAAATTATCATATGTCCTTGGCATTTGGATTGTTTTCGGATTTTAGATCTGTGAACAGTGATGCAACATAGTCGCACAAATGTCTTCTGAATAGAGTTTTAATGTCGTTGGGAAAGATGCCAAGACTGGAATTGCTGGGTCAGATTATGCATCTTTAAAGGAGTAAATTCAGTAACAGGAAAAGGCAATACTTATTTCTAATAGTATTGGAGGAATTCAAGTGAACAGAGTATGATTTTATTTTTTTATTATTTTTTATTTTTTTGCTTTTTTTTGGGTCACACCCGGCGATGCACAGGGGTTACTCCTGGCTCTGCACTCAGGAATCACTCCTGGTGGTGCTCAGGGGACCATATGGGATGCTGGGAATCGAACCCAGGTCGACCGCGTGCAAGGCAAACGCCCTACCCGCTGTGCTATTACTCCAGCCCCCCAGAGTATGATTTTAAACCAAATATAGTAGAGAAATAAAAGGTAGAGGAAAAACTCGGGGTGGCAGGGGGCTGCTTCCAGACCCTCAGGCCAGCATAGTCCTTTTGGAAGGTGCCTGGAAATATGTATCAGACGCTATCACAGTCACTGTCACTGTCATCCCATTGCTCATCGATTTCCTCGAGCGGGCATCAGTAACGTTTCATTGTGAGACTTATTGTTACTGTTTTTGGCATATCAAATAAACCACGGGTAGCTTGCCAGGCTCTGCCGTGTGGGCGGGATACTATCGGTAGTTTGTCAGGCCCTCCGAGAGGGGCGGAAGAATCGAACCTGGGTCGGCCACGTGCAAGGTGAACGCCCTACCGCTGTGCTATCTCTCCAGCCCATCAGAGGATATAAAATTACTTATTTCAAGTAATAATTTGACCAAATTATTCTGGTAGAAAATGCTTCCCTAGTGTTGATGGCATTCATGAACCCTTGACAGCTCCAGTAGTCACAGTTCACAGTTTTGGGTGTCTAGTATGTCTCTGCCCCCTTTTTTTTTTTTTTTTTTTGGCTTTTATTTTGTTTGGGGGCCACATCCAGTGGAGCTCAGCAGTCACTTCTGGCTCTATATTCAGGAATCACTCCTGGTGGTGCTCCACCATATGAGATGCCAAGGACGGAACCCAAGTTGACCTTGTGCAGGGCAAGCGCCTTACTCACTATATACCATCATTTGGCTCCGTGTTTCCATTCTCACAGCTAAAGTGCCTGAAGAGAGGATGCTGGCCAGCCCGGAGCCGAGACGAGGCTCTGCCAGAGTTAGGACCAGAGCCTGACTCGGGAAAGTGGATTATTGGACTGCACAATGGCCTCATTTCTCTTTCTTCTTGTTGTTTTAGGTTTTGTTTGAACTTAACAAAAACTTCCTCCTGACTATTCGCCCTGGGATCACTTTTTGCAGTGCTTACGGCCCCTTATGCAGTGCTGTGGATCAAACCCAGGTTATATGCAAGGCAGGCACACTACTCTATACTTTCTTTCTGGTTCCTCTATTTTATTTTTATTTATTTATTTATTTTTAATTATTCCCTTCAGGAGAATTTGCTGACACCCACCAAACTCTGCTCCTCTTGAGGGGGTGACTATGTCCACTGAGCCCACCACTGCTACACTGGACCCAGCCAGTCATTATTCTGAGTCACTGTCCCGTGGTGACCTAAGGTCCCCTGGTGCATTTGAGGCCTATGACTGTCCCTCCCCCTTGCCAATGGATGAAGGAATGGGGGCCACAGGGCTGGTTGGTAATCAGTGGCATTTATTTAAATCTCTGAGCATTAATTATAGAGAAACACCTGTTACACATAGGTATGGTTGAACATTAACATAAACGGTGAACAGATGGGAAGCTCTTCCTTCAGGGGAAATTCTAGGAGATCCACCCAAGGACAGAATATCATCTGAGGGTTCCAGCATTCTAGATTTCTGCTAGATTTGCCCAAGGGTGTAATTCTAACTAAGGGTGTATTGCTTTCTCCTTTCCTTTGCTGGTAATCTATTTAAACCATCATATTAAATTTGCTTAATATTTCTAGTCATTTTGCATGAACACAGATACAGACTTTATACCCAAGATTTATGTATTTTTAATTAATTTATTTTATTGAATCACCATGTGGAAAGTTACAAAGCTTTCAGGTTTATGTCTCAGTTATACAATGCTCAAACACCCGTCCCTTCACCAGTGCCCATATTCCACCACCAAAAATCCCAGTATACCTCCCACCCCCCCACCCCACCTGCGTAGCTGATAAATTTCACTTCATTTTCTCTTTACCTTGATTACATTCCATATTTCAACACAAACTCATTATTGTTGGAGTTTCCCCCGAAAAAAAAAAGCCCTGCTAACAAGGAAGCATTTGATAATTAGTTTTCCATTCCTGAGAATGAAGAGATATGAAGTCGCGCGGCCGCAATAGCAATAGGTTTGGGAGTTCTGTATTTTAGTATTTTAGTAACTAAGTCCAGGGAGATTTATATTAGGAATTGCATCATTTCCCTTCCTGGGGCAGCATGGGGCTATGGCTTAGTTCACAGTCAAGAGACATTTCTGCAAGCAGCTGCTGGTATCAAAAGTAGTCTAGCTGGCCTCCAGATCGTGGTCGATCAGCATCAGAGCGACCACACAGACGTGTGGCTGCCCGGATCACATCTCGGCAGAGAGCACACCGGTATCGCCCCCGTCCCGAGATCAAGCCCGCATCCCGCTGTTGCAAATTCATACCTCTTTTTTTCCCAAGCCACCAAGTTCATACCTCCTTAATGGTCCTTATAAAATGGCGAATGCCACGCCATTTCCCCGAAAAGGGGACAAAAAGCTGAGAAAGAAAGACCTTTCCCCTCCTTGGCCAGCGTGGGACTATGGCTTAGTTCACAGTCTAGAGACATTTCTACGAGCAGCTGCTGGTACCACAAGTAGTCTAGCTGGCCTCCGGATCATGGTCGATCAGCACCAAGATTAAATTTAAAAGGTGGCTTTTCTTGGGGACATCTTGCTATACTGCCCAGATTACAGTCCTCAGGCCAGGTTAGTTTTTCCTCACCTTTAACAGGGCCTTTATTCAGTTAATTCTTTTTTGGATTATGACAGAGTTTGTTCCATGACCATGCTCTTAATTTATCATACTTTTTGTGGCACTTAGACTATCCCTTCTCAAAGCCAGGATAGCTTATGGCTTGCCCTGGGTCCATCCAGTCCCTCAGCCTGACCTACCTTTCGGGATGTTAGGAACTAAGGGCAGCTGAGGCTTTAGTCAAGTAAATATGGTGGATGCCCAGGAGTAAATATTATTTGGAGTCAGTTAACTCCCATGTTACAAAAGCATAGCATTAACTGTTTTTCTGTGTCTATATAAAAAGGACATTGCTCTAAAGTAAGCAATGCAAAGAACAAAGGAAAGAGAAAAGCAATATTTCACTTACATGTATAAAATCCAGAGCCATAAGAAGGTTTGACTTTATAAGGTACAGTGCCTGATTTGGAGATATTTGTGACTAACAGATAGGTGAAGAAGAGCACAAAGGAGAAGTTAAAGATAAACACAGAGGATTGAGAGTGCCCTGGTGGAACTGGGTCTGCCTCAAGAGCATTGTGGTGGGTATAACTTAATTACCTAAGCTCCCTGCAGGAGGAGCAAGGACAACCCAATGTTAAACCTGAAATACTTAGAACTATAATCCAACAACAGCCCTTCCTTCCTTCCTTATCTTGATTTTTCTGATATAGTTGGTAAAGACCCTTTAACAGTGTCTCATTCTGAGGCTGGAGCGATAACACAGTGGGTAGGGTGTTTGCCTTGCCTGCAGCAAACCCTGGTTCAATTCCCAGCATCCATATGGTCCCCTGAGCACCACTAGGAGTAATTCCTGAGTGCAGAGCCAGGTGTGACCCAAAAAGCAAATAAATAAATAAATAAAGCAATAACGGGGACTGGAGCCATAGTACAGTGGGTAGGATGTTTGCCAACCTGGGTTTGATCCCCGACATCCCATATGGTCCCCCGAGCACCTCCAGGAGTAATTTCTGAGTCACAGCTGGAAGTAACACCAGAGTATTGCCAGGTGTGACCCAAACAGCCAAAAAGTAAGTAAGTGAATAAAAGGGCAATAACGAAGGACTTCCCAGAGTGAGAACTAATGCAGTACCTGGCTTAGTTTGCCAACCACGGCCACCTCATGGCTGAAGGACCCATGTAGAAATACCGGCCACATCTTCCATTTTTTGTTCATGAGTGTAGACCTTGGCAGACAGCTACTCGTACCTTTGACTCTGTGTCGGCCTTTGAGAGGATGACCGATGTGAACAGAAAACCCCTCCTTTTCTCCGCCCTAGGACAGCTGCCTGCTGCTCTGCACCGTCTTCCCACCCTGCAGGGAATCCGTCTGCTCAAGGGAGACATGCAGGGCCCAGGAATAGGGTGTGCCCTGACAGTCATCGTGTCTGGGCGAGGCTAGAGGGAGCCAGGAGACAGGGCACACCTGGGCGGCGCTTGGGGCCAGCAGTACCTGGGGCCCACGTGACGCTGGCGTGAGACCCAGCCCTCACCAGACAGGGCCTGTGCCGCAGCCCCTCGAGCCGCCTCCTCAGCCCTCAGCCATGCAGAGCTGAGGCGAGGCACCATTTGTGGAAGAAATGAGAGCTCAGTTTAGCAGCACTTTATTTTAAGAACCTTTGAATTTAAATAACAGTTTTCTTTACTTCATTTATTTTTGTTTCAGAAAACTCAGCTTTTATTATATTTATGTGTATATAGAGAGAGATTATATGTTTAGTTTTGTTGTAACAAAGCAACAAGCAGCTTTAATGTTCTGGCATTTAAAACTGAGTGTCTTTCTACTTGACTGAAACAAAAAGAAAATTTAAGAGTAAACAGGAACAAGATTGCAACAGAGAATGTCACTTCTAAATAAAATCCTACAGGTTCTGCTGATTTTCCCATATGACAGGGCTCAGGTCATCATAGGCAGAGAAGTTTAAGTGCATCTTAAACTGCAAGGATGTCGGTAACGTTGAAACTTGCCACGGGAGCCGTGTTGTCAGGCTTCCATTTAACCTAATTAAGCATCTCAAAACCACCCTTGGATGGCTTTAAATAACCTCATTTAAAAAACATTTTTCTTCTTTTTCCATTTTCACATAGAGGCACAGTATAATAGCTGAGCCCATTATTCAGATTTCGAAGGAGGAAAGAGGCCGGAATTCTATGGTCTCCTGCATGGTGCACGCACCCACCAGCTTTCAGCAGAGCTAAGGAAGCAGGTTTTCTTTCATTCCCACATAGCATGGTTGTGTTGATTCCATAAAGTTCCTGTTGAAATGAGAAGCGATAAAAATGAGTTTGGAGCAGAAAGAAATTCTTTCCCTATTGCATTCTGTTAAAGGTATTTCCCCAAAATTAAGATGAGAACGATAATGTAAAGAGAGACATCAAAAACTGAACACACAGTGCCAGGCAAGGGGGCAGGTAGGGGACAAAAGGGACGAAAAGAAAAAAGATGAACTTACTCCCAGGAACTGGAGAAAATGTAAAATGGAAGATTGGAATCCATTGGTGTTCCATTAGTCATTTCTTCCTTTCTCTCCTTTTCCCTCATCGTCGTCTTCATCTTCACCTTCATCCTCATCCCTTTGTTTATCTATGTCTTCCAATCCTCTGTCACCATTTATGTCAAGAACCAAGTAGTATTGTAATGGATTTGACCAAATATCATCTCTGATGACCTCGCCTAGCTCCTCCGAACGTGCATCTGAATGGCCAGTGAGCCAAGTGAAGAAGCCCTCTGGTTCCTCATGCTGTCTCTTCCTGCCAGCCTTGTTCTGCGTTTGACTTGAACATTTCGTCAGATCCTTTCCAGATTTCCATTTGATTTCAGTGGACTTTGAAGATGGATTGCCACTCACATTCAGATGAAATTCCTTAGAAAGAACTTGATTTTCGAAGTAAGGGTTTTCATCAAAATAGAAGTCTATTCTGTAACCTGATTTAATATCTTCAAATTCCGTTACCTCAACTGTTGTCAAATAACGCAACGCCTCCTCATCCTCCTCCCCAAGCAGTGCTGACACTTGTGGATGGTTGACAAGTGTTGTTACCCAAAATTTGGGGATTTTGGCAATCACTTCCGACCTCTTCTGAAGGAATGGTTGGTAGAGTTTGTTATATTTCTGTTCTATTTTTAAAATCTCTTCACTAGCTTGTTCATTAAGTCTGTCTATTTCATTTTGTACTTCTTCAATATGTTCAATTGCTTCTTGCTGCTCTTTCTCTCCCTTCTTCAAATCCAGAGAGTTTGAACCTTCCTCCATCTTGAGAGCAGCAGGGAACCTTGATTTCTTTGTTGGAGGCTGGAATGCGGCCTGGCGTTTGTGAGCCATGCCAAGGGTCAAATCCACAATATAGTCCTGACTCGGGAAAGCAGGCCTGGAAGGAGCTGGCCGTTCTCAGAATCAGCAGTTAAAGTTCTTAGAAAGCCACTTGGCTTAGATTCATTACATCACTTGTGAGACCAACTTCTAATGTTCGGCATTTTCCATTTTGTTTCAGCTCTGATCATAAAGCTGCACTCTCCGTTCTGTCTGCCCTTTCCCTCGTCATGATCTTTGTGTTGGTTCAAAGGAAGTGCTCCCCAATTTCCAAAGTAGCCATGGTCCTGGGCCTGCTCAGTGTCTACTGCTACAGGGCAGCCATAGGAAATGTATTGTTACCGTGGCAACAGGACAACAAGGCCCTTTCACAGTAAGTGCTACAGACATAAATCTGCTTTTAGATCTCTTATAGTGTTCCGGTTTGAAAAGTTCCGTGCACCTTCTAGAACTTGGGTTGGAGTCTGGTCATTGTTAACTTATTCCATCAATAGTTCCTAAAGCCTGACAATTGAGAGCAGTTCTCAATGAACTGATTCCATTGCCTTCTATGTTTTGGTAGGAGATCTCCTACCCACTTAACTTTGGAGTGAGGTTTAGATTTTTGTAATAAGAGGATCTTGAACCAGGAGAAATAGCTCAACAGGCTGGACACATGTTTTACATGTGATCGCCCCATGTTTGATAATAACAATGAATGCATGATTCATAGTACTCGAAAACAAAGTGTGACGAAAGTGAAGCTTTCTCCTAATTTCCAGAAGCTCCAAGAAAAACTCCGACTGAGTAAGGGTTTTGTCACGTATACCACTTCTCCACATCATAGTGACATCGCCTGTTTTTAAAGGTTCTATGGTGGGTTCAGCAGAGTGGTTCCTGAGGCCCTTTATAAGGCATGAACTTTGTGTACATCTCTCTGACTTGGCATTCTCAGCAGAATTCATCTCGAATACAACTAGATATGAGGCTTCAGAATGGGATGCAGGCAGCAATCTAAAGTACTGCTTATAGCTGCAAATGGTAAAAAAATAAAAAATTTAAATCTAATTTTAAAGCCAGAGTGGCCAACCGCCATGAGATACACATCTGAGTTAGAGTAAAGCTCTACTAACATTTTGTAACCATTAAGAGGTGGTTAGTATTCTGTTTTCATTGAACTCATAAGGATGCAAGAAAATAGGCTATGAAACCAGGTCCGAGAGAGATAGTACAGCGGTTAAGGCACATGTCTTGCATGCAGCCAACACTGGTTCTGTTCCCAGCACTGCATGGTCCCCTGAGCACCCCTGAGAGCAATCCCAAAGCATGAAGCCCAGAGTAAACCTGAGTACTGGTGGGTGTTGATCAAAAACAAAAATTTAAAACGAACCAAAAAAATCCCATAGAATGTCACCATGTACTTGAACTTACACAAAGTGGACATATTTTGTCATGGGATCATAGGTAAGTTGTTACCCTTTCTCTCCCCCCTCCCTCTCATACATATACATATGTATAGTTTTTTGGGTCACATCAGGGGATGTTCAGGGGTTACTCCTGGCTCTGTACTCCAGAATTACCGGGGATCAAACCAGGGTCAGCCGCTTGCAAAGCAAACACCCTACCCACTATACTGTCGCGCTGGCCCCCTCTATATTGCTTTTTTTTTTGTTCTTGCTGTTCCCAGGGCCCATGGTGGTGCTGGTGGGAGTGGGGCTGCAGGAGGAAGAGTGGGTCTCCAAGACCATGCCAGGCATTGCTCAGGAACCATTTGGTGGGACCCTCATACATGCAAGGCACATACTGTGCCCTTTATTGCTTTTCTAACCAGAGAATGCAAAGCAAATACCATTTGTGGTGACCAAGTTGAAGTGAAAGCTGAGTACTGTGGTCAGTAAGTGACATGGGGTGGGGCCTGCCTCAAAGCAGAAACTGTTGTGGAGAATCAGGGTGATTCCAATGGCCTGGTCAGACTGATGATAGCATAACAGGGTTTTATGCAAGGCTAGGAGATTCAGTGGGGAGTTAAACAGAAGGGTCAAAATGTGATAAATGGGGACAGAGAGGTCGTACAGAGGGCAGGGCGCTTGCTGTGGTAGATGACCCAGGTTCAGTCCCTGGCTTCCCGTATGGTCCCCCAAGCTACCAGTAGTGATTCTTGAGTGCAGAAGAACCAGGACTAACCTGAGAATCACCAGACATGGCCCCCAAATAAAACCAAACAAAAGGTGAAAAGCCGCTTATCCCCTCCCAGATCCATACACCTAATTTCATATCACTCACTTCAAGGCCACTTAAAATACCTGTTGTGACTGTAAGCACTCAAACATCGTTAGTGTCCAAAGTACAGACTGGTGCCCTGTCATACTGTGCTACTTGGTTCACATTTCTTGTAAAATGCTTTTGTTCCCCGCTCCAATTCATCCTGTTTTCCAACTCACCCTGTTTTTCCCTGATTCTAGATTCTCCCTGAATCTAGACTGCCCTAACAGCTGCTTTTCTCTTTACAGCCCCCAGTGCTGCTATCCATCGACACTTTGAAACCCACCTTTCCATTTGACCCCTTCTGCTTCTCCACTTAGAAGCCCAGAACTGGAAGGGAGTGGTGCTACCATGGTCCTGAGTGTGCAAAGTGACACATGGTTAGGACGGGAGGTGGCTGTGAAGGTCCTCTCTGCTCACCATCCAGCCTGCCCTATTATCTTGGGCAGAGTGCCCAGCCCGTTTTCCTAAAGATATGTAACCCTTTCTAAGGAAAGGTGAGAAAGGAAAGCTCAGTTTTTCAAAACAGATTATTTCTTTTAAAATTTGTTTGCTTAGAGTTGACTTTTCTAGGCTAATGGAATGTGATTTATGAAATGTATTAAGAGTATGTCTTAGGAACATGTGTTTTATATAAAATGAAATTCCTAGTAGTGTCATAAATTGCATTCTTTATAAATGATTGTAAATGAAGTGCTGACAAGTTTCATGTGCTAAAAACGTTACACAGCTTTTCTTGTTTAATTCAAGAGCAGCCTTTTGAGTTGTAATTTCCATTTTTTCTTAATTTTGTGGTTAATCAGGCTGGTCATTGGAAATCTTAATTAACTTAATTAATGGCATGCATATATGTACCTATGCAAGGTCTTATAAATCAGCCTTGACCTGCTTGATTAGCATTTGTGGACTTAGGGAAATTGGTCAGAGCTGGACATGACCCTGCTGCAGTGTGTTTACTCTCATCATAGAAGCAAGAAATGTTTTTTCTGGCTCATTCACACCGTGACGATTGGTCTTAAACTGTGAGGGCTCCTGGAGGCTGATGTGCAGAAGCAGACGCTCCTACGTGGGTGCGGTTACCTGGGAAGGGGTTTTGTGGCTTGTTTACTCAGCCTAGACAAGTACCTCTAAGGGGAAAGCAATACTTAAATGTTTCTGGCTGGGACTAATAAACTCAAGTTCCTTTTTCCCCCCACCCCCAGGGGAATCATCGAGGCTCGTCTTGTTTATGCCTTTGTCCTTGGTATTCTATTCATGGGCACCAGAAGCTTACTTAAATACCAGATGGTTGCTGCAGACGTCAGGGCCAAGACTGTGGGTCTGTGGGAGATCTATAGTGGATTAGCCCTGCTAGCAGCACTGCTCTTGCGGCCACATAACCTTCCCGTCCTAGTGTTCAGTCTCTTGATTCAGACCATCTTGACCACCTTTATCTGGAAGCCCCTGGGGCATGATGCAGCAGAGGTCACCATCATGCATTACTGGTTCGGCCAAGCCTTCTTCTACTTCCAGGTAAGGTCCCATTGTTAATGTGGGGTGGAAGACTGTTCACTTCTAATTTTGTTTTTTGTTTCTTTGTGCCAAACCTGGTTCTGCTCAGGGGCCACTCCTGGCTTGGTCCTCAGGATTGAGCATGTGCTCAGCCTATTAAGCTATTTCTCAGGTCTCCAAAGAGTTTTGGAGACCCAAGCGATGGCCCCTGCATATAAACTTTGTATATGTTGGCTGTCCTTTAGCTCTTCCTTGAGAAAATTTTGCTTATTTATAAATTGGAAAGTTAAAATATTTCTTCATAGAACCATGTGAGTATAACATGGTGAATTGTGCTTGACTTATTATGTATTTATCAGATACATTGAGTTCTGCAAGGTAAATTTCCCTGGTAGCGACACAGGGATGCCTAGTACAGAGTGTGGCCAACACAGGTGATAAGAAGGCAGTTCCCCAGTGGGTGCCATCTCTCCTCAGACAGCTACCAGTGGCCTCACTCCATCTCAGACACAAGTCGCTGAGTGGGAATACAGGAACTGACACCAAGGAAAGGACTGAGAAGCCAGACCTCCAGTTTCCCACCCCCAGCAGCTGCTCTGCCTCTCAGGGGCCAGCAGCATATTCCAAGGAGGAGGCCTGGGGGTGGTCTGTGGGGGGTCTGCAGAGAGACGTGGGCCAGTGCTGGAGTCCCCGCTGCTCACGAGCAGACTCACGTGAGGGGTGCAGACCTCAGATTTGTGTGTCTCTTCAGAGGTGCAAGATGCTTCATGCTCCTTGCTGGCAGGACACAGCAGAGGCTGGGCACGGGGACACCTTTCTGTCCATTTGGCTGTCGTGAGAACTAGTCAGCACGTCTCTCCGTCTTCCAGGGGAACTCCAACAGCATCTCCACGGTGGACATCTCCGTGGGCTTCGTGGGTCTGGACAGTTACGTGGAGATCCCAGCTGTGCTCCTGACAGCATTTGCCACATACTCGGGGCCTGTGCTCTGGGCCGTTCATTTAGTGAGCTTCCTGAGTTCAGAAATCAGCAGGTGAGTCCCCTCTCCTTCAGCACAAAAACTGATAGAAGCTTAATTCCTTTTCCCCTGTGCTTTGGGCCATACCCAGAAGTGCTCAAGGCTTGCTTCTGACTGTGCCCAGATACCATTTCTGGCAGGACTTGGGGCACCTTATGTGGTGCTGGGGATTGAGTCAGGGTCAGGATCATACACAATGGGGAAGATATTGCATGGAGTGAGGGCAGCAGAAGTATGTGGCATGGAGTCACCCCAAAGAGGCCACTCAGAGACTCGGCACAGTGTTGGTTAGAGGGAGGCAGAGAAAGGACTCAGGCCCCTGATCTTTAGGATCCTAAGGGGTGAGTGTAGAAGTGAGAGGGGATGCAGACCTCAGTGACTTAGAGTTGGTCACGGAGCCTAGTGGTTGCCTTAAACTCAGACTGTCTTCATGACACAGTTGCCTGTCACCACAGGGAGGACACTGCCATAATTTGGGGCAAGTTGTCCCTGTTTACGGCTTGCTTTTTCAGTTTTCCTGGTACTTGGGAGCCAGTTTATCAAACAAGCAGAATAAACAAGCTTCATGCTCCATCAGAAAGGATGAGGAGAGTTAGAAACGTGTCTCCTCCTTTGATACACTTGACATATTATTAGTATGGTAGACCATGCTGGTATTTATTAAATAAATGTATAAAGTGCAACATCTGAGGATACAGTCTTCAAAAATGTTTCAGATTGTACATGGCCAACCTGGTTTCAATCCCCACCCCATCCCCTGCACCTCATATGTATGGTCCCCCAAGGACTACCAGGAGTAATTCCTTGAGTGCAGAGCCAGGAGTAACCCATGAGCGTCACCAGTGTGACCCAAAACAAAAATAAAAATGTTTCAGAGACTGTAAAAAAGCAGTAGGGAAAATAGGCCTTCCACTGGCTCCTCAGTATGAGAGAGAGGGAGAGGGAGAGAGTGAGAGGAGCGAGAGGAGAAACAACAGACACACGCTCCCCCGTGACACAGAAATGGCCGATACTAACACGTGTTTCCCTTTCCATTGACAGCAGTTCCGCACCGAGTCATGCTTGCTTCTGCTACGCACTGATTTGTTCCTTTCCTGTTTCCACATACATCATTTTAGTGACATCCCTGCGTTACCATTTATTTATATGGAGTGTGTTTTCCCCAAAACTTCTTTATGAGGGGATGCATCTACTGATAACAGCTGCTGTCTGTGTGTTCTTTGCAATTGTGCATCAGACCAACATAAAATCTTAAACTACTGGAACACTGGGGAAATGATTTGGGGGGTGGGGGGCGTTTGTGCCACTGGTGATACTCAGGTCTGTCTTCTGGATCTGCACTCAGGGATCACTCCTGGCAGGATTTGGAAGACCATATATGGTGCTGGGGATTGAACCCAGGTCAGCTGCATGCAAGGCAGTTGCCCTACCTGGTGTACAGTCTCTGCAGGTAGGGCATTTGCCTTGATGCGACTGATCCGTGTTCAATGCCCAGGACCCCATATGGTTTCCCCAAGAGGAGTGATCTCTGAGCGCAGAACCAGGAATAAGCCCTGAGCACTTTAGGGTATGGCTGCCCTCCCTCCCTCCCCCGCAAAAAAAAAAAGAACTATTCTTAAAGTCCACTGTTTCCTTCACTAATTCATTCAAGTAATGTAAAGTCTTTAGATACAAAATCATTTTTTAAAAAAATACAAATTTTACTGTTTATGAATATCCTTGTTTTTTATTGTTGTACTTGAATTTAGATTAAATAGCGATTCAATAAAAGATCACTTTAAAATACTTAGTTTAGCCCATTTCTCCGCGCCCGCACCCCCAGAATGACTGACGAAGAGGACGGAGCTGCTTGGGACACCGGCAGCCCACCAGCAACCTGCAGTATGTGACTTGAGAGTTTCCGCCAGGTCCCCCGAGCGGGGGCCTGGCGTTTCTCTTTTTTTTTTTTCTTTAATCTATCTCTCTTCCCCTCAACCTCTGGGCACAGCACAGCATCTATCCCACTTCTGAGCACAAAATGGAGAGACGCACCCAAGTGCGCGGCGCGGCTGGCGGGGGATCGAGGGCGGGGAAGTACCGGTCTCCGCCCACATCGGACACTTAAAGAGAGTGCAGCCACGTGGGCTTTCCCATTTCTCCGCGCCCGCACCCCCAGAATGACTGACGAAGAGGACGGAGCTGCTTGGGACACCGGCAGCCCACCAGCAACCTGCAGTATGTGACTTGAGAGTTTCCGCCAGGTCCCCCGAGCGGGGGCCTGGCGTTTCTCTTTTTTTTTTTTTTCTTTAATCTATCTCTCTTCCCCTCAACCTCTGGGCACAGCACAGCATCTATCCCACTTCCGAGCACAAAATGGAGAGACGCACCCAAGTGCGCGGCGCGGCTGGCGGGGGATCGAGGGCGGGGAAGTACCGGTCTCCGCCCACATCGGACACTTAAAGAGAGTGCAGCCACGTGGGCTTTCCCATTTCTCCGCGCCCGCACCCCCAGAATGACTGACGAAGAGGACGGAGCTGCTTGGGACACCGGCAGCCCACCAGCAACCTGCAGTATGTGACTTGAGAGTTTCCGCCAGGTCCCCCGAGCGGGGGCCTGGCGTTTCTCTTTTTTTTTTTCTTTAATCTATCTCTCTTCCCCTCAACCTCTGGGCACAGCACAGCATCTATCCCACTTCTGAGCACAAAATGGAGAGACCCACCCAAGTGCGCGGCGCGGCTGGCGGGGGATCGAGGGCGGGGAAGTACCGGTCTCCGCCCACATCGGACACTTAAAGAGAGTGCAGCCACGTGGGCTTTCCCATTTCTCCGCGCCCGCACCCCCAGAATGACTGACGAAGAGGACGGAGCTGCTTGGGACACCGGCAGCCCACCAGCAACCTGCAGTATGTGACTTGAGAGTTTCCGCCAGGTCCCCCGTGTGGAAATCTCTCTCTCTCTCTCCTTCAACTTTCTCCCTGGACTTTAGACAGAAACCCAAAACCTATAAGATAAGATGATACTAAGATGACCTAATGTCATCTTAGTATCAGCAGTATGTAATGGTTCCTTCTTAATGGGTCGGACTTTTGTGGGTGTTCCTAACAAGAATAGTAAGTATTTTGTTGAAATATTGAAGGCAATCAAAATGGTAGCCATCTCTCTAGACTGAACTAAGCTATATCCCCACGCTGGCTGAGAAGAAATATCCTTCTTTCTCGGGAAGAAACGTGGCGTGGTGTCAAACATAGTGTGATGTCCATTAAGCAAACAGACCTGGTGGCGTGGGAATGGGAAATAAGGGGAAAAATTAGGTACATGGACCAGCGGGACGCTGGTGGTATCTCGAGCCGGAGCCGATATCAGCGCAAGAGCTTTGGTTCCAGAAACTGCTTCCAGACACTCTACTAGAGTATCAACTAAGCCAGAGCCCCACGCCGGCTGATGACGGGAAATAACCATCCTCTTCGGTTTTTTTTCCCTTTGTCAGACAGCGTGGCGATTACTAAACAGGCGTGAACTCGGTGGCGCGGGGCAAGGGGGAAAAAGAAAAGTTATGTAACAAACAGCAGGACTTAATATCTCTATATGCTTAGTAATGGAGAATTATCAAATGCCTCATTGGCAATAGGACTGTCTTTTTCTTTTTGGGGGGAAACCCCAGCAACGGTAGTGAGTTGTGTGTTGAAACATGGAATGTAATCGAGATAAGCGCAAATGAAGTGAAACCTATCACGTATAAGGGTGGGGACTAGGGAGGTGGGAGGGGGCGGCAGATAGACTGGGGGGGTTGGGAATGTAAGATGGACACTGGTGAAGGAAGGGGTATTTGAATATTGTATAACTGACATAATCCTGAGAACTTTGTAACCCTCCACTTGGTGATTCAATAAAAAAAATAAATAAATAAAAAAATAAAAAAAATAAAAAAAAAAAGAAAAAAAAAAAATAAAATAAAATACTTAGTTTAAATATGACTCATAGGGAGATGCCAAGGCTAAAAGGAAATGAATGTTTAGCAGTAATAAATATGAATTATAGCACCATGTTGAAAGTCACTCTCCAGAAGCTTCAGAGCTTTTAATGTTCTCTAATTCCTAACTTCCTAAGCCCCATATATGGTTGTGTAACCTTGTTGGAGGATGGGGTGGAGGGTGGCAAGGAAGGGTGTCACCAAAAATTTAACAAAATGGGCCAGAGAGATAGTACAGTGAGCAAGATGCTTGCTTTGCAACACAGCTGACCCGGTTCTATCCCCAGCTCCACATACGGTCATCATGAGCATCACTGTGAGTGACCCCTGAGCACAGAACCAGGAGTAAACCCTGAGCACAGCCAGATATAACCTAACAACAAAAGCAAATTGGCAGTCACGAGGAGGCTCTGAACATACAGTGAGAAGAAGTTCAAAACCAGCCATGTAACAATTGTATGGTGCTTCTGGCAGCTCTAACCTGTGTTGCATTTCTCAGGAACTAAAGGGTCATCAGTAGAAATGTTAAACCCTACTCCAGATATGATGTAAGAGGCTTTAATAAAAGTGTAAGTGAGGGGCTGGAGCCAAAGCACAGTGGGGAGGGTGTTTGCCTTGTACGCGGCCGACCTGGGTTCAATTCCCAGCATCCCATATGGTCCCCTGAGCACCACCAGGGGTGATTCCTGAGTGCAGAGCCAGGAGTGACCCCTGTGCATCGCCAGGTGTGACCCAAAAAGCAAAAAAAAAGATGTAAATGAGCAGAGGCTCCAGCTTTGCCTCGATGTGTGTGTGTGATTCTCGGCGAGCCCAGCAGCTCCCAGCAGGAGGGTCCCCTGCTGCCAGGGTGGACTGACCCAGGCCCCTGCGAACCCTTTCCACAAGGAGGTGGGATCCCACGGAGGTGTGGTGATGTAGGCTGCACTGTCAGTGCTTATGGCGTTTGAATAAAAAATAAGACGTTTTAAGAACAATGTATTTAGAACAAGGATGCAGGGTGGGGAGGTAGTTTAAAGGGCTGGAGCGCCTGCTCTGCCCAGGCTCAGTGCCTGCAGTACCGTGGTCCTCAGGGCACTGAGCAGTGAGTAGACTCAGCACCACTAGGCACGGCCCAAAAACACTGCCAAAGACAGTAATAAAGATATATACCTATTGCATATTTCTGTAGATTTTTTTTCTTTTGGGTCAAACCCAGCAGTGCACAGGGGTCACTTCTGGCTCATGCACCCATCCTGGCAGTGCTCAGGGAACCATATGGGATGCTGGGAATCGAACCCAGGTCAGCTGTGTGTAAGGCAAATGCCTTACCTGCTGTGCTTTTGGTTGTTTTTTTTTTTTTTTTTGCAACTATAGCTTATTTTTAAGAAAATGACAGCTTTCAAAATAAAGTGCATTTAGCCTTAAGATTGGCATTGTTTTACATTTTTTGTAAATATTTTAAATTCTGGCTTAATTGAAGGTAGTTGGACAATGCATTTAGTCAGTTGAAATAAGTATATGTTGTTGAAGGAGTCACCCAGATTTTGGGGGCCGGGTATGCTCTTAAGGAACCATGTGACACCAGGAGTCACACCTGAGCCTCCCACATGCAAATCAGGCATTCATCCTTTTGAGTCATCTCCAGGGCCTTTAAATGAACTTTTGTTTGAATTTAGGTTTTTTTGCCTGCCAGGATTCCGTGCTCTACCACTGAGCCACATTCCTGGCCAGATGATAAGTTTCTTAAAGACTGTTTTAAGGGCAAAGGGAAAACGAAGTTGTGATGGAAGCTGGTTCTACCCTCTGAGGGCATGCGGCTGGGTTCACAGCTCTGCATCACCATCAGCTTCCTGCTTTGGATGCTGGGTTCGGGTTTTAGAAGGTAGTATATAATGGGAACTCTGTCACATTGGCAGCTTCTTGTAAGACACAAACTTTCATAGTAAATAATTTTTTGGGGGGGTTAGAAGGATAGTACAGAGGGTCGGGCATTTGCCTTGCAAGTGGCCAACCCAGGTACGATCCCTGGTACTCCAGATGGTCCCCCGAGCACTGCCAGGAGTGGTTTCTGAGTGTAGATCCAGGAGTAACCCTGAATATTGTCAGGTATGGTCCAACCATCCCCCCACCCCCCAAAATTATTTTTTTTTAAATGGTGGTTGCAATGTGAAATCTTTTCTAAGTGAGCTTAGTAAAGACTAAGTGAGCTTCTTTACTTTTATTAAAATCTATTGATCTGAATGAATCTTTGTCTAGGTGTGGTTCTGTGACAGCAGCTTTGTTTGGAAAATAATGATTTAGTGAATTACATAGATCTTCTACATGTTGACACAGTGCATTATTCCATACCAAAAAGTACTTGTTATAGTGCCAAGTCTCATCAGAAGATTTCTTTAGATACTGAAAGCTCAGAGGCCAGCAAGTTTTTTGTTTTTCTTTTTTTTTTCTTTGCTTTTTGGGTCACACCTGGCGATGCACAGGGGTTACTCCTGGCTCTGCACTCAGGAATTACTCCTAGTGGTGCTTGGGGGACCATATGGGATGCTGGGAATTGAACCTGGGTCAGTGCATGCAAGGTGAACGCCCCACCCGCTGTGCTATCATTCCAGCCCCAGCAAATTTTTCTAGACTCTTTAACTAAAATGTTTATGATGGACAGCAAATACTGTTTTTTTTTCCTTTTTATTTTTATTTATTTTCCTTTTTTTCCTTTTTATTTATTTTCAGTTTTTGGTTCACACCCAGTGGTTGCTCAGCTTAGTGCTGAGGTCACTAATGGCTGATCTCAGGTGGCCGTGCGTTGCTGGGAGCGCATGCCAAGCCTGTACTTCGCCTGCTGAGCTGTCTTTCCTGAAACAGTCTTACTGTGTTTATTGCTGGGGAATAGCTGCCACGTGCCCAAATTTAAATGAGCTAGTTGGTGTTTCAGTGAAAACGGTGTTCCATGAGGGACTCTTTTCAGCTCAGAGCCTACCCTGGTGACGGCCTCATGGTCTGGGTGCTACCTGCTGCTGGGAGCACAAGCCCAGTGGGGGCTGGAAGGGAATGGCACGCTCTGTGTTTGGGGCTGTGGGCAGCACGTGAGGAGGCAGAGGGCACTCAGGACAGATGTGGAAGGGGCTTCAGTCTTCCTGAGCAACTCTCGCCTGGTTTTGAGCAGCATAAAATGTCACTTTATTTCTGGTTATGTAGACCTTCTTTTAAAAAGCCTGCCTTATATGCAAAATATACAGTATATTTATATATACTATAAGCAAAAATGCCTTATATGCTTCTGACCCTGGTTTGATCCCCTGCACCTCATGTGGTCACCCTGAGCACCACTAGGTGTGGTCCAAAAACAATAACCAAAAAACCCATTTCCCCTGCTAAGACTGTCACTCCAACTTTCTTGTTTATGGGGGGCCTAACTCAATGTGCTTAGGAGCTCCCCCCAACATGGTGCTTAGGGGTCCCTCCTGGAACTGCTGGCAAAGTATGCCTTGCTCAGGACTAACTCCTGGCGGTGCCCAGTAGGCCATATGTGGTGCCAAAGACTCAGCTAGATTCAGCCGTGTGTTGGGCAAGTGCTTTGGCACCTGTACCGTCTCTTTGGCCCATGCATGTATCTTTTTCCATCCTTTCCATTTCAGCTTGTGAGGTCAGCATTTTAAAGTAAAACCCTTGTAAGCTCAGACTTGGGTCCTGACTTTCCTGCTCAGGTAGATGATCTGCTTCTAAGTTAAAATAGTTCATTTACTGTTAATATAATACTGGCAATATTATTTTTAGAGCCTTTTATGTTTGTTTTTTTGTTCATTGCTCAGGTTTTCCTTCCTTCTTTGGATTAATGTAACAGTATTCCTTATTATGCTCACCACTTTAAAATTAAGACTTTATCTTTTAAAGTAATTGAAGGTGGGGGCTGGAGCGATAGCACAGCGGGTAGGGCGTTTGCCTTGCACGCGGCCGACCCGGGTTCAAATCCCAGCATCCCATATGGTCCCCTGAGCACCGCCAGGAGTAATTCCTGAGTGCAGAGCCAGGAGTAACCCCTGTGCATAGCCAGGTGTGACCCAAAAAGCAAAAAAATAATAATAATAAAATAAATAAAGTAATTGAAGGTGTAGGACGATTTAGAGGGAGACCGTGTTTTTCCTCTGTTATTATTACATGAGTTTGACAAACAGCTCCTGAGCCAGAGTGATACATTATTGTTAGCTATAGTGTGAGGCTCATTAAGTGCATCATATTTAAGTATTTTCAGATTCTCTGTTTCTGAGAAAAGTCCAGTGACGTATAGCCACTATTATGGAATAGTCCAGAAAGTTTTCAGAACTCTGAAAAATAAAACCAGGGTAGACTGCTTAAAGGGCTGAGTACATGCTTTGCAGGATGGGATCCAGGACTCAATCCCTAACACTACAAAATTAAAAAGAAGCCTACACTAATTTATCACATTAACAGATTAATACGGATAAAACATGATCATAATTTGTCACTGTCACTGTCATCCCGTTAATCATCGATTTGTTCGAGCAGGCACCAGGGCTGGAGCGATGGCACAGTGGTAGGGCCTTCGCCTTTCACGCGGCCGACCTGTGTTCGATTCCTTTGCCCCTCTCGGAGAGCCTGGCCAGCTACTGAGAGTATTGCGCCTGCACAGCAAGATCATAATAATAGATGAAAATATATATCAATAGGGTTTACCCCAAAATATCACCTCCCAAAAAAACACTTTTGGCAAACTAAAGTAGAAACTTCACAGGCCAGAGGGATAGTACAGCCAGTAGAGTGTTTGCCTTGCAGACAGCCAGCCCAGATTCCATCTCCAGCACCCCATCCCCTAAGCACCACCAGGAGTGCAGAGCCAGGAGTAACCCCTGAGTATCGCTGGTGTGCCCCCTCTAAAGTTTAAAAAAAAAAAACTAATTAGTGTATTGAAAAGGATCCACCATTATCCACAGCAAAAAAAACAGACCTACTGATTCAAGTCAGAAATGAGGAGGTGCTTGTCCCCCTCTTCTCAAGCACGCGGGGGAGCTTTGCCAGAAGCCTGAAGGCCAGAAAACACGGAGAGGGCTGGGGAAACAAGCAAAACTATGTCAGGGATGTAGGAATACCTTAGTGGGGCCGTGTTATTAGTGGCTTATGAAATATAACATCAGAATAAATGAGACAGATTTGCTAGGCGCTCACCATGACAGTCTCAGAATTTTGTTGAAGGGGGAAAAGAAACATTGCTTCATAAAGATTAAATATAGTTGAATACCATGGTTGTAAAATTAAAAAAACAGGGACTGGAGCAATAGCACAGCGGGTAGGGCGTTTGCCTTGCACGCGGCCGACCCGGGTTCTAATCCCAGCATCCCATATGGTCCCCTGAGCACCGCCAGGGGTAATTCCTGAGTGAAGAGCTAGGAGCAATCCCTGTGCATCGCCGGGTGTGACCCAAAAACCAAAAATAAATAAATAAATAAATAAACAGGCAAATTGCTGCATGACAGGTGTGGCACATGCTTCTGTGATGCAGACACAAACCCTCTCTGGGATGAGCAACATCCCGTTTAGGTGAGTTGTGACCAGAGGTGGCAGGGGAAGGACCAGGGAAGCCTCAGCAGTTCCTGGAACAGTAAATGCTTTAAAATCACAGACATGGGGATCAACACTGTGGGGGAGAGTGTTTTAATTGTGTCAGTTTGGATGACTGTAATGGGAACATGCATGGAAGATGAGTGCAGTACTTGATGTCCAAGGTAAAAGAAGCATGTAGGGAACGTGACAGTTTCATGTGAGACCACATAACAAACATCTGAAGTAAGTTTAGTTCAAACTGGAGATGTGGCTTAAGCAAAAACACTTCCATAATTCTGTTGTTTTGTGTTTGGGAGGCACATACAGCAGTGCTCACAGGTGGTGCTGGGGGTCAATCTTGGGGTTCCTGCTCATAACTATTTGTCCAGCCCTTTGAGCTGTTTTCCCGGCCCACAACCAGAGTTTTAAAATCATGAAATACCCAGCCTTAGACCACAGCTCATGGACACAGAAGTACCCAGCCTTCGACCACAGCTCATGGGCACAGAAGTGTTCTCTTACTCGTGCTGAAGCAACAGTGCAGTATGTAGGGTGTTTGCCTGCATGCAGTGGACCTTAGGGTCAATCCCTGGCATCCCAGTGGTCCCAAGACCCCCCCAGGAGGGTCCCCTGATTGTAGAACCAGGAATATGAGTACCTGGGCCCTGCTGGGTGTGACCCAAAACAAAACAAAAAAGTGTCCTCTCAGCCTTGGTCAAGCTGGTACTGACTGCCTCCCGTGTTTAGGGCGCCATAACCCCCAGTGCAGGGTGCATAATGGCCCTGAGACACAGCTCCATGGTGGTGGTGATGTGCACAGAATGGCGTGCAGGTAGGCTCCCTGTGGAGTCCCACCAGCATGACCCCCTTTAAGCTTTCTGATTAGGCAGCAAGGGTGTCAGAGGCTATATTGCCTTGTTGCCCAGGAGTGGCGGGGGATGGGCTGCAAAGGGATAGGGTGGCACCAGGATAGGAGCACAGAGCAGCTAGGCCCTGTGTAGCCTGGGCTCTGAGTAACTAGATCTGAAAGAGTTCACATCCCTGAGGTAGCAAGTCCCAAGTTAGGGGGAGTGTAGCAGTAGGCTCCCTCAGACAGTTCAGGCCTCAGGCAGCAGAGGTCCCTCCCGGCCCAGGCTCGCCCCTCTGGAACATCTCGCTCCACAGATCTATCCCAGCCCCCAGCCTCTCTCTGGCTGCATCACACCACACAGGGCATGGTGCTCCAGTGCACACAGGTTTCTGCTGCCCAGGAGCACCGGCCCCTCTGCACATCTGTTTACCTGTGGCCACAGCAGGAAGCGAGCCCTCTTGGTCTGTCCCAGCTTTCACTGGTTACAGAGGCTGAAGGGTCAGGCTAGGTCAGGTCCACAGCTTTGACATATGTTAGGGAAAAGGGAAGCTCTTAAAGGTTTCTCAGAAAGAGCACCGGGAGCACTGAAGGGAGGCTTCAGATGACAACTTAGAAGGAGTGCAGACCGGCTGAGGGATAATAGGGTGAGTAGAAGTTTGGGGTGTGGGAAGCCCAGGTTTGACTCAGAGCACCACACTTCCCTGAGCAACACAAGGAGCGACCCCGCTGCACAGAGCCAGGAAAGTCCCCAAGTTCCTTCAGGAGTGACACCCCACCCTCATAAAAAGAAAATAGTGTCAAAGGAAATAATGGGTTGGCAGAAAACAGCACAAAAATTTTTGGGAGGGATAAATGAGCAAGGCACAGAGGTGGCCCGCAGGTGTAGGGTGAAGGTAGAAAGGAAGAGCAGCAGGTGTGGGGTGAGGGGCCCAGCATGCATGCGTAATTACGTGAGGCGAGACAGCACAGGGCCTGAGCTGACCCATACCAGGGTTATATCCTGGATCTTCCGAGTTGATCTGCCTCACGTGGGGCTTGTTAGGATCAGGAGATACACAGAAATACGAGAGCAAAGGGCTCATTTACGGATTTCTTGTGCATTCACACGGATTTGGCTGGCTCTACAGTCATTTTGGTTTGAGGTTTTTGTTTTTGTTTTTGTTTTGGGGTCAGACCTAGCAATGCTCAGGGCTTACTCCTGGTTCTGCACTCCTGGCTGGCTCGGGGGACCGTTTAGGATGGCAGGGATCAAACTCAGGTCAGCCACTAACAAGGAAAATGCCTTACCCGGGGCTGGAGCGATAGCACAGTGGGTAGGGCGTTTGCCTTGCACGCGGCCGACCCGGGTTCTAATCCCAGCATCCCATATGGTCCCCTGAGCACCGCCAGGGGTAATTCCTGAGTGAAGAGCCAGGAGTAACCCCTGTGCATCGCCGGGTGTGACCCAAAAAAACAAAACAAAAAAAAAATGCCTTACCCACTGTACTATCTCTCAGACCTTACTGTCAGATTTCATACTCAAAAAATAGAACTTTGAGGGTGTCAGGCAGACTGGAGCCCAGAATTTCTCTAGAGAAAAACCACCCCAACAGGAAGCTTGAGAAACGGGTATGAGCCCGACTCTGGAGGTAACCATCAGTTTTTTCCTGGAAAACGCTTATAAGGGCCCTAACTGGAACAAGAGCACACCATTTCCCTAAGAAAAATCATTTATTCCCATCATATTTTGCTCCTGTCAGTTACTGTGTTAGGAGGAAGCAAATTCAATAGCAGCTAACATTAAGTTGCTTCCTCTGCCACTAGAAAATAGGGACCAACTAAACAGTTTATACTATTCCTATGCCAAACATTCCTTTTCTTAAAGTCTCTGGCATTTAGTTTCCTTTCACATGTTAGTGAGGAAACAGTGCTTTTCAGTAATGCCCCTCAAGCAATGCCCCTCAAGGGCACTGGAGAAAGTGTGGTCACACACAACCTTGCTCGAAGGAGCCAGTACACACAGATAACCAGATAACGGAAGGGGTCAGCATCAGTTGGGCCACGGCAGGGCGGGGGGTGAGGGTGCGGGGGGGTGCTTTACTGGTATCCAGCTGAGGCCACTCCACCATCCTGCTTCCCTGAACGGGACAGAGTGTGCCAGCCTCTGAGAAGCCTGGATTCCTCCGGACTAACGGCCCACCCACACATCCTCCAATGCCGCAGTCCACAGCCAGGTCATCCCACCCAGGACAGGCTCCACGTAGCGTCCTGGATACTCCATGTGAGTTGTTGGCCCAGCCTTCAGACACCACTCAGGAGACTGGGCTTTGTGCGTGAACTTTGGATGTGTGCATATATACATACACACAGCTATATGTGTATACACATGTGCATGTGTGTGTGTGTGTGTGTGTGTGTGTGTAAGCACTTTTGAGGGTTCTGCCTACCCCATGTTATTACACCATCAAGAGCAAAGCCCCTACTCACAGGCCGGATTTCCCCCTCAACATTCAGGAGCCTGGGTTTCCATCCCAGCAGCACATCGCCCCCTAGTGGCTTCCAAACACACTGGGTGTGACAAAAAGAAATTTAAAAAATCGTTTAATCATCAGTAGTTTAACTTTTACCACAAACACCACCGGACAGATTTGTTTTAAATTAAATGCCTGTTTAATTGAATTAAGTCCACATTCAGTTGTGCTGATCAGAGGGCTGCTGGGCAGAGCACTCCTTCTGACAAAGGGAAAGCTTGTATCCCCAAACCTGAAGCCTGAGGATGCCTGCTCATCATGCTAAGACAGCATAGCATGTTTGGTAACCATATCATGTGTTATACTTTTTTTTAATCTGCACACTGGGATCAAACCCAGGGCCTCATACAAGCAAGGCATGTGCTCTACCTCTTAGCCACATCACTGACTCTTTCATGTGTTCTCGTAACTTAATTGTTCCCTTTAAAACAGGGATTAGAGAGAGAATAGGGGTTAAATCGCTTGCTTTCATGCAGCCAACTCTGGTTTGATCCCTGGCATGGCATATGGTCCCCCACACACCATCATTAGTGACCACTAAATGGAGTCAGGAGTAACCCTCCTGAACACCCCCACATGTGACCCCCAATCCAAAATAATAATAATAACAGGAGTAGTAAAATAATAACTTACAAATCAGAATTAAGGAACATAAGGCTAGAATATGTTTAATTTGATGTCTTGTCATAATAATTTGTCATAATAAACTCCTGATCTGGACTCTTAACAAGCCATTATAGTTTCATAGTTCATCATGAGTCTGAAAAAAGCAAAAATAAGGCTCATTGAAAGGGCAAAACCTTGGAGGCCAGAGCTGTAGACAGCAAGTAGGGACTCCCCTTGAACACAGACAACCTGGGTTCAGTTCCCAGAACCCCATGTGGCCCCTCAAGCTCACCAGTAGTGATCCCTGAACCCGGGGCAGGAGTAAGTCTTGAGGACCACTAGAAAGTACAAAAGCCGATGTTAATTTCCTAGGAACATAAAAATCAATCTGTTCAGGCAAAGCTTAAAACTTCCACAAAGTGCTACTATGAGCTGTCTGTCCTCCAGGACTGTATGACTGAAGCTGGAAGGTCAGCAGGAAGTCATCTAGTTAGGAGGCAGCTTTGTGTTTCTGGAACTATGAATTTAGAGGTACTGGGAATAAAAATTCATTTCACTCCCTCTAGTAAGCTTTAGAAAGTAAAATCCTGGTGCCCCACATTATTAAATATCCAAAACAAAGTTAACAGTATTCCTAGGGTTTGGAACACTCACTTTTTTTGTCTTGGTTTTAGGGCCACACTCTGGCTCAGTGCTTGGGGTTTACTCCCACCGGTGCTTTGGGATTGAACCCGGGGCTCCTCTACACAAAGAATGAGCTATCCCCCCAATCCCAAACACTCACTTAAAAACCTCACCAAATTGGCATTTGGTTGGAAGAGATTGAGCTTGTGTCCACTGGGTCAGGGGCAAGACCCAGATGCTTCCCTGCTCCCTGCCCTCCCCCACTCTCTGACTAGAGTGGATGCTCCCTTCTGCTTGCCTTCTGCCTCTGTTCTATATCAAGGAAAGTCTGAAACTTTAGAGAGGGCACTGATTCTGGCAACAATTTTGAAGTACTGATAGACCATGTATAGCACAATAAGCTACACAAATGGTGTCCTGTGAGCTCCTCCAGGGGCTTGTATCAGTGCTGTGAGCATGTTTGTTCTCAGCAGACAGGCCCCTCTCTATAGGAGCAGTTCTGTGCTCAACCCTTGCACACACACCGGCCTGCATGTAGCTCTGGGTGGTCTCACCATTGTGTGGGAGGTCTCTACTCTCCGAGAGAAGAGCTGGACTTGGGGAAGGGGAAACACCTGGAACCACTTTTCTGATTTGACTGTGATGGGCAGGGAACTTGTCTAAAAAGCGTGTTTGCTACATGTATCACATATTTTGCCCAGTTTTGTGGCTTGTGCCCTGGTGGTATGGGGGCAGGAGAGGAGCAAGACTGGCTGGGTTAAATCAGTGTCTCTCAAAGGGGGTGACAGTACTCCCCACAGGAACTGTCGGTCTGGGGGAGCATCTGTATCCTGGAGCAATGTGGGGTGGGGGTACTATCTGTTCACTTAAAGAAAATGGATATTCAGGGAGGTTATGAGTGGTGGTGGTGGTGGTTGTTTTTAAGTGAAGCAAGATAGTTTTTACTGAATTAAAGGTGCTTAGAAAGATGGAAGAGAGGGGCTGGAGAGATAGCACAGCGGGTAGGGCGTTTGCCTTGCACGCGGCCAACCGGGGCTCGATTCCCAGCATCCCATATGGTCCCCCAAGCACCACCAGGAGTAATTCCTGAGTGCAGAGCCAGGAGTAACCCCTGTGCATTGCCTGGTGGGACCCAAAAAGCAAAAAAAAAAAAAAAAAAGATGGAAGAGAGAAAGAGAGGAAGTACATGTTCAAGGGAGAACATGGATTCAATGAGCAAGTCTGCTAAGTGATTTTTTTTTCCCTTAAAAAGGGCTGGTTGGCCAAATAAGTTTGGGAACCCCTCAATCTCACCGAGTCCTGAGGCCTAACATGGACCAGTCTCAGAGAGGCCCGTGACTTAGAGCCTAGTGAATTGGCCACAGGAGATCCTTTGCCCTTGAGTGGCATCAACAGAATAAGCAGGGGAGGGGGTCACTGGCCGACTGCCTCCTTGGTGAGACCCCCAAGCTTCTTTGTAATAGTCTAAGCAGCAGCGCAGACTTGGTGTCCCGGTTATGAATCCCTCTGGCTGGAGACAGGCTCTTCTCTCGGGCAGCTTCATAGCCTGGCCTGATGCTGAGGGGTGGGGTTTTGGTCACTGTGGCTAGAGAACCCTGAGCAAGCACCCAAGGACAGAGAACTCCCATCCCCACGCTGCTTGCCCTGCCCCTGCCTGCATTGTCACCTACTGGGAGCTGCTCCCTCACTTGCTGAGGGATGAGGGACTTTCTCAGTGGCTCTTGGAACCTTCTGTGCTAGTCAACCCAGCCCAGGCCACCCCGTGGGAGCAGCTGTGGCTCTGCCCCGAGCACATGCAGAGTCTGCAGTTCCCTTCTCCTGAGCCACAACTCCAGGAGCCCGATCATCCCTCCCAGCAGCCCACAGCCAGCACACATGTGTGTCCAAGAAGTCTAGAAGTATGACCTTCACATCATGTAAGGCTATTTAAGGAGTATATTTTCGATGAGATGCTATAGTAGTCAGAATTTACCAAATTAATGATTTAACAGGAAAATAATCTTTGCCACAAAAAAAACTGGTTTTCCAAAATAGGATTGGATTGTTTATATGTATGTATTAACAAAAATTAAGCTGATAGAAACCTCGGAGCGAGTAAAGAAAAAAGAAAAGAAAGAGGGGAGGGCTATGGGACCCGGCATTAGTCTACACACACAGAAAGAACTTCTGAAAGAGCCTGGATTTAGTCAACCAGCCACCAGGATACAACTGTTCAAATTCAACATTTGACGAAACTCACCCATCACGCCCCGAAACTGATTTGTGTGTAGACATCCTGTACCTGCAACGTGATGTATATTTCCAGTAACATAGCAATTAATTTAATAAAGGAACTCACCAATTTCAAATCGCAATAAATTTACCAAACATTTTCACTGTTTATGGAGAGCTTTACAGTAAGAAAGTATCGACAAAAGCAGGCACATCCGTGTACAAAGTGTCGCTGTTGGTGCTTTTCCACGTCTTTCGCTCCTAAAGTTGCAGTCGCTTTGTCTGTCCTCTCGCGGGGCAAGCAGGGCTCCCCCGGGACCCCCAGCCCAGGAAGCGGGCTTGCCGAGGAGAGGTGCGGCGGGGCGAGCCACCCCGGACCATTGATTGTAAACTTCAAGATGGAATCCGGACACGAACAGACACAGAGGAGAGTCGCCTCGCAGACGCAGGGCCCGCGCCGCTGGAGGGCGAGTGTCGGCTGTGGCGCGGGCCAGGCCTGCTCTGCGCCCCCCCCCCCCGAGCCGCGGCGCAGGGGCGCGGGGGCGCGGGCTCAGCAGGCCCGGCTCGACTCCCAGGGGCGCGCCGCGTCGCAGGGCGGCCGGCAGCAGTAGGGGTAGGAGGCGTCGAGGTCCGGGTTGGAGGGCGCGTAGCCCGGCAGCTCCACCGACGGGTGCCCGCCGCAGCACACCTCCACGCCCGCCTCGTCGAGCGCGCGGAGGACGCCCACGTTGATGTAGGACACGGCGTGGTGCGCCGCGAAGCCCGCGCAGTCCCCCGGGGCGCTCAGGTCGGACTCCTCGGGGCACAGGATGGAAGCCTCGCTCGGCCGCTGCTGCAGCCGCCGGCCCCGCCGGCCCCGCCGGCCCCGCCGCGCCCTGGAGGCGGCGAGCGGCTGCGCGCGGAGCCCGGGGCCGCCGCGGGGCCGCGTCAGGGCCCGGCCACCCCTCCTGCGGCCGCGCCGGCCGCGCCGCGCCTGCGACGACTTGTAGTTCTTGACCAGCAGGAGGCTGAGCAGGCCCAGCAGGCACTCGAGCGAGTTGAAGACGGTG